>NW_026042333.1:953298-1287003 GCF_023856365.1 Brienomyrus brachyistius
ATCTTCCTTCTCAACAAACCAACGGAGGGAGAGGAAAAAGGAGAGATACAGTACTTGCACCACAGAGGACAATACTCACGCATGGAGGACTGTACTCATATATATATATATATGTCTGACAGTACAGACATTTGACAGTGCTCATGCTCATTAACATACACGTGCCAGTACTCAAACACTAAGAACACTTGTTTAAGCTGTTTTGACGATGCATGCTCACTGTTATCAAACCCCCCCCGAAACCTGCGGCAACCAACAGGCTTAAAACCTCCACTTTAGAGGAGAAACACATACTCTGACCCCATTTGCTCTACTTACACCGCATGTGAGCCATTTTCTCACTCAAAAAAAGTGCTAGGATAAAACAAGATAAATTTACAATTCATTTTACTTAGCTGTAAATTGGAGTGGTATGAAAAATGGCTGAAAAAAGTAACATGAAAAAAGAGTTGTGATGCTCTCTATCGACCCAAAGAACGGTGTGGGAATATCGACGGCTTTCAGGACCGACGGGAATGTAATTACAGTTACTAATAACCAGGCTGTCCTCCAGAATCAGGTGAAGCAGCCTCCGAATTCACACTCCAGAGTTAATGAGTTCTTGAACCATAACTAAAAAGGATTTTTTAATTTAACAGAAATGCTTGCCTCCTTCCTAACATTTTAAATTTGTCAATTTATTTGTGCCAGTACTGACCAGTATAAGTGGTTATAAGACGGATAGATGGATGGATGGATGGATGGATGGAGGATGTTTGCAAACCTATCAAAATGAAATGTCCGGAAGCTGATGAAATCATCCCTCAATTGGAGCACATAAAAGAAATCATTACATAAGTCCAATTAGTAATTGCATATTATTAATAGCTTCAGCCTGATCTCCGTCAGAGTTGAAAAGGTCCAGCCTTGGACAGCTTGGAATATGCAACAGAAAGCGAGAAGTTTTTTATAATGGAAGAAGAGCCGTCTCACGCACAATGATGACTCATGTTGCCATATTGGAAAAATTAATAACAAATAATAATAATACATTTTATTTATAATGCCGGATCACCGGATCTCAAAGGGCTATAAGTTGAAAAGACATGAATTAGTACCTAGGACACATGGATGGGTTAAGTACAGCCACTGTACTTGGCCCGTTATCCTGAGCGCCATAAGTTTGCTGCACAGCTGATCCCAGAGCTGCTGTAATCCAAACCGTCTATCCCCTATAACCAGGAGTTTTCACAATGCCACTTCTCCCGTGATTTCACTCCCGGGGAATAAAGCTTTTCATTCCTGGCTCAGCCCCCGTGGGTGCTGGTTCTGCCGGTACTGCTGCTCCCAGCAGTCTGACTCTCGATCGGGGTCGCTTGTGCCTTTCTGTGCTCTCAGATAGTGGATCAGAAGCAGAACACAGGCTTGATATGATGGATTCTGGGGATATGAAGGGGCCTGTGATCCTATATTAGAATAATATCCAGTCTAAGATAAAAAATAATAATTGAAACATCCAGGGATGTGATTAAGTAAGTCATCTCCCCAAGCCCAGCACTACAACCATGTTTTGTAAGAGTCTGAATTTTCCTTCGGATGATTAAGAAGCACAGACATACAGAGCCCTCCTGTTCCTCTGAAATGACAGGTGGACTCCAGTTGTCTGCTCCGTACTCCTCGTTAACCCGGAGTCACTCCTAATCCGTTTGAGTACGTGAATGGGTTTATGGGTGTCGTGACTTGAGCAGCGAAAGACTGAAGGGCAGGCGTGGTGGTGAAACAAAAAAGGGGGTTTATTGAACAAAGACTGGCAAAAAAAGCAGGACTGTGAGGGATCAGGACAGGAGGACTGCTAACCAGGAAGGACACAGGCAACAGGAAGGTTCAACGTGAATGATCAGACTTGGGATGATGAGAGAAACAGGCCCTTAAGAACAAACTCTAACAAGCGGCTAACGAGAGGCAGCTGGAGTGATTTCCGGGCGAAGGTTTGGAACGAGAGGTAAGACAAGAGGGCTAAACAAGTAAGAGGCGTGGCTTGATAGGGTCATGATAGAGAGGAGACTTCATGTTACATCCCAGCCAACCAGAGAAAGCCCATGGCTGAAACGTGTGAATATTTTCGGTGATTTATAATTCATTTGTGTTTTTTGCTTTAATGATTCAAAGCTGCGGAGTTCAGCTAATGAAACATCGAAGCTAAAACCCCCCGAATTCTTGTTCATTGTCCACTTTGTACTTTTGCCGCTATAATACAGGATTAAGGCACTTCAGTGAGAGAGTACAGACGATGCACTCATGTCCGCCTCGTCCTACAGCCAACAGCAGGAATGTGAGGGAATCTCGTTGTGGTTTACAGAAGCCCTCCGTTACGGCTGAAGGGACTGACCCCGGAGACGGCTGCAAACCGTTCTCGCTGTCAGAGGTGTGAAAGCCTGAAATTCGGAGAGACAAAGGTGCGTTTGAGGTTGGTGCGAGCGGCCGGGTGCTGATGCCTGTTAGCGGCTGGGGGGCTGACGGCGCTCGCGAGGCCTCCGCCGATTCAAAGGTGTCGGTCAGAGGTTCAGGGCAGGGCATGTTTACTCTCTCTCTCTCTCTCTCTATCACTGCCTTTCTCTCTTGCTCTCATTTTTTCTTTCGCTCTCTCTCTCTCTCTCTCTCTCTCTCTCTTTCGCTCTCTCTCACTCTCCCACACGCTTCCAGCTCTGTACTTGCTGTGAGAACTTTCTCACCCCCCAGTCATCAGGGTGGGATGTTGGTGCTGTGTAGGGTGGGGGCATCACTACAGTTCACACAGGAGCTGTAGCCCGGGGAGGTGGGGGCCCCCTGTGTTTCTTTTGCCGCCCCCTGCTGCTAATTAGGGCCTCGGAGCATAGTTACTCTGGTCTGAGAGGCCGAGGGGAGATGCTGGGGTCCGGGGGCAGTTTAAAGCTCACAGCCCCCCTCTGCCTGGTCAGGTCTCCTCAAAAATATAAATACAACCTGGGGAAGCAGCAGAAACCAGCAATACAATGGAATTATTAACATCACAGGCGTGCTGGGTTTGTCAGAAAGCCCACTAACCAGCTGAATTCCGCACGGCTCACGTCAGTTAAGGCCTCGGTCAGGTGACCCACATCGATCGGGGGCTTGCTGTTGTACACCGAGCGCATGAAAATCCAGGCTGCGTAAAAACACGCTCCACGCAGCAGAATGCGATGGTATTTCAGCAGCTGACGCGGGCAGAGGGACGTCGGCCTGGAGATGGATGCTCACTCCTCTGCGCTCCCGCTGTCGGTTGAATTCGTCTCCCCCTCACGAGTAGCTGAAAGTGACCCAGCAAAACGTGGTGTCTATCATGGCACGCCTCAGAGCCACACATGGACCCCTAGCGTCCATGGGGGGGGGGGCACCTCACCATCAGAACACTTTAAGACTTTAACATTTCATATGTGAATATTTTACTTTTTAAACAATTCCCAGTTCTTCTGGAAATTTCCAGGTGTTGGAACTCTGAGTAGGCACTTCCCAGCATGCCCTGCTCCCGCTCCACAGCTCTGGGTCCTACATGTGACTTAATCAGCCTGACAGACTTTCTCTGCCCAAGGAAATCGGCTCCCATCCCCCCCCCCCACCCCACGTAGTGGCATTCCCTGGTGACAAACGCGATCTGGCACCTTCTGAGCACGCCGCCGCCCACCTATACTCCCAGTCCCACACACCCAGCCCCCCCCCCCGCCGCCCAGGGCTCCGTCTCCCCTCATCCAATCAGCAGGCTCCCTCGTTGACATGCAGTGTGTGAATCATTTTCCAGTTTGCCGTTGCTGCTGTCGTTTCTGCCACCGTGCACCAGCTGGCAGGGGGGGGAGAGTTGCTGCTTTCACAACCCCTACAATCCCAGAGATGCCTCGACTTCAGGTTCCAGGTAATTTGCTTCCAATAATACTATTGTCTGAAGGGGTCCCCCACCCATGTTGAAAGCCCCCAATTTGATTTCCAATCCACGCTGACAATTTCAGCAACCGAGTTAAGCCCTGACGCAAGGCACCTCTCAGCGCGCAGTCATACGTCTCTTCATCTGTCAGCCGTAAACAAATCATGTTCTTGCGATGTTTGTCCTCAGCAGTCTCTCTCGGCTTTAGTAACTACATGGTCGCAGAAACGGCACGTTATAAATTAGCGGAAAGGTTACAGACGGCCTATATTGACTCAGGCACGTTCTCCGGCTCCCCGTCGAGCAACGTTGGACGGGCTTTTGTTGTTTGAGACGTGCCCCGTGTTTGTGCGATGCGCGCGTCTGCGTGTATGTACACATATTTCGTCAGCTGTGCGTCTGGCCGCCTGCCCTCAGCGGTGACTGAGCAGAAATTACAGGCTGTGGTACTTTAGCCAGCTAAAGGCTTCCTCTTAAAGGGACACGGCGCCGTCGTGTCAGAAGAGGGCAGCACTCGATCGCCGGGGCCGAAGGCGAACGACGAGTGCAGAGCGATGTCGGCGACAAGCGCGGAGAACACGGGTAAGAGTTCAAAGAAGCAGGCAGACGGACTAAATAAGTTCTGACGGCGATGCAGACCTACGTTCGACTGCGCATACAAGCGTCAGAGAGAAGGCTGCCATCCTTTCTACATCAAAGCCAGACCCTGACACCTGGCTGGTGCTGCCTTAACCTCCCCTCTGTCGCATCTCTTCCTTCGATTTCTTTATGTTCGTATTCATACAGCCCAGATCTCGCCATGAAGGACGGCTTGTGGCATCGCGGTGTTTTGGGTCGAGCCTCGCTCTGCCAGCGGCTGACGGCTCCCTGACCTCCATTATCGCCGTCAGCATATTCGACTGTGTTACTCACTAAAAGTTTTGTAAGCCTCCCTGGTCAGCAGTGCTCCCTAGGGGGAACTTAATTTACGCCGGGGCAGCAGAGTGACTTGGGCCGGGGGGATGGGTTCCTGGCTCCATGCCCTCAGGGTAGTGGTTAGACAGTGTAGAGTTTAGTCCCCACTGTGCACAGACATGGAGCTCAGGAGAATTAATAGTTGTACATTTTATTTTGTGTGTGTATCCTACAGCCGCCCGCTGTCCTGGCTGCAGTGCACATGGACTCAGATCCCCTGCTTTGGATCACCTGACCAGAAACGTGGGCATTGATTGGCTGGATGGATGCATAGGATCGCTTCCCATCACCATGATGGTAAAGGGACTCTGGACTTCTGCCACCTTCTACAACTAATGGCTGTCATTCATCTTCCTGTTCTTCAGTGTACAGAGACAGAGAGATAAAAGGGCGCAGGGGTGACATTCTAGCCTCTGTATCAGTGACACCCCCGGGCACTGTAGCGAAGACGCCTCAGCTCATGTTTTCACCCCCCCAGACTGGTCTCTAAGTGCCAGTTAAGGGCCGCCTGGTTAATGGCCATCACTAAACAAGACCATTAAAAAGACGGATTTTCTCTCTATTAAGACGTGGCCCTAAACTGACGACATGCTGAATGGATTTCCGGGAGGGCGGGGCGTGTTCGACGGAGCACGCGCACAGGGTTGCACTGAATTGTGGAAGAGACAGAGCTACAGAACTCCCACACACTGCGGCTGACCCCGCCCCTACACCATGGCTGGCCCCGCCCCCAAATTGTGGCTGACCCCCGCCTCCACATTGTGGCTGACCCCGCCCCTCCCCTCTGTTGGTCCCGGTCTCTGTTGTGTACAATTTCTGGAATCGCCGCCAAGGTCTGTCTGCTGTCCCACCTGGCTGACTTGTGTGTGGGCGTCATGTAGGAGGAGCCGTCTGATAACTGTCGATACGCCTCATGCAGAGCAGCTTGGGGTAAAAAAATAACCGAAATAAAGATAGAGGAAATGAGCCTTTAAAACGTCTTGTGGGCGGACTCATCGTAGCCAGTCGGACCCTGATTGGTTAAAACATCTGCTTGTTGGTTGCTTTTCAGTTCTCATTTCATAAAACTAAGAACTAATAGCAGCACATTAACCTCATGGGGCTAGGGGGTGGGCTGTTGGGCGGGGCTTGGGGGTGGGGCTTGAAGCTGCCCCAGAAATTGGCATGCCTGTCCCCATCCTATATCAACATCGCCCCCCTTCTGGTGGGAGAGTGCGGGGCAGGAAGTGTCGGAGCCTCACGAGCCCCACGGCCCCAAGGTGTTACACTGAATCTTCCAGAACGTGACCACAAAAAGTTCTCGCTCCTGCATGCCCAGAAGAGGGCCTTCTGTTATACCCTTGAGCGAAGTGCTGTCTCACTGTAACAGAGTGACGTGTAAAGGCTTCCGAAGGCAGTTCTGGAAGCGAGTGTGCTCTCGGCACGCTTACTCTCTGTCAAATTAAAATCCACCTTACACTGCCACCAGAAATGCCAATTAAGTGAGAGAGGACTTCACTGCTGAGTCAAGCTTGTTTATTAGCAGAGTATAAACCCGTAAGACATTCATTACTCTGCTGATCCGTTCACTAGTGCCATTAGATTAATAATGAGATTATGCAAAAGATGGGGCAGCTCCCGGGGACAGAGGCGACGTCCTGCTGGTCAGTGGTTCAGTGAGAGAGTCCACAGGTAGCGTAGAGGATGGGAAGGCCGCACCTGATTGGCTAAAGTCATGGTCACGTGACCATAAGCGAGGATGGAAAACATTGCAAATATCCGTGGGAGAAAGGAATACATAAAGCAAAAATAATTTGAAGTGAAGAAAGAAAATGCACAGAAAGATTCATCTTCATCCATCTTCTAAGCACTTATCCTGGTCAGAATCAGGGGAGGCTGGATGGGATGCCAGAAAGATCCATTTACAGAAAGATCCCTCTTGGAAACAGCATTCTGCTGATAAGCTCAGGAGGAACAGCGAGAGGATCGTATACTGAAGAATCATAGCATGGTAAACGAAGCAGCCGAGCCCGAACCGTGATGGCCGTCAGCGTTTAGTTATCAGGTAAGAGTGTATAACTGGCCTGCAGCTGAACCATGCAGCACCTGCACTAAGGGGCAGCATGTGGCTCTGTGGCTAAGCCTCTGTGCCTGTAAGCAGAAGGTCGCAGGTTCAAACCCAGCTTTAGCACGTCTGTGGGGTCCTTAAGCAAGGCCCTTAGCCCCCAGCTCCCTGGGTGCTGTTATGGGTGGCTGTCCTTTGCGGACAACTTACTCTACAAAGAGCTAGTTGAGGGAGGTGCAAAGACGATTTCCCCACCGGGATCAATAAAGTATCGATTATTATTATTCACTACAAAGGCAGCTGCTGTCAGGGACTGGACCCCATCAGCTTCTGGTGCAGGAAATGCAACCTATGAGTTTATAGATGCAGGGATGTTCAAGACACAATGGTGTGGTGATGAGGAAGCTCTCGTCTCCGTGAGTGAGACCCCAGTCCCGACCGTGGTGAGGCAGGGGTGACGCCTGAGGGAGCGCCAGATCGGTGCCCCAGGGGTGGAAAACCCACTGGGCCGCAGAAAAACACGGGTACATGCAATACTCCATCGCGCCTCTTTTCAACGTAATGGCATGCTCCCCCCCATCCCAAAACACACACAAAGCCTGCTGTCTGCCAGGGCTTAGGACGCTGCACTGCTATGGGGGGGGGGGGGGGGGGGGGGGGGGACAAGCAAGCTAATGATAACAACAACAATAACAATAATAATTAGAATACAGTGAACAGCTCTACATCTCCAGCTACAATGAATGGATCTATGTATTAAGCTACAGCGGACAGATCTATGTTTCCAGCTATAGTGAATGGATCTACATCTTAAGCTACAGCGAACAGATCTCTGTCTGCAGCATTTACAGAGGAATCCTAGCCTGATCCAGTCGAGGGGGAGGGGGTGCTGACTCGGTGATTTGTCCGTCTCCCCCCCCCCCCCCCCCATGGAGGACAGCCCCGGGACAGCAGGAGTGTCGGGTTCAATTAGGCACACTTGTATCAGCGCAGCACATAATCTGGGATAATACCCCTCTCCAAAAGTGCCCAAATCTGGATAAACTCATCCACAGGGGATAAAATCCAATATATATCCTGTAGGAGCATGGAGGGGGTGGGGACTACGGGGGTGCCCAGCGTGGGGAAGCGGGCTGATCGTCGTTATAAGACGCTTAAAGGGGGTGTTTTAACTGTAGCACAGTAATAAATACAAAAATAAATTACTGTACACAAATTGCCTTTTTTCCCCCACATTGCCTGTAGAGGATATTTCCCGAGTGGCTGTGTGGTTTAGCAGTTTAAAATAATTAATCTGGTTCCCTGCGTGCGCTAGTGGACTCCCCGAGCCGTTCTGCCGTTTCCACGCCGACGCCATGCTCCACCCGGCCTACGAGAGAGAGGGGAACCCTCACTCGCCGTGACTCCATCCTTTGTACCTTTTATTCATTATCCGCCATCGATTAGTCATGCCTGCGATTCAAAGAAATGGCTAATTGACTAGTTCTCCTCCATCTCCGATCGGATTGGGCTGTCATCGCCCGGGGAGACGGGCTGTCGCCTGAGAGCCAATCGCCGGACCGCGGAGAGAAGGAAGAGAGAGGCGAAGGGTAGTAAGGCTCATGGGGCGTCTAAAGAACGTAGTATACGGGCAGAGCAGGCTGGACTCGCGGATGCATGAGCACACAGGCACACACACAGAGATACAGTGGGACAAATCGCTGCTGACTGCTTTATCTACACCTGTGTTTGACGTGAGATACCTGAGGCCGGGCACTGGCGCTGATCTGGGATCAGGGGACACGTCACAAACTCCACGCTGCTCATGATCGGCAGGTATGAACCACGGAATAAGTCTCATATATACACAGAACTGACATTAAATATGTACCAGCTGTATTATTAATGGTATTTATATTAGCATTATCGTTAGCGAAGAGGAAACAGGAGCTCCAGAGCTGCTGACACTGTCACACTGGGCGGAGGTCTCGCTCCTCCCGCGTAACATCTCCCATTACCGCGGTAACGCAGCCCCAACCAGCCAGTGACACGCCGGCAACCCCCCCCGCCCCCCAGTCTGTTTCCGATTGGCCGGCCGCATGGGGAGCGTGTTTCCACGCCTGCAGTGGGGCCAGTGGTAGCGGGATGAGGGACGCGGTACACTGGAATGTGACAGTGACAGTGAATCTCAGAGCCACTGCAGAGCAAGATGCTGGACCGGCTGAATGAGGCCAGCTTCAGCCCTACCTGGTGGGCGGGGGTGGGGTGGTCACGCCTGAGGGGGCCTGCCGCCCGCCACTACCCCCCATGTAATTTGAACATCAAACTCTTTGCAGGAGCCTGGGGGGGGTGGTGTGTGGGGGGGGGGGGATTTAGGGGCATTTGCACTGCACCTTTCTCGGTTATTAAAAGAATGACCCAACAAAGGAAATCGATCTCTATGACAATACTGCTCAGATATATACTAACAGTAAAACAACAGTAAAATATCTCTACAATAAATGCCAGCAAGAAGGTAGGATTTGCATACATGTGCTGGAGATTCTGGATGGATAGAAGCAAATGATAAAAGCATCATTATTAGGGCTGATCTTGCACTGAATGCTTCTGTTTACTTCACAGGGATCATTTCCTGCCTCTGAATCCGAATGTAAGATCAGAAGATAAATAAAAGCAACTGGAAATACACTGAGCATCTTTATTTCTGCTGTGAGGAAGTGGACTGGAGTGGGAGACAGGAGCGAAGGAGAGGTGGGGAAAGGGGAGAGAGATGGGGAAAGGGGAGAGAGATGGGGAAAGGAGAGAGAGATGGGGAAAGGGGAGAGAGATGGGGAAAGGAGAGAGATGGGGAAAGGAGAGAGAGATGGGGAAAGGAGAGAGAGATGGGGAAAGGAGAGAGAGAGATGGGGAAAAGAGAGAGAGATGGGGAAAGGGTAGAGAGATGGGGAAAGGAGAGAGATGGGAAAGGAGAGAGAGATGGGGAAAGGAGAGAGAGATGGGAAAGGAGAGAGAGAGATGGGAAAGGAGAGAGAGATGAGGGAAAGGAGAGAGAGATGGGGAAAGGGAGAGAGAGATGGGGAAAGAGAGAGAGATGGGGGAAAAGGGTAGAGAGATGGGAGAAGGAGAGAGATGGGGAAAGGGAGAGAGATGGGGATAGGGGAGAGAGATGGGGAAAGGGAGAGAGATGGGGAAAGGGAGAGAGATGGGGAAAGGATAGAGATGGGGAAAGGAGAGAGAGATGGGGAAAGGAGAGAGAGATGGGGAAAGGAGAGAGAGAGATGGGAAGAGAGAGAGATGGGGAAAAGAGAGAGAGATGGGGAAAGGGTAGAGAGATGGGGAAGGAGAGAGATGGGGAAAGGAGAGAGAGATGGGGAAAGGAGAGAGAGATGGGGAAAGGAGAGAGAGATGGGAAAGGAGAGAGAGAGATGGGGAAAAGAGAGAGAGGATGGGGAAAGGGTAGAGAGATGGGGAAAGGAGAGAGAGATAGGGGAAAGAGAGAGAGAGATGGGGCAAAGGAGAGAGAGTAGGGAAAGAGTGAGAGATGAGATGGGGAAAGGAGAGAGAGATGGGGAAAGGAGAGAGAGATGGGGAAAAGGAGTGAGAGATGGGGAAAGGAGAGAGAGAGATGGGGAAAAGATAGAGAGATGGGGAAAAGAGAGAGAAGATGGGGAAAGGGGAGAGAGAGATGGGGAAAGGGGAGAGAGAGATTGGGGAAAAGGGGAGAGAAAGATGGGGAAAGGGAGAGAGAGATGGGGAAAGGAGAGAGAGAGATGGGGAAAGGGGAGAGAGAGATGGGGAAAGGAGAGAGAGATGGGGAAAAGAGAGAGAGAGATGGGGAAAGAGAGAGAGAGAGATGGGAAAGGGGAGAGAGAGATGGGGAAAAGGAGACAGAGGATGGGGAAAGGAGAGAGAGATGGGGGAAAGGGGAGAGAGATGGGAAAGGAGAGAGAGATGGGAAAGAGAGAGAGAGATGGGGAAAGGGAGAGAGATGGGGAAAGGAGAGAGAGATGGGGAAAGGGGAGAGAAGATGGGGAAAGGGGAGAGAGAGATGGGGAAAGGAGAGAGAGAGATGGGGAAAAGGGGAGAGAGATGGGGAAAGGAGAGAGAGATGGGGAAAAGAGAGAGAGAGATGGGGAAAGGCGAGAGAGAGATGGGGAAAGGGGAGAGAGAGATGGGGAAAAGAGACAGAGATGGGGAAAGGAGAGAGAGATGGGGAAAGGAGAGAGAGCAGATGGGGAAAAGAGAGAGAGAGATGGGGAAAGGGGAGAGAGATGGGGAAAGGAGAGAGAGATGGGGAAAGGGGAGAGAGAGATGGGAAAGGGGAGAGAGAGCTGGGGACAAGAGAGAGGAGATGGGGAAAGGGGAGAGAGAGATGGGGAAAAGAGACAGATGGGAAAGGAGAGAGAGATGGGGGAAAGGGGAGAGAGATGGGGAAAGGAGAGAGAGAGATGGGGAAAGGGGAGAGAGATGGGGAAAGGAGAGAGAGATGGGAAAGGGGAGAGAAAGATGGGGAAAGGGGAGAGAAGAGATGGGGAAAGGAGAGAGAGAGATGGGGAAAAGAGAGAGAGAGATGGGGAAAAGAGAGAGAGAGATGGGGAAGGAGAGAGAGAGATGGGAAAGGGAGAGAGAGATGGGGAAAGGGGAGAGAGAGATGGGGAAAGGGAGAGAGATGGGGAAAGGGAGAGAAAGATGGGGAAAGGGGAGAGAGAGATGGGAAAGGAGAGCAGAGAGTGGGAAAGGGGAGAGAGCAGAAGGGGAACGGAAGAGAGAGACTGGGGACACGAGAGAGCGAGCATGGGAACAGGAGAGAGCGAGATGGAAAAGGGGAGAGAGCATGGGAAAGGGGAGAGAAAGAATGGAAACGGGGAGAGCGAGATGGGGCAAGGAGAGAGAGCGATGGGAAAGGGGAGAGCAGAGATGGGGCAAGGAGAGAGCGATGGGGACAAGAGAGAGAGAGATGGGGACAAGGAGCAGCCAGAGAGATGGGAAAGGGGAGAGAGAGATGGGGACAAGAGACGAGAGCATGGGGCACAGGAGAGGAGAGCTGGGGAAAGCGGCGAGAGATGGGGCAAGGAGAGAGAGAGCTGGGGAAAGAGGAGAGACGAGATGGGGAAAGGGGCGAGCGAGATGGGAAAGGCGAGAGCTGGGGAACGGGGAGACGAGCCGCAGATGGGGAAAGGCGAGAGCGACGCTATGGGGAAAGGGGAGCGAGCAGATGGGGAAAGGAGACGAGCGACGAGAGAGAGATGGGGAAAGGAGAGAGGAGATGGGACAGAGGGAGACGGAGAGATTGGGGAAAAGCGACAGAGATGGGGAAAGGAGAGAGAGATGGGGAAAAGAGCAGAGCGAGATGGGGAACGGAGAGAGAGAGATGGGGAAACGGAGAGAGAAAGGGTGCCAGGTTTGTGTTCCAGGACAGGAGCACCACTGATTACCCATGGCAGTGTCTCTCTCTCTCTCACACACTGACATACACACACCAGACCCCACACAGGTTTGTAATTATATATTTCGGGGGACCTTCCATTACTTTCCAAATCTAGTCCCAATCATGACACCCTTAACTCCTACCATCGCTTACTTTAAGACTTGACATTTTTACTTTTTTGATGGTATACACTGATTTTTTTAAAAAACCTGAGGTTACCCCTTATGGGGACTGAAAAGGTGGTCCCTACAATGTCAAAATAGCAGGTTTTTATGACATTGTGGGGACATTAGCCCCCACAATATAACATATACATGACCTACAGACAGACAGACACACAGAACCTCCCCCCTCCCTCCCCCTCTCTCTCTCTCTCTCTCTCTCTCTCTATCCCATCCAGAGGCAGGGTACCAGCACTCTAAAAGCATGTGGTGGAGTTTCAGGCAGAGGTGAATTTCTGGGTCAGAGCAATTCATCCAAAAAACCTCTTGGATGCAACAGTCACCCCACAGACGAGGAAAGTTACAGCCCAACTGAGAGTCACACAGCAAACTGCCACAGTCCCCCCCACTCCTTTGGTAACTATGGCGAGGCGGCGGGGGCCCGGGCTGGGACGCGTCCCCCGTCCACGTGTCCATTTATTTGTTTTCCGGCCGTTGGCAGACTTCCGGCGTTGCTAAGAAAGCCGCTTATGCTTCCAGACGATGTGAGCGGATCGCTGGCGCGATTCTGGGCCACGCGTGAGCGCACTTCCGAACAGGCGGGGATCTGGAATGCTGAGGTGCTACACGGAGGCAGACAAACCGGGGGGGGGGGGAGTGTGCGACAGGATGCCGGCGATGCTGAGAGGCGGGTGAGCGACGCGGGCGGACCCGAACACACTCCACCTGCGCCTCCCTCTCACGGAGCAGCTCTGCCCCCCCCTCAGAAGTTCCGAAGTACAAACCGTCACTTATGTAATCACTCGCAGTTGAACCTTCAGCCAACCCATGCCCCCTCCCCCTCGCCCACCCCCACACGTGTGACACTTTGCAGTTAAAAGGATAATTCTCGAGCCGTTAATGCGCGCTCTTAATGCTGCCTAATTGCACTTAATGCGTCTCATCCTGTGGTGGTTGGGGTGGGGGGGGCACTGGAAGCGGCAGCAGGTCAGGCTGCCCCCCTCCCCAGCTCATAGGCACTTCCACTGCATGAGCATCTTAACCGCGTAGTGTGAGTACCCCTCCGTCCCAAAAAGTGGGGCCGCGGACCCCAGGTTTGAGAAACTCCTTGCAGCCTGAGTGACCAAGAGCGAAACCTGACCCCCCCCTGCCCCCCCCTTCACGCGCCCGCACACACAGACCCGCACGCCAGCGTACGCGGAAGAGCCAGCTTACCGTGTCCCACGCAGCAGAGCCACACAAAGAGCCAGGGGATCATGGCTGGGGGAGACCCTTTGGGACGGGACCCCTCGCTGTGGGAGCTAGCTTCCTCCTGGCACCCTCCTGGGGATGGAGGATCCCGTCCCGGTTGCTCCTCTGCGGTCGCTGTTGCCGGCTGTCCAACGTTGAGCTCTGCTCCTCTATCCCGCCGCTGTGAGATCTCAGCTCCTCTGCTCCTCTCCGCTCGCACGCTGCTTCCTCTCTCGCTCTCTCCTCTCTCTATCTCACGCTTTCTGCTGTTCCGTTCTCAGTCTTGGAGCGCGACTGCCTCCGTCTCCCTCTAGCCCTACCCTCGCTTTCCTCTCTCTCTCTCTCTCTCTCTCTCTCTCGCAGCACACTCTCCCTCTTTTGCGTTCAGTCTCTCTCTCTGCTGTTCGCTAATTCAGCCAGAAGTGGAATGGGGTTCAAAAGCGAGTGGTGTTTGCTTACGAGTCCCCCCCCCCCCCCCCCCCCCCTACCCCCAGCTGGCTGCGTGCCTGTCTCACACAGTTAATAGCATCAAAACAACACAGGAACCCCCCCACCCCGGAATAGGGACCCTACAAGCCCCCATTTCAAGAGATCTGGTGCATTTGAATTTTTTTCCGGATTTCTGGACAAATGTTTAGAAATCGTGCCAGCTTCCACACATCTCTCAGCATTCCCGGGGGGAGCGGCCCACTCCCCTGAGGTTTGCACGTCCGACCGGAATCTCCCACTCCCTGATAACATCCGTGTCCTCTCAGTGATTCTTCAGCCTCAATCTTATCTTCTCTTGCGCCTGACTGTCCTGATATGCCGAGCGAGTCGCTCCCACCACACAATGCCTCCCCTCTGACACCCCCCTTCCACCTTCTCCCGGCTTTGTTGATGATCGAATGCTCCCCCCCCCCCCCAAACCATCCCACTCAGATTCCCACGCTTTGGGATACAGCTGAATTCCTCCACCAGAGCCCGGGTCTCTGCCCGGCAGCACGTAGATCGGAATTATCCGGGCTGGAGCAAGCAAGAGTTTGCAGGAACCCAGGCGTTTGGGACATGGTCTCCTCTGGGGCGTAAGAACCTTCAGAGCCAACCCGCGAAAAGTCCACATGGTCCCTTTCTGGGTCGAGTTCTAACTGTAGACACGGGTGCTGCGCCTGTTACTGCGCTGAGAGCAGGGGCAGCAGGAAGACGTTGACTCCCCCGGTGGCTCTCCATGAGTCGTCCCCCACCCCCCCCCCCCCATCCCGCTATCGCGCCACGTCTCCGGTAGAAGGGTGCGACGTCTTCACGTGGCTGTCTAGGGCAGGCGGGGCGATTTTGGGCCGTTACGGAGGGGTTAATCCGTTTGCCTCTGCTGCATGTATTCAAGACGTCTGCGGAGAGTCGCGCCGAACAGGGTCACGTCAGAATCTCCATGAGCACCGATCCCCGGAAGAGGAAACACTTGGACCATGAGGGAAACATGGATGGATGGAATACATCTTGTTGGGTTATAATACAGTAAAAGTTTGTGGGCATCGACGGTTTAACATTTCACTTTTTCTTTGCTACAAACTTGTGTGACTGGGGTGGTCTTTCTCAGTAAATCATAGGTAAATATCTATTTTCGGTTCACTTTAGTGTGATTCCTCTTTCCCTCTTTTTTGACCTCTATATTATGGCAAAATAAAATAAAGATGTATAATGATAATGATGAGGATAATGGCTGGGATCTGTCAGGCTGACATCGGAGACGGTCCCCGTATTGAAACTGACATAATGCAGCTCGCAGGCAGTCTGTCAGCCTCCATAAATGTCCGGGAGCGTAATGACATCCTGCGCACTGTGCTCACTGTCGGCGCGTAAAACACGCAGGTGTGTGACAGGGGCTCTTGATCGGGCCTTGGGTGCGGCCAGCGAGCCGCCGCTACACCGACAAGCCCGGCGATTCCCTTCGGCAGTCACAGGGCTGTAGGCCACCTTTTTTTGCGGAAGATACAGTAATATCACTATCACTACCGCTGCAGTCTCTGATCGACCGACCCTCGTCCCTCACCGAGATACTCATTGGAGTTCTTGGAAGATAATTCAAGTTGAGACTTCGGAAAGGTAGAGTTTCTTTAATAGGCAGGAGAAAAACAGCCGTTTATATACCTTTTTTAAGCTTTCCTAAAAGTATATCGACATTATGATTGGCTACTTCTCAAAAATTAATCACCTATCAATAAGCTCTTCAATAATGATTGGATATTACTGCCAATTATAATTTGTTGCTACCCTCAAGAAGCACATACTTGCAGCCATACCAGTTGTGACCGGTTATCCTTCATTGCTCCACCCCATAATGATCATGTGACTCAAAAAAGCCACTTCAGTGAACCAATCTTATTCATCATCAATCATATCGCAATACATGATCAATGGCAGAACTTCCTCCTTTCGCAACAATAAATTTTCAATCCGATCACCCCCCTCCTCCTCTGCAGACATCTTCTTGACATCCCAGCCCCCCTCTTAGCCAACCTCGCGTCTCTCTTAATATCAGTCAGCTGTTTCTGATGTCAATGTACTTGAGGCATAACACAAGTTCGTTTTTGCCTACTTGCCCTCTCAGTGACCCAGACGCCTCGTGGTCTGAACCAAACCACGCTGAAGATAAGCTCAAACATCTAGCAAGCAGCACGTCACACGATTATCTTCATGCCCTAGGCCTTAGACATTGACAGCAATCCCATAATGCCTCTCTGCGGTCCTATCCCTGCAGCTTGCCTTCGACTTTATGGAGCTAAAGAGTATAGCGGCCGTAACTCCTGACGGCGTGATGCGCTCCTTCTCGTTTTATCGGGGCGGGGAAGCCATTTGTCATAACCATAAACCAGTCGTGCCGCTGTCCCCGGTGCGATGATCTTCCTGCACGCCACTGGAACTTGTTCGCTTGCCTGCCGACTACAGATGGTCGCCTGGCATTCTCAGCGCTGGGACACAAATCTGCTTATGCGGTGCACAAAACCCCACTGTCACCCCCCCCCCCCCCCCCCGGAGGGACACATAAGGGAAAAAACCCGGCGAAGAATATGGCATTCAGAAAGACAGGTAGGTTTGCGAGGTGCTTGGAACAACGCGGTCCCTTCCCTGTCGGTTATCTCTGTTTATTCCACGATTTTCCATGAATATGCATTCCTCACGTCCTGTTTCCGAGATTTCATTCTGCTTACGTTGGCACGCCATCACACAAATATCTATCGACCTGGGCCTGTCTTCCTGCAGCCGTCTTCATGTTTATTTTAAAGTCTGAAATCAATGAACAACAACAGCACCGACTAATCAAAGATATGAAATAATAAGGGTAGAGAAAGCATGTGTGTTTCTGTGCGGCTGTTTGCAGAGCGAAGCACATCGGGCTTCAGAAGTCTGATATCAATGAGGTAATGGGCTCAGCCTCCCCCCCCCCCCCCGAAGGAGAGGTAAGCAATTCCTGATTCTCTGGCTTTAACTCTGCAGTCCTCGGGAAAGTGGGGAGGGGCATCCAGTTTAGAAGTTTGGGGGCGGGGCATCCAGGTTCAGAAGTTTGGGGGCGGGGCATCCTGGTTCAGGAAGCTTGGGGGCGGGGCATCCTGGTTCAGAAGCTTGGGGGCGGGGCATCCTGGTTCAGAAGCTTGGGGGCGGGGCATCCAGGTTCAGAAGCTTGGGGGGCGGGGCATCCAGGTTCAGAAGCTTGGGGGCGGGGCATCCTGGTTCAGAAGCTTGGGGGCGGGGCATCCTGGTTCAGAAGCTTGGGGGCGGGGCATCCTGGTTCAGAAGCTTGGGGGCGGGGCATCCTGGTTCAGAAGCTTGGGGGCGGGGCATCCTGGTTCAGAAGCTTGGGGGCGGGCATCCTGGTTCAGAGGCTTGGGGGCGGGGGGTGGGGTGATGAGGTAATTACCTAATGTAGAGCTCGCTCACCACCAGAGTTTGGGAACATTCAAGATCAGCCAACAGAAGTCTGGCTTTAATCGTAGCCCCCCCCCCTTCCTCTTCTCTGGCCCCCACCCCTCTGCCACTGAAAAGCAGCAGATTGAGAAGATGGCCCATACTCACATGCTGAATATCTATCAGAGTACTGAGCGCCTGCAGCCGCTAATGAAAGGGCTAAACATGTGCAGCCCAGAGGTTAAATTCACCCTCGCTCTGGTCATTTTGCTTAAATGAGCTTTTCTCTGTTTATTTTTCCCCCGCTGTCCTCAAAGAGATATTTTCACATTCATTAAATGATATTCGCTGCGTATTTGGCTTCTGTGTTCTGAGCGATCTGCCACACGTGTTTCCACGGCTACGCACGATTCTGACCTCATATCCTCCAATGCTCGCATGAAGCGGCCGGTGGGGGTCTGCCAGCAATAGGGCGATGGGGGTGACTCCCGCACTTCCGATGTTATTTCTTGCCTGGGTTTTGAACTCCAATTAGACCATTTCTCACTGCAATTCTCCTGTTTCTTTTATTATTTGTCACAAAGAAAAATTCTTGCAGTAGCAAATTTTATCAAGCACGTCAAGTGGGGAATTTAGCTTGCCCCCCCCCCTCCCGTCGATACTCACGGGGCTTTCAGAGTCTCCATCCTCACCTACTCCCCCTACCCCCTCTCCCCCCCATTCCATTAGATCACAGTATAGCCAGTTTCTCACACAGCCCGGCAATCATAAGAGTCTATATCCGTGCTCAGCGATATGGTGACGATGCCGATGGCGTCCGCTTGGGTCAAACAGGATTTCCCTGAGTGTTCCCTCTCAGTTCCGAGGACCAGTGGGAGCTTCATCAGATCGATGTCCCTGGGCAGCAGGATGGATTATGAACATCTAACAATGTGCCATTTTCTCATAACTGACAGGCCCTGCAGAGAGAACACCGGATTTTTAAGGAGTAGATGTTTCGTCTTTTGGGAATGGCGACTCTGTTATCCAGGAATACGTCTGGTAGTGTGAAAAATCCTCAAGCTCAGCTACAGGTCCCAGTCTGTCAGCTATACTGGGACCAATTCATTCCTGAGTCACTCTGCTAAATCACCCTGATCAAACTGCTAATTGGTTATTTGCTACAATAAGTGTGTATCTAGTGCTGGGTCATGGAGAGTCTGGGGCTCATGCCTGGAAACACAGGACGCGGTGGGGGGGGGCGCACAAGTCACATTAACACTTGCTAATTACTGGCTGTGAACTTGATAGTTTGCGACTTATCAGGAACTGGCTTAGCTCTGCTGACAGATCTGCTTCAGATAATCACCTCCCACCTGCTCACCTCCGTAACCAGAACCCCGTTTACGTATGTGAGTGGGGGGCGCATGTAATCCACCAGCACGACGCGTGCTCCGCTACAGACACACAGAACGTGCTTTAAATTGCGACTCCTTCATCGACCCCCCCACCACCACCACATCCCTCCCTCCTTCCCTCTGTCCATCCTGCACACTCCAGGCCCATCATCTGGTCGTGCAGAAGTGCTGAATAAGATCACAAGCAGGAGAGATTTTAACATTAGTGTGCAGATGCTGCATCGCCCGGTCAGTTATCCTCCGATGTTCCTAAATCCGCCGGCGTGTTCGGAGCCTGATTCATCGTTGCCCTGCGTTCAGGTTCTCGTCTAAAGTCACGGATTCGATGCCGAGAGTGTTTCTAAAGTCCCGCGTAAACGTGTGCTAATCGCAGCACCTTCTCATTACAAAGGAAGCGTTTTATTTTTGGGCACGCTGTCATCGCCCCCCCCCCCGCCGCGGCGCCTCCCGTCCCATTTCCCGGAACCTTAAAACCCGTTCTTTGAATGATATCTTGAGAAGCCCAAAGCCAGATGTAACCAAACGACCGGCTAATGAATCCTCCGCCACTTTAAGCTGGACGGCAGATACCGGCATCGCCGTCGCGTGAAATATCGGAAAGTCATCCGTCGGGCTGGCTCAGCGAATTCGTCCTGCCTAACTGATGGTGATGGGGACGAGCCGGGATTTATTTCCTGCATGTCGGATAGACTAATTGGGTGATTCGCCGCTAAAACTCATCAGCTGCATACATTAAATACGACTTCATGAATTTGCTTGTCAGGGACATTGTGAATATTACGAAATAAGCTCCTGTTCATAGCCAGCTTCTTACAGCTGACATACTTAACATTTTACATGATCCTCGCTTCTAATGCAAACTAGCAACACTAGTTACAGACGCCCAAAACCAGTTAGCTGTTTAATGGCTGCCACCAGGAGTGGCATGGACATTCAGGTGTTGCTGATTTAACTAGCAGTTCCGATTTTCTAAGGCAGTGCAAGGTCCGAGGTTTGCTGGGGCCACAGGCAGTAATCCTGCCTGTTGCGGCACATATAAACGAATGAAGGTCTTTCTGCCATTAAGTGGAAAAGCATAACGGAAATGATAAACAGAGTCTTATCTTCTAAGAGAGCTGTAATCAAGCCCCCAGCTGCGCAGCCTAATACGTGCCCCCCCCCCCTTATCTGCCCATTCAGAGCCGTATCTCAGTCCTTCCATTTTAAACACAAGTCAGGGACGTGTTTCCCAGCAACCGCCTGCTTCTGTACAGCCCTGCAACGACAACGACGTGTAACAACCCCCGGGTTCAAGTGGCAGGGCCCCATCGACACCGGTCATGGATCTGAGATATCAGAATTTTAAAGCTTAATGCTGTTGGTAATGATGTGTTATTGTCACAGCAAAATAATATAGTGTTCGTAATGAAACCTGTAATAATTAGCCTGTAATAATGCTAAAAGGTCAATAAACTAACTGTACGTCTGTTTGCATGCTTGTGCACAATGTAATAACAAATGTGTAAATAATAAAATAAAGTGTTAAGTTAATAGTATATATATAATTTTATATTAACCTATAATTACTATTGTTATAATCATTGTTATTATTATTCTCGTTACATTGTCCGAAAAAGAATATCGGTGTGTTACTCTGACCCATTTCCGGTGACGTCCGAATCTCTATGAGAGGAAAGCAGCAAAAGTTTGACATAAAAATGATATAGAAAATAACGAGCGAGTCCGATCACTAATTTATGAATGAGGTTACAAACTGCTTCAGTTAGAAAGGGTTTCAGAACAACTCATTTATCAACAAATGATCTTAAATATGAGGTGAACTATGTAGCGACACGAAGCTTTTTGCCAAATGCACCCTTGAAAATGTACTTAAATTGATCTAATGAAACTTTGTTACGTTCTGTTGAGTTATTACATAATGAGGTGTTATTGCATTATGCCTTGTTACAGCGCTCGTGCACCGTAGTGGCACATCGCCCTCCACATTCCCTCAGGAAGATCAGAGAGACCCATCCGTCCATCTCAACGGATGCCAGTTTTCTCGGTATTGGTCTCAGCAATCAGAGCTGCATCGGTTTGTTTGGGCAAATCGCGACTCGTCGGAGCTCGACGCCACTATGCCCGCTGTTCCTCCGGCGGGCATCTCGTAAGCGTGGCGTTAATTACTGCTCTTCCATGTCTGCTAAACCCAGAGAAAAAGTTCAACTCTAAACCGGAAATGTGCGCGAGAGGCATGAGGGACTGGATTACACCGAGGCTGCCGACTGTCAGCTTCAAATTGAATGGTGTGGCGTCGCTGGTACCTGAGGCACTCAGACTCGCTTCTGCCGCTCGGAGCTGAACTTGTGTGACTCCTGGCTGGAATGCCTCAGAGGAAGACCTTGGGGGTTACAATCGACAAGGACTTCACAGTTCATACTTACATTAGAAGTTATATGAAAAATGTCTTTATTTCACCTTCGGAATAAATCCGAGATCCACACAGGAAAGCATCGCCCCTCGGCCAGAGCACCTCGCCTCCTTTCTGTCTGACCGCACAAACACTCTCCCCTTTCCCCTGCACAGAAAGCAGCTCTTGTTGGGGCTCTTACCAACAATGAAACATGCGAATTATTTGTTTATGGGAGTTTTACCTGCATGAAAATGTTCTGAGGGCGGAGTGAAAAACGATTGGTTCAGAGCGATAACCAATCAGATTACAGAGGAGGTGGGTCCAAGGCATCTGATTGGTTGGCGCCACTTCCTCTAGTTGCTTGGGCCCTCCTCCTCTACAGTCTGATTGGTTCTCTCTCTTCTTCTGCCCGCAGAACATTTGGAAACCTCGAAAACCCAAAATGCGATATGGCATCCTCCTCAAGGCCCGAAGCCTACAGGTTCACTCCCACTCCATGACTACTCAGCAAGACACCCGATTATCTTGTTGTAGGAGGCAGAAACTCTTTCTGTCCGAGATACGGATGATCTATATTCCCCCTGTAGTAAAGTGCTCCATCTTTGATCTCCTGCAGGTGAAGGTACTAAGCAGAGGATGGATTCCAGCCACGCAGAGCAGGTGATGCTACAGCGATGGCAGTGACTTACAAGCAGTTCTGCGTGGGTCCCCGCGCCGGCGGGGGCCCAGCTCTTGATGACCTGCTTCAACATTGACTACCTCATGCCTGCATATGTGCTCTGCCTCTGATCTTATTATGCAGCTGCAGTTGGCTCGTCCTGTGTCTGGATGCCCCTGCATGACTCTCCGTCTTTCTGAGCTATTTATGCATGCGACACCTATCCTAGTCTGTGTCTGCCTTCCCATCTCACTGTGAAGAGTTCATGCATCATCAGGTGGTCCCGGCACAACTGCCTCGGGGGGGGGAGTCTGAATCCTGATGTGATCCACAGTATTGACAGGTGTGACAGCTTCGTCTATATCTCTGTCACCTCCTTCCAGAGCTGGATCACCAGATCACAGCCGGATCATTGGATAACAGCCAGATCACCCTACACAACTGGAAGACCAGATCACGGCGTTCCCCATCCACTGCTATGCTACAATATCAAGAAAGTTAATTCTGTTTACAGTCAATACATTTGTACTCTGTAAGCTATTTCTCCAGAATACTATTAGAATCGTACCAGCAGATAGTGGTCATGGATGGATGGATGGATGGATGGATGGATGGATGGATGACTAATCGATTCCTTACTTTGAAGGGGTCAGGAAATCATTTTCAGTTTTCACTGCATTGCTAGTCTATCGTTTCTTTTTTTCCCTTTTGGAAATAAATGCCTGTAAAACAGTGTAAAATGTGCTTGTAAAAACACATTATACTGTCTCAAAATCTGACTGATTGACGGAAACCAGCTCCTAAAATGGTGCCGCTGCGAATTATGCTGCCACTAAGCCAGGCAGACGCCTCTGCATGCCATCAGATAAACCCGCCGCCTGTACGGTGTTTTGATTATTTTTTTAGGTTTTTGGCAGGTTACATTTAATAACATTATGATTTTTTTTTTGCACAACACGGAGCCTTAACATAATTTGAAGGGGACGGATGTCATGTTTTCTGTCTTTGAAAAGAGCCAGAAGAGAGAGAAATTGAGGAAGGTGGATAAAGAGTTAATCCGTAATAAACAAGCAAAACTGTTTAAATGAAACGTTCAGTCGACCTCCTTTGTAAAACCAAGTCTAATAAAAATATCCTGGGGCTCAGTGAATCCTCTATATATTTTTGTTAAAATGGAGGAATCCGTGTAATGAAGTAATTGCATTCGGTAATCGTGCAAAAACAATAAGACTCATAATAACGTATTTAAAAAAAAAAAAGAGCGTTCAGCCGAATTGCCTGCTTACCTACAGATAAGGGAAGGAAAACTGTAGCATTCACATTCTGTCTGAGGCCACTTAAAGTGTATGAAGCGGCACGAGCGGAGCAATGACCGTGGTGCGGAAGGAGCAGTAAATAAACAATAAAGGCGTGGACCTGTTCGCAGAGCAGAAGCTATTTAGGAATGAGCACAGTGCCCGGCGAGTGAAGCCCACTTCATTCTCGCTTTGCTCCATTGGCGGGTGTCACGTACACTGCCCCCCACCTCCCTGAAGATGAGTCACGGGGGGCATCGGTGCGCCGGTGCCCATACAGGTTTCAAGATTCGGGATCTATCAGCTACTCCCGTAACCGCCAGGCGGGTGCCCGCCCGTGGGCCGAGCTCGTTAAATGAAGTTTACGCTGTTCGAAATGTTGCTCTTGCCTGCTGTGGTCACAATAAACAAATGTCTTTTAAGCCCCCCCCCCTGATGAAAAATGAAGAAAAATATCAGATGATGCAAAGAAAATGTCACACGAGAAGACAAATTGCCTCACCGAGAAAGTGTTTAAATATTATTACGGCAACAGCTGCAGGGCAGGGCAAGAGAAAAGATTTGAAGTAGACAAGCCGATTGTATTCAGGAAGAGACTAGTGGGTAGTGTGATCATTACTGCACTGTGTATAACAACCAGTCTTAATTTAATTACTTTACTTTAATTAGTTGACTCACTCTGTTCAATAGAGAGCTACAGGACTGGTTTAAATTGTGCTGATGCTTAATTTGCAAAGTCCCACACAGGACACGTCTAGGTGTTTAAATAAATATCAGCAAAGTGCCAGAAGTCTGTCGATACCCTGTAGGGTTATTTGCTGCGTGTCAAACGACCGGCCCGTCGTTTGCGGAAGATTTACTGCCTGTTGATCTTCCACAGATGGATCTATAAAGGGGTCTATAAGCTCGGAGGCCGATCCTCAGAGCACCGTGAGAAGGTCCGGGGCTGGGGGACGGGAATGTGACACTGCACTTGGCAGGGGAAGGAGGTTCTCCTTTCTGGGGACAGATGGAAGGCAGGAGAGAGGTGTGGGGAAAATGAGAGGACAAACAATGGGGGGGGGGGGGGGGGGGGGCGATATGATGCAGCCCCTAAATTGCTCGGTCTGGGACCGCTGCCCATGATGCTGTGTCTCGCTCTCGGGTAAAACATGAACTCGTTCGTGGTGTAGAGACCATCTGGCTCCTGCTCCCTGAGACGGCTGCGGGTCACGGGGTCTCCATCTCAAAACATCTAGAGTTCAGTCTCTAAATAAGGCGCGGCGGATCTGTAAAGTATGTCTGTCACCTTAGCTAAAAGCATCTGGGAGCAAAGCGAAGTGAAAGCTTCTAGAAATCATTTCCAGTGGCTAATCCAGGTCATACAACCTTTATCAAACATTACGGGACCCGTCCCCTGACTGCTGGCCATCACCATGACGACAGCCGAGCGTGACTTCATCGCCTTTGTCCGGCACGTCAGCGTATTAGACACAGCAGCGTCTTTGGATAGGTCACCTGTTTGAGCGGAAATGGTTACGAGTGATCTGGGCTTTATCCGATTCACGCCGGGATGCAGGCCGCTGGGCTTGTTCCCTGGCCGGGATGTTGCTCCTGGTGCCGCATTAGGGGAATACCAGCACGTCTTCTGGGACAAAGATAAGAGCCCGTGGCCTGTTTTAACCTTACGTCCCCATTTGTTGTGTCTGTGAGAGGGGGCGGGGTGCAGAGCGCTGAGGGTATGCCGGGGGGGCGGAGTCAGGCAAAAGTGCATCGGAGGGCGGAGTCAGTCAATGGCACATTGAGGGCGGGGTCAAGCAATAGTGCATCAGTGGGAGAAGTCAGGCAATAGTACATTGAAGGGCGGAGCCAGCCAATGGCACATTGAGGGCGGAGTTAGTCAGTAGGAAGAGTCAGGCAATAATGTATTGGAGGGCGGAGCCAGCCAATGGCACACTGGTAAGCCAGATAGGTGGCGCTCTTGTACTCTCACTCTCTTCTCTCACACACAGGCAGCTTGAAGACACAGAAGGTTCTGATGTGCCTCTGAATCCAGAGTGGGGCTCCTTCCAGTGTTTACTCACCTCCCCCCCCCCCCCAAGGCCGAATGCAAGCAGCTACTGTTTGCAAATGTATCAGGTGTTTCTATCCTCGGACGTGGCTGGATCAACAGCCTCTTTAAATAGGTCAGCTGGTCTCATTGCTGTCGGCCGCTGGCTGATTAATGAGGAAAAGAGACAGAGCAGGAGACACAGGCAGGGTGGGGTGGGGGGGGGGGGCGTGCTGCGTGTGTGTCTGTGAATAGAGCGTGTTGTGTGTGCATGTGCTGGTGTGTTGCATGTGCGCATGTGCTGGTGTGTTGCATGTGTGCATGTGCTGGTGTGTTGCATGTGTGCATGTGCTGGTGTGTTGCATGCTCCCCTGCGCTTTGCTCCACCCAGCCTCCCTGGGAAGTTTATTAATCAGGGGAGCTCATTTATCAGCCATTATTATCCTGGCGCGAGCTTCCGGTTTCTGCAGGACCCCCACCGCGGTGGGGTGAATTCCTAGGGTTGGGAGGGGGACCCTCGTCGGAGAGATGGGAGCTTTGGGAGAGTGTACGACCGCCGGCTCGTATGTGGGTGTCTGTGTGAGTCTACATGCGGTACGAGGGGGTGTCAGACTTTGAGACTCCTGCTTCAGGGCCCCTGCCCCCCTGGTGAATAATTCGAGGCCTGTGAAGGAGCCCCCCGCCGTTTCCCCGTCCCCGATCGGCTGGCTCGCCCTTGTCGGCAGGCAGGGGGGCTGTCAGTAGGGTGATTACCCGTCCTGGCCTGTGTGAGGGAGGCGCGGTTGCGTTTCCGGTAAGCTGCCTCTTTCCCTGCACTGATCTTCCTGATCATCGCAGCCCCTCTGCTGCCCATCACCAGTGCCTGAAGGCACGATGGACTCTGGGGGGCCGTTGCCCTTCCCCCCCCCCCCCCCCCCCCAACCCTCTCCAGTCACGGTGAAGGCAGGACTGACTTAACGACGCAGTTAAGGACCCCTTTTCAGCCCTTGGATCACCTCTGTGAAGCCCAGAGATGCCATCCCTGGTAAAATGACAGGAATAACTGCCCCCCTCCCCAAAAACAGAAAAAAAACAGGAAATAAGCAGATTTCCCAGCAATGCCGCGTCCCAGGAATCACTGGCAGTATGTTAGCACAAGAAACAGCTTTTCCTAGACTCAGAAAAGATTCCCCATTTTGACAGCAGGGGTGTTAGAAATGAGCTTGTGTGCCTGTTTCACTACAAAAGTTCAGTATTTCTGGGCTGGGAGGGGGGGGGGCTCTCTAAGAACTCTGTACCAATCAGCAGCATAGTGACATTGGGGGTGTTAACGGATGCAACTGGGCCGTAATGAACGGAGAGGAGCCGATTGTGGGTGAGGCTGTCCTGAGAGCCGGCTTTAAAACGTGGTCACATGGCGTAGGCGGTCCCAGGATCACGTGACACACAGGGCCACCAATTAACACCCAGCAGTCACTATACATCATTCGCTACGTTATATTACATGCACATCATTTGGCAAATTACTTATCAACTCTAAGACTTCAGAGAGACAGTTTTCCTCTTCTGCTGTGTTATGAAGTTTTTCTCAGAGACTTTTAAAATTCATTAACAGCTGTTCATTAGTATATTAACATAATCATATATTCAGTTAATATTACTTCAGTCACCCAGAATACCTTTTTCTCTCATTAATTTTGCTAAACTCCATATGCTTACATCCATACATCCCTCTTTCATCACTGATCATGCACTAAGTGGTTCATATTCTTGCATACATGCGTTCATTTTTGTTGGATTAATTGATTTTGTGATATGACACAATTAGCTTAGAGGTGAAGTTTATACTGTTTCAAGTATTATAGATCTACCTGGTTACCCAGTTAACGCTTTTGCTGCGTAAATAGTTAATAAGTCAGACCACTTGTCCACATCAATTATAGATTTTGGCAAGCACTTCCAAAGCAGTCCTGATTGTCAAATGGGAAAAATCTACATCCATCCATCCATCCATCCATCCATCCATCCAGGAAGCAAAGCACGAGCCAGGTACTCCTTTGACAGGATGTCAGCTGTTGTACACCTAGAAGCACATCCAATGTGCGCTAAGAGTGGCTGCTTATGATAAAAGCGTCTCCCATTCAACTTAAAATGCTGACTGTGACCGAAGTGGGAAGCGATCCAGGAATCCTCAGAGCCGCACTGTTAAAAGATGGAAGCGAAAGGGGGGTGGGGGGGGGTGGGGAATAACCATAAAGAGCAGTTTATACAGTGGTGCTGTTTTATTTCTGAGGGCTACAGAATGTTCTAGATGGCATTTTTAAAATTTTTTTTTGGATTTCCTGTTTCCAACGGTGCCGGCGCTTCCTGGCACCAGCCGGTGCCGCCACACGGGCCAGACAGGTACGTTTGAGAGTGGATCGGACCGCCTCCCAGCCAGTCCAGCTGTGCCGCGCCCTAGGGGCCAAAACCAGGTGTCACTCAGAGGCTGTAGGGAGCGTGCAGTGACGCCCAGCACTGGCTCTTCTCCCGTCACCCCCCAGGCTGGCCGTGCAGGCATTCACATCAATGCCCTGTGCACAATGTGCCCCCCCCCTCCCCACTATGCTACGCTACACTAGCTTGCAGCTAATTGAATCAGCCCATCCCTGGTTTTCTGCACAAATGCATTAAAATTGACCGCTGCTGAAGCGCAGAGGACCCGTGAACGGTATATAAAAGCATGGTTATTAAATTTGCCCCAAGTAAATAAACGTTGCTCTATTTTGGACGCCACCCCGCCCACCCCCCTATCAAGTCTTTGCACCACTTCTGTCGGGGGGGGGGCGGTGAACGGGAGCCCTATCGTGACACAGTGCCGCATCTCCGGCGCCTTCCGGCATGTTCTGAGGGTTTGCGCTCAGCTGCCTAACCTGAGACGCAGCTGCGCCCTTAGATCCTGTTTAAGGTGTAACACAGTAAGCTGTAACACAGACGCCCATCAGATTATCGACGGACTGGGACGCCACCAGCGAGTCCATTCAAGATGGCGGCCTGCTTCAGAGGCTCAAACGGTGGGGGCTGATTAAACATTCTTGACCCGAGAGCAGCGGTCCAGCGAGCTGGACCTCTGAGAACAGCGGTTAACCGGGATTAACTGCACATAACGTGCTGTCAGGCTGTAATCTCAAAGGAGAACTGGAGCAGTACTGGAAGCGGACTGGCCATCTGTGTGCTGGTACTGGTACAGATGGTAGTGCAGTGGTGCAGTGACAGTCAGTGAGGATACAGTGAGCCAGTGTGAACATCCTACACTCATACATCAGTGGAAGCTGGGCATTAACGGCAATTAATGGCATGGGGAGGCGGGGGAGGATTAAAAGTAAGTAAGCACCTGTGATTCAGGATCTACTCAGGCCAGCCCGGGCTGCCCACGTCTGTGGCTGGGGACGTGTTTGGGATCCTCCCTGACTTAGAGAGAGAGGGAGGGGGGGTGCGGGGGGGTGGGGGGGGGAGACGCTGCACGCTTTAATTGTCTTTTCGATCACGTTAAGGAGCAGATCACTCTGAGAGCAGTAGCGATTACAGAGCCATAATCTGCAGCGGGAAGGTAATTGACAGGAAGGAGTGAGGGAGGGGGCACAGGCTGAAGGGGGGGAGGTCACAGGCGACCGGGCCGTGTGCCAAAGCGATGGGGGTGGGTGGGTGGGTGGGTGACTCCATCAGCGTGCTGGAGACGTCTGCAGGCCCCATTAAGGTGATAAGATGCAGAACAGATATAAAAACAGGGGGAAAACGGCTGGCTAATCTGGCCCGGCAGCCTCCTGCGTCATGAATCGGCGCGGCCCCCCGCTGACGGGCCGCTAATTAATTAGATTAGATGGCGCCGGGAGAAAGAGTTTTTATTTTTGTTTTGTACCAAAGATAACAAAAGCAGACGCGGCTCGCTGAGCCAGTCGGCCCGGTTTCCCAGGGCGCGGAGCATGGTGGCGTGTGCAGGGTCAGCTGCTACACCGAAGCCCTCTAATTAAAGCTCGTTAGACTGTGTTTGCGGTGAGCAGGACAGCAGAACTGCTCCATGTACAGTGAAATTATTTTGGGCTGAATGCTCCTGCTTTCATTTTACATATTTCCTTATTTTTTGACAAATGCACTTCACGGTTTGCTTAGAGGACGACGCATAGGGAAGTTTCGCAGTATGTGAGGAAAATGCAGTCCCGGAGAACTGCGGCCAATCAGCGCCAAGGAAGGTCCTCCAGCCGACCAATCAGAGAGAGGGTCAAGAGGGTAGCGAGTCGATGCGGCGCTGCCGTGATGCTGATTGGGCGGAGGAGGGGCATGGGAAAGCGGGTCGGCGGCTCAGCACGGCTGTTGTGAGTTTTAGCATAAACATGACTGGTTAAGTACGTCCTGAAAACAGGGGGATCTGAAATGCCGATACTGTTTAAAACTGTAAACGGCGAGCCTTAATTACCCTCGACACGTTGCCAGACACCAATCAATCCGGGCTGAGCTAGCAGCACTGTGCTCGTCTTAGGGATCGACCAATTTCTGGACACATTGGGCTTCTCGCACCTGGGTCCCAGCTCTCTTTCCCACGAAGGCCCTCCATAGGCGTCCGAGGCAGGCCCGTTCCAATCGCTGCAGGCTGCCCTCCTTTTTTGCCCGTTATATTCTATCTTACACCATGGCCGGGAATCAGAAGTGGGCGCAGACTGAAACTTTATAAAAATGGACGTGTCACAGCCCGCCTGCGGTAACGATGCGGGCATCGATCGGTGGAGAACGCCACTGTGGGTGTGGGCTGGTTGTGCGGGCATTCTGACAGGCAGAAATGGCTCTCTTTCCCAGCCTGGAAGGTCGGCCCCGTACACTCCGAAGCTTGGGGTTTGTCCAAACGTGACAAACAGCAAGTCGGGATGCTTAGAGAGCCCCGAGGTGGTGCTGACTCGCAGTTTTGCTGTACGGCTCGTTCTTTCGGCGGAGTTTGTAAACATTTGCTAGGGCTGGATTCCAAGTGCAGAAAGAAATGGCTTTTCCTCCCACCGGTGCTTTAGAGCGCAGGCCTTTTGCTGACGGATAAACGGGGCCCGCGCTTGGGGACAGAGCTTGGGGAACGCGCGGTGTGTCCAGTGACAGAGACCGCATGCTCTTCTACAGTGAATCACTGCCTTCCCGCCAAACGCCATGCGGGCTGTAAGAGGTCTATTCCCAGGATTCCAAGCAGCTTGTTTATCTCTCGATTATGGATATCAGACCGGATATCAGGCGCTGGCTCCGCAGAGTAGCTATCTGTGATTTTCTGCCCAAGCTCGAACAGTTAAGAGTCCTTCTCATTCATAATCAACTTAACGTCTAATGAGATCATTTATCACTTGACGCCGCGGGCAGAGCTAAACACAGTGACCATACAGTTATCATCGATCAGCTAATCAAAATGTCTTATGGCTGTGTGCGACCAAAATGCTTTTTTTTCCCCCCTTATAATAAACTGAATTAGGCTTCATTTTTGGTTCTTAATTTCAAGGCTCACACACAGCACAACCTAAAATAAAATAATTATGTTACAGAATGATCAGGATGAATAATATCTTCCATGAAGGAAACGGACAACAAAACGAAACACTGAGAAACTCTTTAATATCCGGAGTCGGTTAGATTATGGAATCAGGGCAAACAAATATGCATTTGCCAGTCGGAGAAAAGTGCGTCAGCCTGTCAGGAAGGTTAAACCCGGAGATAAAGCATCATCGGGGGAGAAGCCAGCCAATAAGGGAGCTGCGGGGAGCAGTAAGCATACAGGGGTGCAGACGACGTTACCATCACCGCAGAGCACAGTTCCCGTCCCTCACGCGTGTCTCGAACGAGGCCCAGGAAACACAGGCCCCTCGATTGCTAGATTTCTGACCTCCTGGCACTAAGCAGTACAACCCGGCGCTCAGGCTGGACGGTCACATGGCTCAGGTGTGCCCGTTAGCGCTTAGCGCTTAGCGTGGGCCATAAAAAGAGGGGGGCCGTGCCTTAACAGCCAACCCTGAACCTTTTTTAAATACGAAGGTCATCAGTTTAAGCTTCTGTAAAATGTCAGGCTGAATCCATGTAAAAGCAGGGCGAGCTTCTACTCTGGCCGTCTTATCCAAAGTGGATTAGAGAAACCGTAAGGCAGGATCCGGAACCTTCTGGAACCTTAGGAAGTCACATGCCTCGCGCAGCGAAATCTGTATGGGCATGCCTGTGTGTGTGTTCGTATGTGTGTGTGTGTGTGGGGGGGGGGCACCCCTGTCTTTGCGTCCCACACTTAATTATTTTTGTTTGTAAGCATTTAACACTTGAATGGATTCAGTAAAAGCCACCTGGGGGTAGATTGCAGCACGTGAAGATCAATGTGCTAATAGCCGGTCCCCTTGTTGTGCGTGCATGTGTGTGTGTGTGTGTGGGTATACCTATCCTTATGGGGACACAATGTCCCCAAAACGTGATAAATATCCGTTTTTTTTTTCCCTTATGGGGACCGGTTTCCTGGTCCCCATAAGGGAAAACACTATTTTATAAAAATCGTTGACTGCTATGAAAAAACTAAAAATTCCAAAAAAACTCTTGTACTGTGCTTGGTTACTTATGGTTATGGTTAGGGCAGGGTGGGGATTAAGGTTGTCATAGTTAGCGTTAGCATTTTTCCCACAGAAGTGAATGAGCGGGCCCCGTAAGGATAGGTGTAGCCTACATCAGCGTGCGTGTGTGAGCACGTGTGTGTGTGCGTGTGAGAATAAAAGGCCACCGCAACGCCCGGCCACGCCCACACCACCTCTGCCAAATTAACATACCCGACGGGCGCTTCTATTCTGAAATTTATTTCCACTCATCCGAAACATCGCTGCTGCTGCCCCCCCAAGCCGAATGTCTCCGGTGTTAAATAGAAATTTAAAAAACCTCGCGGTTTCCTCTGGCGAGCGGCCGCCTCTGATGAGATTCCCAGACCCCGCGTTTAGCGGCACTGTTTGCCTGACCGGAGCGGCCTTCACCTGCCCTGACCTTTACAGAGCTCCCTTTGTCTCCATGACTGCACATATTTATTTATGAAAGTTCCTTACAGTGCCGGACAGGCTTTGATAAAAAACAGGTGGCCTTCTCTGTATGATATCGAGAGCCAGGTGAGATGTAATACAAAGGTAAAATTAGCATTCTCTAGTCTCGGCCGGGCTCGAGGAGGGGCGCTGGATAGCAGCCAGTAACTCGGCACTCTGGCAGCCAGCATAGCAGACAGAAATAAGGTTTAATACTCTGGAGTCGGCCTGAAAAGTTTTTGTTAACTCCCAGTGAATGAGGAGCTTTGATGTATGGGATGCGAGCATGAGCCCTAATGTCCAGAGGCTCCCCTCCGGAGAGCCCGATGTTGAGCTGAAGCTGCGTAACTCAGAATTCGGGACATATTTCTGCCTGAACATACAGGAATTTATTACGGTTTGGTGCTGGCTGACTAAGGGCCTGCGATTTACATTTACCTACATTTTTTTTTAACTAATGCTTTTATCTGCTGTGTACATTTTTCAGAAAGCAGAGTGAGCCAGTCCTTATAGAGGTTGGGGTTCAGGGCCTTGTTCAGAAGCCCAATGGTAATGTCACTGACACTGGGGTTTGAACCAACAACCTTCTGATCGCAAGCACATTGCTCTTACCTGCTAAACTACACAGTGTCCCCCCTCCCCGGGATTATTACTACCAGACAAATAACTGGTGACTGGATACTGTTCCTAAGATTATTCTTGTGGGTTTAGATGCACATTGGGGGGCCGTTTGTGGACCATGCGAAGATGGGCGCTGTCCTTTCAGGACTGCTGTGGTCTCGGGCTGGTTCAGCATCAGGGACAACGCCCCCCCCACCCTGCACCCCCCACGGCTAATTACGATGGACCGCTGGCGATGCCAGCCTCTGTCACACTCTAAGGCATCATCAACGTCTCCCAAAATTACCACATTAAATTCTAATTTAATTGCTTAGCTGAAGCCTTCTGTAGATGAATTATGGGTGATATTATCACAGACATAGAGTTATAGGTAAGAAGCACATGACTGTAATTAAATAATGGCTGAAATGATGGGACAGACATGGCTAGGGGTCGGGGAGCTGCCCCAAAGATTCTGGGAAATCCAGACACAAATGGAGGACATATCGGCCAATCAACAATGGCACCTGCGGTCAGGTGACTCTCCATCTGGAGCTGGCCCCGCCCATCACCCAACCTCGTGCCCTCCAATGACATGGCAACAAACTCTGGCAATCGAGGACAGGTAGGCCAATCGTCAACAGCATCTGCAGTCATGTGACTCCGCCCCCCCAAAATCATCCTGCCCATCACCCCGCCCACGCCCTTGTGACATCCATCCATCCATCCATTTTCTAAACCGCTTATCCTACTGGGTCGCGGGGGGTCCGGAGCCTATCCCGGAAGCAATGGGCACGAGGCAGGGAACAACCCAGGATGGGGGGCCAGCCCATCGCAGGGCACACTCACACACCATTCACTCACACATGCACTCCTACGGGCAATTTAGCAAGTCCAATTAGCCTCAGCATGTCTTTGGACTGTGGGGGGAAACCAGAGCACCCGGAGGAAACCCCACGACGACATGGGGAGAACATGCAAACTCCGCACACATGTGACCCAGGCGGAGACTCGAACCCGGGTCCCTCGTGACATCCATATGTCGATCATTCCTTTCAACGCAGCTTTATGATCTTATATCTCAGCGCAGCGTATTTGTGTCTCGCACCGAGCAGCAGTGCTGATCCTCGCCCGGTGTCCTGATTAACGGGCAGCGAGGAGGCGAGCAGCAGAGCTGGCGCGGTGAACGGCGCACTCGACATGCTATTTGAAACGCCTTGTTTTGAGGATGCATCTCCTGAGATTGCCTATTTATACTGTCCGAGCGGATCCCAAAAGACAGGCGATAGCGGGCGACTCCAAACACTGGCGCAGGAGATTAAACAGAGGCATGCGGCGCGACACTGACAGCCATCGTGCCGTCGTGGCTTAGGTGGGGGGACCGGGCATCGTCTCACGCTGAGCTTAATGCACCTTTTTTGCCCAAATTTTCCCACTTCTTTCAGACAACCTGCCTGTTATCATTAATAACTGAGGAGCCCTGGCCTGGGGAAAGTTTCATGTGATTCATTTTTTTTTATTTATTTTTATAGCACCAAAGCTCTTCAAGTGCTGGAAGAGCAACGGAAACCGACACAGACGCGTTTATCGCGGTGAAGTATGAAAAAATGTTCACAGGATGAAAATACAGGGTGCAGAGGAGTATTACAATCGAGAGACAGGAGCAGGTCACTGTCCCGTCTGGGAGGCCGGTGACATTCGGGGGGGGGGGGGGGCTCACCATGTGGGGCTGTATTCTAGGGCCTGCAGATTGAGGTCAGTGCCTGTTCCTGCCTGGTTCAGAAAGACGCGGCCTAGGGGTCAGAAGGGGAACATGTGGGGTCAGTACTGACCCAGAGAGCAGAGACGTGCTAAGAGACTGAGGTCAGGCTGCTTGTGCAACAGCCTGGACCCAAACACCCACCGGCAGACGCTCCCACAGACCGGGACCCTGCGGCTGAAGGATTTATCAGCATCTTCATCACTGATCCCGGGAATCAGGAAGCAACCGGCACACTGTAATCAGAGAGCTGGATACGGACCACTGGTGAACTGTCCCTGGCGAAATGGGAGGATCTGATCTGCCTCATTAACAGCAAAGGGACTGCAGCTTCTTCAGCGTTCAAAGACAGACGGTTTAAGCTCCGCGTGGAACTCGCTCACTGAGGAGGCTCTGGACACAGCATCTCTCTCCAATCTAATTCTGACTCCTAAGGTCAGGTGACATCACACCCCGCTGAGCCAATAGGGTGGCACTTTGTCATGACACTTTACAACCCTACAGAATGACAACAAAGTTGGACACCGACTGGTGGGTCAATCTCTTGAAGCAAAAAGCCAAATTAAAAATGAAAGGTTACTGAACGCATCTGATCGTTATCCGCTCATGTCTGCCTGTCCAGCAGAGGTCAGCTTCTCGCTAATTGTCAAGGTAATTGAAGCACAATGGACAGTTGTTATATCGATTTGTGTCATGAGCTGTTAAGGTGCGCTTCCTAAACGTGGATTAGATTTAAGGAGCAAAAAAAATAAATAAAACCCAGTCAGTCAGCAAAAGTAAACAGCGAGTCCACACCAAGCGGAAGATAAGTCATCATGATCTCAAGAATAATCTCAAAAATACTTTGGAAACATTTTAAGTCTAGAGCCTGGTGATTATGTCCAATACCTCCCTGTCATGCTGATATGACCCTGCAACCTGAAATATTCCCATCAAGCGGTTGTTAAATAACAGATGCGTTTGTGTGCATCTTTTGTACATTTAGTTTGCAGCTGGTGTTGGACAGCCAGCCAGTCGGGGCATTGAACTGAGCCCCCATGGTGCAGGGTAGGATGAAATCCTAATTTGGGAAAGCCGAGGTCATTTTTGGGGTTAACAGGGGTCGTGAAAGGGGAGAAAGGGCAGCACGAGGCGCAGAGCCTCACAGAAACAGACCCTCTGTTCTGGTGAAGTTCAGCTGCATCTTAACTGGCAGCCGAAGGTCAGATGTGAGCACAGGTCTGGCATTTTGGAACATGCTACAGCACTGGCGTGCTTTAGCTTTGCTTCTTAACCTTTCCGTCTATGCACTGTATTTGCGCGGTACACATTCGGTACATGCTCGGTATACACTCGACACACGCTCGGTATACACTCGACACACGCTCGATAACGTCGCACTTCTCCCCGTAGCCTCCCCCACACTACAGAGACAAATACTGCAAACGAAGTATCCCCGTGTCTCCGGCTTATCTATAAAATGCTGTCTGACTACTTTCGACATTTCGCTTTTTTTTACAACACCAAAACAACAGTTAACTTTGTTCCTCCTACGAATAATCAAGATGGAATAAATCACATATATAATCATTCTAGGAAGGATTATGGAAACGGAGTGTGAAAATGCATATATGCAGGCAGCGTTGCGGCGCTGTTTTAAATGCAGCTGGCCTTTAGAGATGAACGCAGTAGAAAGAAAAACAGATCCCATCGCTTTATCCCCATCCCCGCATTAAGCCGCTATGCAAATGCGGCCGTTATGAAGTCGCTGCAGATGCGAGGCCCCGATTACTCCGGGAGGCCGGCGGCTCGCCTTTGCTTTACACCTCGTCGTATTTCGTTTGATTTTAAAGGCCGTCGGAATCCTTATGTGAGAGCAGGACAAATGTCAGCGGGGACACAAAGCAATCCGCTTCTTACTTTTACCGTAGTCAAAACAAACAAACAAAAATACAAATAATGCACATATAAAATATTCCATCCGTGAAAGCATTTTGCCTTTTTATACAGCTTGCAAATATCCTTCAGTAACGCCAAAATGTCGCAGGCACCATATTATGAGCTCATTACATTTAAGTTTATATGGGAAAACCACGAATCGTTCTGCGACTCTGCAGCAGGTCCCCTAGGTGTTGCTGCACTAAGCCAAGAGTCAGATTCCGGGAAAGGCTGAAGAACCGGCGTGTAAGGTGCTTAACCCGAAAGCACTGCGGTGGATACCTGTAAAAATGCTCCCCAAGGAAGATGGTTTGATGAGGGCATTTGAACGGTAAAATACGCCATTCTGGTTCCGCGTTCCGGGGAAGGGATGTCGGCGCTGAACCGGCAGCCGACAGGCAGGGGATCGGGTCGGTGTTACCGTCACCCGAGGGATCGTTTTGATGAATGGGGGGTGGACCTCAGCCAGTCACATCTACTCGGATGCGACTGAAAACATAGAGTCCCTGTCCTGGATCTCGCCGAGGTACTCCATCAGACACTACGGCCCCGCTTCGCTTAAACGCCCCCGCCCCAATCCCGCTGCCGGCTGGATCTAAGTGTTGAGATCAGACACCCCCCTCCTCCCCCAGAGCAAGCGTGGGCCCCGTGGGGACAGCTTACTCAGGGCTCCCGCCTCATCCATCCGTCATGCTGCCAGCCGCTCGCTGCGTCGACAAACCTCGGGATTTACGAACGAGCCCCGGGTCCGAGCCCCACCCTCCCAGGGAAATTAGACATTACAGGTCCGACAAGAAAAAGATTGCTCTGAGACTTCTTAAAACTGTCAGATAATCAGCAGCAATAGCAACAACAACAATTATAATAGGCCTAATAAACAATAATAATTAACCCAAATACGTACATTTTCTGTAGATGATTTAAAGATGGTGGAGAACTACTTTGGAACCCATATTTCTACAATACACTGAGATTGAGTGTTTAAAAGCTTCAATTGATTACTTTGCACACCAGTAACACCACTAAGACCACAACAGGAGCCACAACACCGCCATACAGAAGCTTTCTGAATGATCCAGACTGGTAGGATCTTACTGACGACAGCTGTCAGAGTTTAGGGTCTGACTTTACAGTGGATTCCCTTTTATCTTTAAGATTTCGCGAACAGATCGGCCAAGCGTTTGAGTTTGTTTAGATAAATAACTAGGGCTATAGTTAACATGTTAGGCACGCACAAACAGAAAAACGAGCAATTTTATGTATCTGCTGTAGCAAACGATGTTTGCGTAAAAAGTAGGCAGAGGCGAGATCAGATGAGTGTGTTTCCTGCGCTTGTGCGGCTGCTTCGGGTGAATTGCGGGTAATCGGTGGTATCGGGGACGTGCGAAAAGCAGACGGGGCAGCGGATACCCAACCTGCAGGGGCGGTTCCGGCGGGGGGCGGAGCCCCCGTGACAACATGCATACCTCCCCCGTGGCTCCCCTAAATACCTGTGCTACTTGGGTCTGAAATAAATGCGTCATTATTATTGTTATTTACATTTGTGTATGCGGGATAAAATGTTGTGCGCTGGGAACAGGCGAAACACAAATATAAAAGCAGATTTCTCGACTGGCTCTTAACGCGGGGGCGTCGGGTGGTCAGAAAAAAAATAAATCACGCTTGTGGAAGCAAGAAAGTCTGAACAACAAATCAGAGTGTTACATATTTATAAAACTGTAAAATGTAACTGCAAAGCTTGCTTGAATAACATCAATTTTCAAAATTGTATTTTGCTTCTTAATGCCGGCAATCTAGTTTAAGTAATACTTGGAGGACATTAAGGTCAAATGCGTCTCCCCCCCAAGAGAACAACTGCTGTCCCCCAGCTGAAATGGTCTAGAACCGCCACTGCCAACCGGGGCCGCGTGATTAGGCGACGCGGTGAGGGACGGGGGGATGCCGGCGTGTCGGAACTATAAAGCTTCAAATATAAAAGCTACAAATGTGTGTGGCTACTTTTGGGATGAAAAAGACAAAAATAAAAAACGTAAAAAACAAAAACCTTAAGCAGCTCATTGCGCTTCACTTTAAGCCTCGTAATTAACTGGGGACTCCGGCTTACAGACGGGGACTCGGAGCGGTGAAAATAAAACAGAACATTGTGACAGTTCATCACATTATCGCCTGAAAAATTGCGCTACAAATAACCGAAACGCTCATTTGTAGGGAGCAATTTAACAAAGCAACAGTTTCGCGAGGGAGTCGTGAGTCCTCAAAACTTAATTCTAGCGCAGTCGTTTGGAAATTGCTCGAAATGCAACATTAAGGAAATTGTGAAATATATCTAATATTGCAAAGATTTTAGAAATGAATGAGAATATTAAAAACATAAAACGTTTAGTTGATTGGAAAAGAGACACCCTTGACGACACTGTCGCTGTCTTTCTGCGCAAAATATCAGTTCGGTATTTAAAAAGTTGGTCATTAAGTTAAACCTTCAGTGAGACGAAGCAGTTTCTCTAGCTACTGTAGTATAATGAGCAGATTGCGGTTTAGCCACAAGTGCTGCGTGGATGCGCACTGCAGAGTGTAGGGCTATAACAACATATAAGATCTTTCCTCTAAATCAGCCCTCACAATCCCCCTTTGGGACACGTCCAGCTGACCGTGATAAGACCACTCTAAGGGGGCCAGCTGGCTTTCATTTTCTGGGTTACCAGGCAAGTGGGTAACGATCACTCACCATGGTAACACAAGCGCTTACCCAAATCCTACCCTTTTCTGGTACTCTACTTTAGAGATACTACTAATGAGAATGGCCAAACAAGTAAAGAAAAGATCTTCTAATGTAAATTTTTCCCGGTGTTTTATATATTAAAGTCTCACAGGAAAATGTCCACAGCATGGATGGTTTGCTCTGACATTTTTTTTTTATTTCTTTATTAATATATTAATATCCACGGTTTCGTTACCCACCTGTGGCCTGTACTTCGAAGCGGGATTACTGGCTTATCGGGGTTACTTGTCGGATTTAAGGTATCACAGTTTAAATGGACTTTATATTCGTTTACTTACATTTTGCCCAGACTACCTTAAATCCACTGGCGTTCGTAAACTCCATCTGCAGCAGAGTGCTGGCCTTTCAGCAGTACGAGAAATGGTGAAATGCCAGGTAAACAGGGTGGGGGGTAATGTGGGGGGAGGGAGGGGGGCGGAGCTTACCCAGCTCATCAATATTTATTATTTTATGAATTCCCCCACCCCACACACAAACACAATACTTGGCACCTTAATCCTGCGCCACTGTCACCCTACACTGGATTAGGGGTTATGCGAAACCGCGGCATCTGATTAGGAGCCCACATCAAAGTGTCTTTCTGAAGCCATTAATCCCGCCTTTAATAAAAGTCAAGCGTTACCCGGACATACCCGTGGCATTGTTTCCTTTCTGATAACAAAAAAAGGACAGTCGCTAATTATGTTTCCTGAGCGAAGGCTTTGACTGGAGTAGACTGCGTTTTGAAAGAATGACCCATCTCTCCTTTATGGAAGCCTTTCGATTTCTGTCCGTGTCGATTCCGCGTCTCCGTATCAGAAAGAAGCGGTGTCATTAATGCAATCACGTGGTGTCAATCTCCCGCCGGGCGTTTGCTGCCTGAGCGGTCGGCTGTTCTCCTAAGACACCAGCTTGAGAGGGAGAACTGAATTGCATCCGCAGAGACGACGACAACAACAACAACAACAACGAAAAAAACCCTCAACTGTAGTCTAACAGACAGCAGTATAGAAAGTAAGCTTCCAGATCAAAGATAGCCTTTTGGAGGTAACAATAGAACACTAAGGAAAATGCACACTTGAACCAGATCGATTTTTGTCAGATGTTCTCACTTCAGACATTGGACATTCAAGCAGTTTCATTCCCCTCCACTCAGAAAAAGTGCATATGGAGATGCTGTTTCAGACATAAGCTTGGTGACGAGCGACAGAAATACACCTCTCCGCCGGTGTGCTTTTCAAAACGCGCTAGTGCGTCAGAAACCTCGGCGGTGGGGAGGCAGAGGGCGATAGCGGTTTTGTGCATCGTTAGTTAACAGGACGGCAGGATGTGCCCACTGTGAACCCTTTCATGAAGCAATAAAGCAGGAAAAGGTGAATCATGCGTTATGTTCGATGGGGATACGTTCTGAGAATTGCGTCGTTAGGTGATCTTCGTCGTTGTGTGAACATTATAGGATACATTTACACAAAACTAAATGGCATAGCCTACTACAATCCTAGACTGTAGTAAACCTTTTTTTTTTTACATATATAGAAAGAGTGCACTCTAAAATAATAAAAAGTACAGTATAGTACATACAGAATGATAACTATGTTACTGGTTTATCAAATATTATGTGCTGTACATAACTGTATGGTATGGCATGTTGGTGCAGTGGTTAGCACTGTTACCTCACATCTCTGGGACCCGGGTTCGAGTCTCCGCCTGGGTTACTGCCCGTAGGTGTGTATGTGTGAGTGACTGGTGTGTGAGTGTGCCCTGTGATGGGCTGGCCCCCCCATCCTGGGTTGTTCCCTGCCTTGTGCCCATTGCTTCCAGGATAGGCTCCGGACCCCCCACAACCCAGCAGGATAAGCAGTTTGGAAAATGGATGGATGGATGGAGATGACTGTATGTTTTTGTAGGCTTGTTTATTTTAGCATCACCACAAACATGTGAGTAATGTGTTACAACGTTACCACTGATACGACGTCACTGGGCGACAGGAATGTTTCAGCCCCATTACTATATAAACCGCTGTTGTGTATGAGGTCTGTTGTTGACTCACACATGGTTATGCGGTGCATGACTGTACATGATAATATAATGCAAGTCTCTTGCCAATGCTCCATCCAATCTAGAAACTTCTACACCATCTAGAACCACCGGTGCTAAAAGTGCTGGTGCCAACCTTCTGGTTTGTGCCAGAAGTTAGCGATGGATTTCTAAGATCATTTTCAAGAAGAGCCGAAAAGGACAGCTGATGTATTGGCGTGCGCCGTAAGCCGCTCGCAAACCCAGATGCATCTGAGAACGTCCCATTAAGCTTCTCTGCATCGTCACTGTAAATAAACGATCCTAACGGAGAGTAAGACGGGCTGGTTGCCTTGGTGCTGTATATGATGTACGGGTCCATCAGCCCCAGCTGGCAAGATGGCAGTTAGCGGTGGTGCCGGAGAACGAGAAGAGGCATCTGCTGAAGGGGTCCTGCCTGGCACCAGGGCGGAGAAAGGGGGGTGAGGGGGGAGGTGGCAGTAGGATCTCGTGAGACAACTGGCAGAGCCCTAACCAGCCTGGGGACTCCAGGCCACATAGTGCAGCGATTGTTCTTCCTCTGGCAGGCGGCACGCCGCACGGCTGGGCACGCTGCCGGGGCGGGGGCCGCGTTGCTGTCAAGCTGCACTTTCCCCCCATCGGCAAGCGGGGCCGTTGTGGCAGATGCTGGCAACGAGCAGCAGCCAAACACAGCAGCGGCGGTGGCAACAGCAACAACGGCAGCATCAAGGGCTAGAGCAGCAACAACAACAACAACAGCAGGAGGAAAACAACAGTGATAAAATCGACAAGAGAAACAACACAAATCCCCCCCCTGGGAAATCAGTTTAGTTTATCTTATTATCTTAACGACAAGAGCCGCGACAGTGAGAACAACAATAAAACCAAAACTGAGCAACGGTAACAAACAGCAACAGCACAGACAACAGCAGTATCAACAGCAATAAAATCAACAAGAGCGACAAGAGCAGCAGGAGGAAAACAAACAGCAATAAAAATGAGACAAGCGCAGCAGGAGGAAACACACACACACACACACACACACAAAAACTACAGTCGCAGTAACAGCGGCAACAAGAGCAGCGGCGTGAGCAACAGCAGCTAATCTCCAGTCTCTCTGTCTTTTGCTGAACGTCTGACGATTGACGGGTGATGAATTGTTAAAAGCCACTCCGTGGTGACCAAGTGAGTCAGGACTGGCTGCTCGATCATGCCGGAAGGGTCACGGCTGGGCTGCCGGCCCCCTTTATGTGCAAAACAGCCGTCCTGGAGGAATTAAGAACAATACTCATTTCTCTGGCTGGAATGCAAGCCGATGTGCATTCTTCCGGTCCTTGCCGCACACAATGGGCGCGCAGCTCCGACAGCGCTGGTGCACCGCATCGTTTGCTCTGCTTTTTCTTGTTTTTCCTAGTTTCCTCGTCGACAGCAGGATTTCACACGACCGCAAAGCAGGAGAGCGGACGCCGCGTGCGGCTAACTCCGGTTGCCAAACAGCTAATGATTAAATACGTGCCCTCCTCCCTGTTTTAATTAATGGTGGCCCAAAATGGGGGGGAAAAAAATCATATTTGAATAACTGGCATCTGTTTAAAATAGAGCAAGATCTCCTGTCATGTGTAATTATGATGATTAGTACCAATTAGTTCAGGAAAGCATATATTAATCACGCTTCAGTTACTCCCTCTGTTAATTCGCGGAAAGTCAGGTGCCAGCATGTACTAATTTAAGTTGAATTGCCATTGCTTAAAGCCTTTGAAGTTCATTATCATGAATGGCCTTTTAGACAAATCTCAAATCAAACTGAATTAAGAGTGTGATTATCTTCACTTAGGGGAGAAAAAAGCCCACTAAAACAGATTAAAAATTTCAGCTGAACCATACCATATTAAACAGTGCCGCCACTGAATTCAGAATGGCTACTTCTCTCTTGCACTCACACAGACTTGCTCACCTCATAGACGTTTCTCCTGCTTATATCCTTGCCCAGTGTGAATGTAGTTATATAAACGGTGCATATATATATATATATATATATATATATATATATATATTACCACCATGGGTGTCACGCATATCACACAGAAATAGGGGCTTGGGGTTTGCATTGATTGGTGTCATTAGCGTGTGATGACACAGTATCTCCCAATGGACTATAATCCAGGGGACCACTAAGGAGGTGTGTCCAAGTAAGCAACCAATCAGATGTATTGGTCCCGCCTCCTCTGCAATCTGATTGGTTATTTCTATGAACCAATCATTTTTCTTTCTTCCCTCATAACATTTCTTTGTGTAAGTAAAACTCCCATGAACTAGTGTGCGACTCTGTGACCTGTGATTGGCTGTCATCCATCCTGGGTGCCCTCCCCCCAGCCTGGCTCCCTCTGCCCCCTCCTGACCCTGTGCTGGATAATGGGCACTTAGTCCCTCCTTGTACTTTATACTCCCACTGACTCTAAAGGTGGCCGTATACTTCAAACGACATCCGAACAAAACTAAATTCTAATGTGTCGGCAAGAACAGTCTGACGCATACTTAAAACGACCTTGCTACCTCGTCCATTCTGTCACACCATAGCCCTAGAGGGCACTGAATGTTTTTGATGCAGCCGACTCACATACAGAAGGAAAATAAAAGTACTGTGGTGAGTGTGAGTCATTTTATTAAAGGAGATGACAGCCCTCTTAAACTGGAAGTTGCTGTCTTTATTAACAGCCACTATTGGTACAACAGTAGCAGCAGCACAGACAGGGAAGCCAACAATATAAATGATAGTCACGGCTACACACTAACGAAATATTTAAAGTGCGGTGTGGTGCAAAGCATGCTGGTAATTGCATAAATTGTCCTGCTGACCAACCCCGCGGCGCCACATTTATGTCAGCCAATCACGGACCGTGGGTGGGATCAGAACAAATTAAAAACTTTGCCTGGGGAACGCTGCGCAGGCAGTGATCACCGTGGTGCTGTCAGTTTCATCTTAAGCACTCGAGCAGCTTAAGTTTATTTGCACACATGCCAAACTCTTTGTTCTCCACATCTTGTCATCTCAGCCTTATTTATATACCCGTATGTTTATTTATTCATTGAAAATATATTTTTATATATTCAATTTATTTTTTTTGTGTGTTGATTGTATGTTTGATTGTACACATCATGCCACCGCCTGCACCAAACCTTGTACTTTTTGTACGTGATAAATGCTGCTGTTCTGATTCTGAGGACGATGGACGGCTCTCCAGATGCACACTTGCCAACTGTCACGCATCTGGCGTGACACTCACACTTTCCGACTCTCAGGCTCACGCTAGAATTCTTACAGCGAATCTGTTAATCCATTATAAACCTAAAATTAGCTACATCAAAGGCATTAGGGTAATTTGCAAACGCTACAGTCTGTTTACAAGGTAATACAACTCTTACATATATGTTACTGCGTAGGTATGTGTGTGCAGACTTGTCTCGAATTCGAAAGTCTTACGCCAGTCGGCTGACCAAACTTGGCAACCTTGAAATGGATGGATGGATGGAAAAGCTTATATGAAAATAGTCTTATAACGCTCGATCATGTCACAGGGTTCGTTAAAGCATATGTTGGGTAGCAGGTGTGCATCTGCTCGTGCAATGACAGCGTGCAGCATTTTGTAGTACCACTGACGAACATTTATTTGTGTTTGGCTGCCTTGCATTATTTAGCGCTAATTGAGACACGGGGAGGAGATGTAATCCGAAGGTGTGGTTAAACTAATCGGACGTTGTGTCGCCAGAAATGAAGCAACAGTATTTCACTGACAAAAATAAGTATTTTAATGCAGGACAGCATGTAAAGGCTTAAGCCAAGCCGCCTCGAATCTGTGTGCAGACACTGACTGCTGAAAAAAGGCAGAAATTGCATTTGGGCAGTGGCAAAATGTCGCAAAATACGGGATTCTGTTACTAAGAATGATTTATAAGAGCAGGGAGGCAGGGCATGGGCAGGGCGATACCTGAGATGGGGTGCCAGTCCATCGTAGGCCAATTTAAAGATGCCAGTTCACATATCTGTGGGAGGAAAGAAGAGATACCCCGGGGGGGGGGGGGGGGGGGCACAAGCATAGGGAGGGGGTGCAAACTGCAGGGTGGGGGCCGAATTAAAACTCCACAAGCCTGGAGGTGTGAGACCACAATGCTGCCTATTGAACCACTGCTGGCTAACGCGGTCATCAATACACAGCTCTCTGCACACACAAAACACCGCAGAACATAGAAATATGAACATAGAGCAGCTCTGCCATAGTCAAATCACCTTGCATATGGAGTATAGAAATATTAAAGTAGAGCAACCCTGCTCGTTTCCCTCTCGATATCCCCTTATAAGGTTGGGAGTTCTGGCCCTCCATAAACAGGCATACGAGACGTGTAAAGCATGTTAACCTCACTCTGGCAGGGCAAGCTACAGGCGGGCTGCCGTTGTCATTCCCTAATAAGCACCACGTCCTCTGCCAAGCAGCTTGTAACACCCAGAGAGGGAAATGTCCCTCCATAGTGTAATAACAGACCACTGCAGTATCACAGAGGCGTGTGCAATAAATTGCCACCTGTCACTCCTGCACTTTATGTAATGTTGTTGTCACACAGTTTGCCTCTATAATTTTTTTCTTTAATGTACGTTTACATAGGTTACTTTCTGTGTGTATTGTTTACATCTTTTGTGTGTTACTTACTTAATATTCGTATTGCATCAGCTTGGAAGTGACTAGCGTAATCGCATCGTGTGTGACAATAAAACCTTCGAATTCTAGGAAGTGCTCCTTGACCTGGATCCCGAGGAAGCCAGTCGCGCTCCTTCAAACGCTGACTCTTAATGAGACGCCTGAGTGAATCAGGGTCCCTCTTGCTTATTTGTCCTGCTGGCTGTTTCGCCACAGTGATGCGCCTTCACTGTTTCCGCTCCTTCATGGTACAACAGCCGATCCAGTCCAGGATTTCTGACAGAGCTTAGGGCCGCCGCCTCCAGCGCTCTTCGACCTACATTTGTTAAGCATCAAACTGTGCTGATTGCTGCTATAGACGACGTTCGTTAAAGACGACGGTGGGGGAAGGGGGACGTGGATTTTCACGATCGGGGGGCGTCTGCTGGACGGCACTTCCCCTAATGAGCTAAGTGACAAAGTGACCGTTGTTTACAAACAGCAGCAGTTGACTGTTTATTGGAACGACGGATATTCCTCCCCGGGACCTGATCCTGAATCAGGTGTTAGGGCTGGATTTGTGTCTCCCGTGTACCTCTGTTTACATTTTGCATTTAAATTCATTCCATGTAGCAGAAGCTTCAGGCCAAAGCAACACTGTATGACTGTGGGTTAATCGTCTGCGTTTGTTACCAGAAGGTTGTCGGTTTGAGACCCAGCCTCTGCTGGGCCCATGAACAGGATCCTTAAGCCCGGAAATGCACTGGGGCACTGGATAAACCCTGTGCTTGGGTCCAAAGCTTCGCTGTCACCTGTATATGTGGGACAGCATGATGGGAAATATCAAAAGAGGCATTTCCAATGCATTGGTGCATTTGCCAGTGAGCCAAACGGCACGTTACTAAGATGCAGCTGTCAAATGCAGCTAAGGTGAGCTTCTGATGAACGCCTGGGTACCAGTCTAGCCAGTCTAAGCAGCACTGGAGAAGGAGCTACACAACATCTTCCAACAAAACAAGAACCTAATAAAATGTTTAATATTTAATCAGCAGAAAGTACAACACTAAGAGCAATCAGAGATACATGCGGTGAGCACTAGTAGAGGTGATCCTACAGCATATGGGGTCCGGACTGATTGATCATGTGACTCCCAATGCAATGGATCTACAAACTGTATAAAACCAGGGCTGTGTAAACAAAAGTCCCTTCTTTGTGTCTAGGCTGCTCCGGCAGCGGGGGAAACGCCCTCCCCCCTTGGCTTTACATCCATCTGCATGTGCATGCAGGCGTCGCATGGAACAGCTCGTCACGCCACTCTTGCAGCATGAGTAGGTAAGGCTAAGGGTACGACGCGTTGGCGCGAAATAGACCGCAAACCCCGGAAATGTGCCGGGGTACCATGTTTTAATCGACAGACAGGATCTGGAGGGATTTCTGGTTTGGGGAGGAGACCCAGCGATCTTTCAGGTCCTTCTGCTGCTGGCAACGCGATGTGGGGCTTCACAGAAGCAGAAGTTTGTCCCGCATGAGTCTCTCCCAGAACAGGTGACACTGCGCCGTTGAACTTTGCAGGGAGAGCAGAGAAACACACACACACACACACACACACACACACACACACACACACACGCACACACACACGCACACACGCACACACACACACACACACACACACCTCTTCTCCTCTCCATCTCTGTCTTTCTCATCACAGGAGTCAGGAAGTCATCAAGGTGTCTCCCTGTAGTGAGGGGTGGGCAGCAGCAAAACAAGATAGACCACACCCCCAAAATCCCAGCCAATCAAAATCACGGGGGGTTGAGGGACAGGGGCACAAATCCCACTAGGCAATCCAATGGCTGAACCAAAGAATAAAAAAAAATTCATTGTGAGAACTGAGAATCGAAAGACCTTTTTGGCGCCTGTATGAAACATGTTCACATGAAGGTCTGAGGAAACTTGAGGTCAGACCCCTGATCAAGCGACTCAGTGTCAATATTCCAGTCAAACGAGCTCCTGCATAAACATCAAGGTATAATATGGTGAGGCTGCGAGCCGAGGAGCCGGGGAGTTCGGGTCCCCGGAATACCGGGAACTTGGGAAATCTGAGACTGCATTTTAATGTTCCCTGCAGGGGCCTGACCTGGGGGTCACTAGCCTGCTGGAAAATAAACACTTTGTGATATTGAGCTGGTTCTTGGGGGGGGCACTAGAATCTGTGGGAGTCTGTGTGTGACAGGGAGGGGCCATGCTTCTGTACGCCCCCAATAACACCCTAAGACCCCCCCCCCCCCATTAGCCAATGGCATCACTTCCCCTGTGGTCACACAAAGACCTGCGCACACCACCTTTTACAGTTACCCAATGTCCACCTGCGAGCCGGCCGGCCCACCCACGCTCACAGCTATTTATTTAGCGGCGCTTTTGTCCAAAGCGACACGCACACATAACGTCTGCCCATCTTCCCGACCGATTTTCGTGTTAATCCACCATCCTTGAGCCCAAACCGCGGAGCAGACGAAGACTCTGAACAGCCGGGGAAGGTCTGGACACCTTCATTTCTGAGGAAAGCAGACAAATGGCGGCGTGTCTTGTCTCAGAAACCATCTTCCAAACGCACGCTGTGAGACAGCCCCACACGTTGTGTGTACTGTAGTACGGCACGCTCGCTGTTATGCCAGGGTGGAAGGTACAGCATTTTAGATGCCCATTTTCACATAATTTTTGTACAAATCAGTGAACTGAGGGCCAGGAAATTATCATCGTTTTCCTAGTTTCACTGTCAAAATTTTGGAATAGCCCATGTGGCAGAGAAAGCTCCATGGCTTGCTTTTCAGGAAAATAATATACACACATTATTAAAATTAAACACTCTCCCCTGTCCGGCAGCAGAGAGCCAACGTTCCGCGCTCTTGCACACTGAGAGGCAGCGATGCTACGCTGTTCCTGTGGACTGATGCATTGTGGGTAGATGTCCCCTATAGAAGGGCTTATCTGCGAGGTCCCTCTGCACTGCGCTTCTATCAAAGAGACATCAAAAGCTGTGTTCCGTGTCTATGTGTGTCTGCGTGTTCTGTGTTTGTGCTTTACTGTGTCCACATGTTCTGTGTGTTTATGTGAGTCTGCGTGTTCTGTGTGTGTTTATGTGTGTCTGCGTGTTCTGTGTTTGTGCTTTTCTGTAACATGGCTGTTAGATTAGGAGATTGGCTTTGGTACGTGTTAATTTTTCCATACTGTCTCCCACCTGGCTTCCACATTTCGAGGCCCATGTGTGGTAACACGCTAAGCACACGTGTGGCTCACACTTCCATCACCCATCTTCCCGCTCCTGAAAAGCTCCTGGCTTTCTTAACGAGACTCCGACAGGAACCTGTCCTTGCATCGATTTACGGGGCCCTGATTCAATCAAGCCACAGCGCCGACTGGCTCACCGGAGTGGCGGCGGGCTGTCACAGCTGCAGCAGCGCACGACGCGCCTCTACCCCCCAAGCGAGCGTGCTGTCACACGTCCCTGTCACCCTGTCGAAGTGTCCACCTGCCTGCGGGGCGATCGCGACAAGCCGCCATAGTTCATTATCACAGTCCAACACGATCGTATGGGGAGGGGGCGGGGGGCGGACTCCCTGATCCCATTCAGTCAACCCGACGCCATGTTTCCATACCTTTGATTCATTATTTATATCTCTTCGGCATGGTACCGTTCGGCAAAGCCATAATGTTTCGATAATGAAAGCTGATAGAAGCTTTAGTTCATTAGCATAAAAATTGGACAGACGACTGAGGTGCCTGGCTAGATCACAGCCGAAGGCCGTCAATCACTCGGCAAAATAAAACCGTACCAGGTTCCGAATTAAACTTTAAACAGACATTAAAGAACTCCTAAAACTCTCTGACCCCCCCCCCCCCCACGTCCTCCCATGCCCCCAAACAGAGTGGGGGGGCCTATTAATAATGCCTCCAGTTTCTTTCCCGTGGCCCAATTCTGCCGGGTGCTGGATGCATAACGCTGACATGTTGAGTTGCCGGAAAGATCCGCCTGTCCCTGACACCTAACCTGACAGTATGTGCGAGAAGCGCCCGGAGGCGCGGGAGTGGAAAATCTCTGCTCTCTTATCACCCCCCCGGCGTGCAGCTTAAGGACGGCGTGATGGAGTGGTGTCGGAACACCGGCACCACTGCGCCGGCAGGATAACGTTAGCATAGCGCAGCGGAGCATAAACAGCGAGCTTCGAAGCTATCCAAGACAACTTACAATAGAGGGAAGGGTAAGAACTTATGCGTGAGTTGTGGGATTCGAACCCACAACCAACAGGAAATGCAATGGTCGACATGTTAAGCTACAGGAGCAGGTCATTAAAAAGCTCATTTATATGATTCTACGAAAGCGTGGTGTTCTCACATGTCCAGGGTTGTGGGTTCAAGTCCCGTCCCAATCCTGAACATCTGGAGATTTCATGTTCGCCCTGTGTTCACCTGGGTTGTGCAGTTTCACTGAATTCTTTAAATGTGTGACTCTCTGCCCTGCGCTGAACTTGCATCCTACCCAGGGCTCCAGACCCACCATGACCACTGGAGGAGAGGTTATGAGACACGAATGGATGGTGTGATTGGTATGATTTCAGAACAGAGGAATTAATAAATGGACTTCAGCTAATGGAGGCTTTTATCGCTCTCCATTGTGACGACCCTTAAAATGCATTAGGAATGAATTACAATTTCAGTTTTGCAAAGAGTTGCTGGGATTTTGCATAAACATTACCACCTTCCCTCAGAGTTGTGAATATATTTAGAATTCATGGCATATTATTTGCCCAAAAACGCTGGAGTAAATTAAACCCTGTTTAATTTCGATCTATTTCAGTAATAATTCCAGGTTTTATTATACAGCATTGATACAGCTGGTTCCAGGTTTGCGCTGCTCTTCACTAACCATGCTGTGAACGGTGGGTCCGGATCCAAACCCAAGTGGCCCAGGCAGAGGGCTGCCTGTCACATTTCCGTGAGGGGGGGGGGCTTTGGTAATGGCCCCCCTTTCTCAAGCAGCCTGGTTTACTATCACTTACTGCTACCATCTCCACAGCAAATGCCATAAAGTTATACTACCAATCCAATGTGGTGACAGCTTGACTGTGGTACCTCAGGGCTGTGGGATCCTATCCCTGGTATTGTGTGGGGGTCGGCATCTTCTTTGCTTTTATTCAGATGGTGTGTGACTTAGTGGGTTAGGACCCTGTGCTGGTGATCGGAAGGTCGGTGGGTCAAATCCCAGGGTTGGCAGTGTGATGTCATCATTGGGTCTTTGAGCAAGGCCTGTAATGCCCAATTGCTCCAAGGACCGTCTCACTCTGCCTTCCCAATCGTACGTTGCTTTGGATAAACGCGTCTGATAAGTAAATATCATTTTGTGTGTGTATGAGGTTTGTACTTGTTAGCTCAATATTAGCAACCAGCCGCTAAAGCGGGCTGTGTGTCTCATAGTTATTCTTCCACACAACCACATATTTTTTACTGATGCAATTCAGGGTAAGCACTTGGCTCAAGGGTCCAACAGCAAGTCCCTGCAGTCCGCTAAGCCGCTATGCTACCCACTGCTTCACAGTAGCTAATATAATGTTTTTTTATGAATCTCCATTCCACTGTAAACGCCGTCCTCAATGATGCCAGCGGAGCCTGCAAACAGGCTTGATGCGGTGAGTCTTGTTTGGACGTTATTTCCCAGGAGTGCTAGCACGTGCGCTGATGGATCCCCAGGCCCGTTTTCCCACGGGGGACGGCTTAAGGCTTGCCCCTCCCACGCCCCCAGTCGACAGCGGTAATGGGAATGGTGTCCGGTGACCCCCGACGAACCGCTCGTCTGACTCACTGACCTCAATTATAAGAAGCTCACAGGAAGCGGGGCGCTAACAGGCACTATCAGATAGCGGAGCGCCAAAGCATGGCGACCTGCGTCTTAGTGACCAGCGTCACTGACGAGCGGACGACCGGAAAGCCAGCTAATTAAGGGGGGCGGGACGGGATTTTTGCGGGATGGATGAACGGCGGGGAAAGTCGAAGGAGAGCTGAAGCGAAAGCCGCCGGTGGGAGCGCATGGAGCGCAGAGCGAGTTAGCGCAACGTCCAGGCAACTCGCTGAAGCTCGGAAGAGGACAAAGCGGCGTTCGTCTTCGTCCGTCGCTCCTCTCACATGTAAGATCACAGAGGAATGTGTTTCTCATCACCCGCTCCCAAGCCGCACATGCTCTGCAAGGTTATTTTCAAACGTGCGATTGTTTCACATTATAACCCTTCTGACACGGACGCTTCTGGAATGTGGCGGGGGGGGCGGGTATGCTTCCTCCCCCCCCGATATAAACTGCCGTGCCCTGGCAACACATCAGTGACGGAAATACTAATTCCCCGCAAAGTATGAAATCAGGAACATACGATATTCCTTTCCACGTCACAAAAATGTGCAAAAAATATGTGGGCTGTGAAAAATTCATTTGCATGATAAATCTTTATTTCAGAATCATTTTTATTACATCTTTAGCCAATTTGAAAATGTTTTGCTCCAACTGCTTACATTTATTGGTCAGTGGCAAAAGGTCGAGATGACTGTTGGCAACAACTGACCAATCGGATTTCCCTCTTAGAAACTCTGACACGCCCCCTCAAATTCTATTTACATTATAAAGTAACAGATTAACAATGAGCAAGCAGAGGTGGTGGAACATGGATGATGGGATTACCATGCTGCCAGACTCCAAGTGGGTTAACCCACTTTTCATTGGTTGCCTCATGGATTCCCATTGGGTTAAACCGCAGAGTGATTGACAGCTCATGGTAGTCCCACCCACTGTGGGATTTGAAGTCTCATCATTGGAACGGACGGCTCTAAGGTGCTTTGATTAAGACATACTTTGCATTCTGACCCAACACACTGTTCTTGGTCTCCGCTGTGACTCGATGACAGTCTCCCGCCTCGCTCAAAGCGCTCACGTCGCTGTTAGGAAGCTTTTTATCGCCGTGCCAGCCAGTTCCGGCTAGGCTAGCAGCTCAAACCGCTCCAGCAAAACGCCACGCCGGCCGGGCCACTGGGTCACGTTACCCGCACACTGATTTCGTACAGAAACATGCAGCATTTGCATGAAAAACAACGCGTGGCAGCAAGAAAGTGCAGGGTGAGGGAGGCCGCGTCGGAATGCAGCCGGTTCGAGTCCCGCGGGGCCCTGCTGTTGTACTGTTGGGCTGGTGCTGAACCTGAATTCTTTGCATAAACAGAGTGTCAGCTAAACTGCTTGCTGTCTAAATTTAAAAAACGCTGATGATGAAAATATTAAGTACGCGCAGCTGCCAAAGTGGCCCCCACATCCAGCTGTACGCCACTCAGTTTGGGGCTCTCTCACCCGGAAACATGCCCAGATCCCACAGTTCGACCCCCCCCCCTCCACTACCACTGGCTTCTCTTCTGTCCCAAAATTAAGTCACATGGACATTCGGTCTCCTTCCGGATCTGTCAGCGTTAATATCACTGGTCATTCGCAACACTTACATCCGTCTGTTTCTTTTCGTGGCAAAATCCCAAAACCTCCAAAACCAATAACAATCATCGTAACAGTCACGGCTCTATTAATATCACTCACAGGGCAAAAGCACGCTCATCTTCTCAGGCCTTGGGGTCGGATCATGGCAAGTCTCCCATAGGGTGCCGATCACGGTGGGGTGACGTTCGGAGCGGACAAATGATCAGAGTGCACATGTGATACCTGGAAGAATGAGAGTGACGTCGTCTGGTTGTTTGTGTCACACCGGGCTGTTGCTAAGAGGAACCACATTAGAGACCAGAGTCTGCAGTCATTAGTCACTCTGGTCAGATGGAAAACAGTGCGTGGAGAGCTCTCTTCGACCCTGTTCGCCCCGACCATGTAACACAGCCTGCGGACAGTGCGGTCTCCCGGAATTCTACGTAAAATCGACACGGTGACACCGTCCGCCACGTGCTGTTCATCGGCAGTTATAGGCCAATCAGCCGAATCGGGGTGCTGTTTTTGTGCTGTGCCTGAATTGCACAGGTATAAGCCGCAAACGTAAACTTCTTAAAAACAGACAAAACACAGAAATAAGCCTTTGAACCACACTGTGTGAAATCGCGGCACCGCTAAGAAAGCAAGTGTCGGATTCAAAACCGGGCAGTTCAAAACAGAACCCGGAAAGTATTTTCATTTCATAAAGCAGCTTTATTATACCATAATGACTTTTTAATGACAGTTATATGACCAAAACATCTCCACTCTGTGGCTGCAGTGTTTCCGCAGTGGAATTCATGATCCTTTCAGCGTGATTCTCCCCACTTGTAGATATCGGGGTTCTGGGTTTATCCGTTTACGCAGAACCGGAGCAGACGGGTGGTGGGACGGGTTTGAAAGAGATCAAAGCCACATATTTATGATGGGGGGGCACTGCATGTCACAGAGGAGACAAAACGGGAGCAAATCAGACGCTAATCATACTATTGCTGACTGATTTTGGGAGGAACGAGGGCTGCAGATCAGTGTTAGGGCCACACTTAAGGGCTGGTCGCTAGGCACAGAGCGCAGGGGAATGTCGGTAACCCCTGGGCAACCCTCTCACTGAATGTATTTATAATTAGTCATGGAGTCATTGGCTGGTATTAATGATTACTCCACACTGAAATTAGCATTAGGGGACACATCCTAAAAACAGACACTTCAATGAGCAGATGCTTCCATCTGGACTCACTGCTCCAGTGCAGAGTCTACTCTCTTAGATGAATAACAGTTCTCATTGTGGTCACATGATCATGCCCTGTTGTGAGTCACTGGCCACATTTTGTGCTTTCCTCAAAACCTGGAACGTGTAAAGAATGTTCGTCGGGCGTAGACGTACCACTACCAACCGCCACATCACTGAGAATTGCACACTATTTTTAAGCATTTAGAATTATTGTGCAATTTTTTAAAGTCTTGTCTCGTTATCTCTATATTCGCAGTTTGGAGCTAGGCAACCAAGCATTTTCACTGCACACTGCACTAAGTTTAACTGTGTATGTGACAAATGAAACCTTGAATGATTAATTGACTGATTGATTTCACGTCTTCCCACACGCTCCAGTCCATAAAGCCTGTGACTCTGCTGATGGACACAGGGGGAGGGGGGTGAATGGCCAGCGTTCACCCCGCTGGAGTGACGCAACTGGGGACTCCTCTGGGGGAAGGTCATCGATAAGCTGCCTTTCACTGCCGTCCCTTTGACTTAATTGGTTCAGTTTATCTACATGCTGTTTCTATGAAGGCCTGAAATTAGCTGTGCTATGTACAGAGCTATCTGTGTTTATAAAGTTAAAGTTAATTCTCTGTGGCTGTGGTATATACATGCTGACCGTCATCATAAAAATGTACGTAAAAGACATTTTAAGCGGCATTGTTCTAATCACGAAAGACACAAAAATATACGAAATTGTTTTGAGATTAGGGACCAGGGTGTTGAAGATGATTCCTTGCATACTGTGTACAAATATTGAGGTTGATGAAAGACCATGGTAGATGCGTGGGTGGATGCATGGATGCAGGACAAATGGATGGATGGATGAATGATGGATGGATTGATGAAGGACAAATGGATATATGGATGAATGGATGGATGAAGGACAAATGGATGGAAGGATGGATGAATGATGGATAGATGAAAGACAAATGGGACGATGGATGGATGAATGATAGATGGATGGATGAAGGCTGGATGCATTTGAGATCTCTGTTATACAGTGATAACGTGTAGCTGATGTGAGTCGCCTTGATCGTCAAAGCACACGGCATCTCTGGAGCAGATGGGATTTCTCTGGATGAACTGTGTTTGTCTGTGGTGCTCTATCGTTTGGGTTTGCATGCGCAGAAATTGTTCAGAAGCTAATTTCACAAAGCCCACGCACTGTAATGAGCATTACAGCTGTACGTTTTCTCTGTGTCTATGCTTAGCTCACAAGCGTGTTTTAATGAAGCGGCATTTCCATACTGTCGTCCTCTAATCTATCTCTCTAAATGTGAGCCTACTGGTGGTTTATTATAAGACGGGGAGAGGTCATTCTGCTCGCTGATTAAATTCAGCTCAAGTTTTTCTGCTAACGGTTTCTGCATGCCTCGAAAACTCGGGCAGACTCGCAGAGTCATATGCGACAGGAGAAATAACTTGCCAGTTAAGACTCAATTACGGCTCGAACCAGGTCCAATCAAATGTAATTCTTCAGTCGTTTGAATGCACACGGTATTCATTATGCACGTGGCTCAAAAAACTCCCATAATGCATCGGGGTGCTGCCCATGTCGGTGTGTGTTTCCGAAAGTTTAATTAACGATGCTGAGGTATTCTGGGGATGGGCTCATTTATGCCGAACTCTAATGCGCAAATACGGCATGATGTTGCGATGTTCGCCCGCATTTCGGCGGCCCGCAAATTAGCTACATCAGCTTCACGAAAATGCACCCGCGAGTCACTCACACTGGATGACAGCTGAAGTTGAAGCCTTGAATGGGCAGCACCTGAGTCACCTGAAGAGTTTCGGTTAAAAACCCAGATGCTTAATGACCAGGGATGCACACCGTTCTGCTCACCATCCTGTCAACCGCGATGCGTGCTACGCTAGCTGCAGGAGCAGGAAGCTGATACAGATATAATGAAATGAAGTCAAATTAATTCCTAATATGGAAGGATATCACTATTTAACCGGAACAGGAAATGCTTTGAAATTGTAAGAAAGGCAAGGTTAGCGGTTAGCGCATGATCAGGCTCTAACATGACCAGCAGGCTACACAAAATTTAAAACCCTTCTGCACATCCAAACAAATTATATTTAAAAAATCCAAAGGCGGATTTGTATAATGGCAAATTTAATCCTTCTAGTATGAACCCCAGACGACTTCTTACGGGACCAGCAGTCATCCAGATCACATTTAGCATAATGACAGAGGACAAGTTGACAACAGATTATCTCACTGCAGGGGGGCACGCATGACAGACAGTGGAAATATAAATAAAAAAATAAAAAGTTTTCAGGATGTGGAGGGAAAGTGTTTATAAAAATATAAAACAGATTGTGCTAACTCTAGCTACGATTAAGATAAATTTATACGCAAAGTAGCCTTTACCATTAGTTCAATAGTGCAAATGTTCCTTAAATACATTTTAATTTGCACTTTGGTAGCGTGTCAAGCACAGAATTAATTTGAGCAAATCCAGAAGGTTCAATAGCAAGTGTCGCTGTTCACAGTGGGGCTCTCAATCTCCGGGGGAGCATATTAAAGAGCCCAAGAGATTTCGAAAGTGAAACAGCACAGGTACATCCTGAAACGGCAAGCGAGGGAAATCCCCATCGCAAAGCAAATATGGCCTTTTCCTTGCTTCCGAGGGCAAACTCCACGCACATCCGCTTATGTAATAAAATAAGTCAAAATAAATAAGCAGAGAAATGAAGCAATTCGATGAAACAAGCACCCAGACAAAGACCAGTCATGGAGCAGAAGCATCAACCTCAAAATGAATTGGTGCTAATAGGACCAGAGCATTCTGCAGTTGTTAGACAGAGGGCCTCTACCTCAGGGCTGTTCTGACAGTAAGACGTGCTCCTTTGCAGAGCAAGCTGAATATTAGTCCAAGGAGTCAAAGGCCCTACGTTTTTGTTTCGAGATGTGCAGGAGATTTCTGCTGCTGATTAATAAGCCTGCGCGATCACTTTACACCCTGGCGGACGGTTCACACTACCCCGCGCTTAATGGGCTCGCACAGCGTGACACAGGAGTGGGAAGTCTGTGCCGCACGCCAGTCTTATGACAATGGGTCATTAAGGTCTCGTTTAAAGTGAGATGTTTTTCTGTCTGGCTGAATTATTACCATGCCACTGCTGTGGTCACAACAAAGATCAGACCAACAACAACGATAAGATCCAAAGGAGATGCAATTAGCTTCTCGGCTCCGAACAAAAGCATCGCTGTCACTTTTGCGCCTAATCAGCCTGCTGCCGCAACCGAGACTGATTTGGGCCACAGAGGGCGTTCATTATTTTGAGCAACGCTGCCTCTATTTGATGACAGTATGTTATTGTTATTACTTATTTTACACCTTTTTTGCTTTTTAAAGTCCACTGTGGCATTTAAAGAGAGTGAGAGATAATATTTAGCAGGTTTTTTTTTTTTTTTTTTGTCCTGCAAGATGGGCACTTAATTGCTTATCTTTATCCAAGGCTAATGAGCGCGCCCATTCACAAAGCAGGCTGTTTGAAGAGAGAGATTTGGCAGAGCCAGGTAACTCTCACCTCCGGGGGGCTCTCTTTGGTTTTCTCTTTGGTCAGGGGACGGGGGGGGGGGGTTTTGTTTCTGCCGTTTCCAGACAGCCGCGGGTTAGTTATGCAGCACATCGGCGCGCGTGGGGCATTGCAGAAGCCGAACGGACTCGGAGCGTGACGGAAAAAGCCCCGAGTTATTCCAGCAGGTGGGCTGTAATTAAATGCCAAGAGTCGGGGCGAGGGGGGGCCCGATCCGAGGGGGCCCGATCCGAGGGGCCCGGTCGGACCTGATATCAGGCTCGTTGTACGCCGGCAATCCTGTGATTGCTCAGGTATGACGCTTGTCCACCGTGGGGCTCCGGGCATGACGAGGCTCACCGGCTATGTAATGTCAGCTTAGCGCGCCGCGGTGCCGTCATCTCAAACTGGGGAATAATGTGCGTGTGGGTGGGGGGGGGGGGGGGGGACTTCAGTTATGTTACGAAGTAAATGAAGCTGAAAGGGACCCCAAACAAAAAAGCAAGCTAATTAGTTGGGTTTGTTTTTAACTGCTGCTGCATATATATATATATATATGATATGCAGTCATCATTAATTATAAAAACCACGAAGCGTCGCTCTTAAAACGCCTGCACGATCTCCCAGTCTCGAACCCTTGGTTACAGACCCAATCGCTCCGCTATCCCCAAACCTTGGCTGCCTGCGTAGAGATTTAATTAAATTTCAAATCAGTCGTAGAAGCTGAATTCCAACCTGCAGAGTGGCGTCTAAGTAACCCCACGTTTGAATGGGCTCTATTATGCGCTGGAAGATCCGTATCGGCCTTAATTCAGGTCCGATGAAGGACGGCCTTTATGGATGAAATGGCTTTCGGGTTTTTCTTTATGATTATCTTCAGCTATTGGCGGGGAGAGGATGGGTGAGCGTCGCTGGGGTCACACTGCCGATCCGCCACACAATGGTGGCTGGGGACGTGACTTCTTGATGGCCGCCTCGGCTCCTGGGGCCGCAAGACGCAACGGCCACCCCCCTCGGAGTGCCCCCATTATCATTCTCTGCACCGCCGTTCCTTAGCCGGAAGCTAACTTGGCTAGCAGGCTAATTCACATTAGCCGTGGGGCCCCCTGTTGGCTGCAAACAGTCATAACCGTAAATCGCAAATAAACACGTCCCTTATTTAGGAGACACTGAAGCAGCACGTTCCGCTAAACAGCTGGCTAAGTGATTATAGTCCATTAGCTATTAATTTACTTTTTGAAGTGGTGGGGGACCCAAAGCCGAAATTGACTTTTTAAGTGAAGTTCGAGAAACAACCAACAATCTGCCCTGCATTGGAGATCAACTACTAGAGAGAATATTTGAAATCTGCACAGTAAATATGACCTGCATGATGGTCGTCATCCTTCACAGCAGGTAATTAGGATGCCTTTGAATTAATGCCCACAGGCTGTGATTATAACCCTTTCCTGTGTATTTAGGGCTCCCTGCATGACCTGGTCTGCGGCGATGGGGGGCCAGTGGAGGACTGTTTGCGTGGGGGGGCGCCGCACAGTCAGCCAATCAACAGAGGTGTTGATGACAACCGGAGGCTCCCGCTTTGTCCAGCGTCAAATGAGGCAGATGCAACATGATCGCATCGGTGAGGGCTGTCTCACCCAGAAGGACAAGCCGTTGCCTGAAACTAAACTGAGATAATTTAATGTTTCCTCTTTTAAGCTGCATTTTCCATTCACTTTCTTAGCACTTATCCAGGTCAGACTCACAGTTCCTTTAATATTTACACTTTTAGCTTGTCCAGGGAAGCCAAAAGCAAGTACCGATAATCCACCATACCGATAAGAGCAGGGCAGTAATCCCTGCAGGAATCTGCGTGGGCTTCCTGGCCCAAACCCTGTGCGGGGTTATGTGGTGACGTCCCCTGCCAACACACTCCCGGTGACCTGGCCCGCCTCCTCTCCATCGGCCCCCCGAGGCTGGATCTGGCAACCCGGAGAACTCCGCCAAACACGGATCAGTTACAGCGGCACATCAAAACCTCCCCCCCCCCCCCCCCGCAAAAAAAAAAACACTGCCCCGGGTAATCGTGTCATGTCTGAACGCGACGCCACGAGCGAATTTCAGCCGAAGGATGGATGGATGGATGCAGAACCAGCTGCTGATTGTTGCCCAGTGTTTGCTGAGCGCAGCCGTATCAGTGTCCAGAAGCTGATGCATGCTAAAGAACGGTAAAACTTATTGAGTGCGGATTGAAAGTATATAGTTTTCAGAAATGAGGGCCCACCCCTCAACCCCCCCCCCCCCCCCCACCGCAGAAATTTGGAACCGCTGACCTATAAGCATGCTTTATGACCTAAACGCAATATCTTCACAAAATGTCTAAAAACTACCCCCCCCAGTGACAAGCAGTGGAGAAGCAAATATATAGTACACATTAAATATACATATCAAAGGGCCGTCGTCCTTAAAATCTGTGACAGATATTTGTTTTTGTGTTTTGGGTGGGAACAAAAAGAGGCTAATTTGGCAAATTAAATGTGCTTTCCGTCACTCCTGCAGATGAAATAAAACAACCCTGAAAGCTAATTAGTCCATTTTCAGGTCCTCCCTTATAAATAACGAACCCAAAACACGGACCTTTTGTGCAGGCTCTTTGTGCCTCGTTCTCCGGTGGTGACAGTCGCAGGCGGTAATTAAAAAAGGTGCCCCCACGTCTTTGGAGCGTAATGTAATCATTTTTCTGGCTACTGGACCACTTCCTGAGGGTCTTCATGTAGTAGCAGGGAAACCACAGCTCATTTCAAAGCCTTTCTCATCACGTTCCTGATTCCGTCTGACCATGTGACGCCATCTCTCTGCTTTATTTTGTATTTATTTTAATTAAAACTCCACGTCCCACGTACTCATTTAGCCGTTTCGAGACACTTGCATTTGTAATGATTAGACTCCTCACTGAATAAAATCTCCCCATTTCTGTCGACGATCCACGAGAAACTGGAGGACATCCCTAATGATTCAGCTGCTAGCCTTTGCACAATAATTAATCGGATTAGCAACTCGGGCGGGGAATATGCTGCAGATTTCTAGAAATAAAATGGGTTAAATGAAGAAAAAAAGCGCGATAGTCATTTTCTGGGTTACGGCTTGTATGGGAACCACCTCAGGACCTTATTTCTGAGCGCCGGCTATGGGACGCGGGGCCGCGTAGGGACGCAGGCCGCTTAGGGGCGCAGGCCGCGTAGGGGAGCAGGCCGCGTAGGGGAGCAGGCCGGCGTAGGGGCGCAGGCCGCTTAGGGGAGCAGGCCGCTTAGGGGCGCACGCCGCGTAGGGGAGCAGGCCGCGTAGGGACGCAGGCCGCTTAGGGGCGCAGGCCGCGTAGGGGCGCAGGCCGCGTAGGGGAGCAGGCGCTTAGGGGCGCACGCCGCGTAGGGGCGCAGGCCGCTTAGGGGAGCAGGCCGCTTAGGGGCGCACGCCGCGTAGGGGAGCAGGCCGCTTAGGGGAGCAGGCCGTGTAGGGGCGCAGGCCACGTAGGGGCGCATGCCGCGTAGGGGAGCAGGCCGCTTAGGGGAACAGGCCGCGTAGGGGCGCACGCCGCGTAGGGGAGCAGGCCGCTTAGGGGAGCAGGCCAGCTTAGGGGAGCAGGCCACGTAGGGGGCGCAGGCCGCGTAGGGGCGCAGGCCGCTTAGGGGAGCAGGCCGCGTAGGGGCGCAGGCCGCTTAGGGGAGCAGGCCGCGTAGGGGCGCCAGGCCCGCTTAGGGGAGCAGGCCGCGTAGGGGCGCAGGCCGCGTAGGGACGCTCGCCGCTATCCGCTAGCTGGACACCGGTGCCGCTTCTGCTGTCTACACATTCGGCTCATTATGGAAGCGCACCCTGCCGGTGTGTTACTGCTCTTTATTGGACTGTTCATGAGGAAAATCCATGCCATTAAAGAGAAGATTATCAAGGGGGGGGGATGCACACGCACATACACGCACCTCGGAAAGCCACGACTCTCGCTCCGGTCCTGATTTGGACTGAAGAGGAGCGCGGGCGATTTTGGTGGGGGGGGGGGGGTTCCGTTGGCCTGTTGAATCATGTGAGCTCCACCGAGAGACCCTCTGTCGTCCCCCCCGGGAAGCCAACTTGCCACATGAGAGGGTCAGAAAAACTCAAGAAAAGACAAAAAAAGTGAAAAAAAAAACCCAGCAGTTTCCACGGTGACGATTGGAGTGGTCCCAGGGCTATTTCAGTGGCTAATAAGTCCCCCCCCCCCCCCTGCTGCAAGAGGCAGCGAGGATAAGACCCTTATGATGGGTTCAAGCTCACTGGGGGGGTCGCCCTCCGTACCGCGGACCCGTGCTGTTTAACCCCAATAAACGGCCAATTAAACGACAACAAGAAGCCGGTACAGCGATCCATGACTGGGGCGTGAAAATCGGCACCCGCTGGGGGGAGGGGTGCTGAACAGTCTGTCTGTGTAGCGCAGGCCGCGTATGTCTACGAAGACGGTCAGAAAGCCCATGCGTGTGGTGCAGGCCACGTCTGTCTGCGCAGCTGGCCAGAGATCCTCCGTGTGTAACGCAGGCCGCGTATGTCTGCACTGCCATTCAGCAAGCCAGTGTGTGTGACTCAGGTAGCGAGTGTCTGCGCAACTGGCTGCAGAGTGCAGAGTCAGTCCGCACCATGTATGGACATGCATTTCCCGTCCGGCTTGGATCCCAACGCATGTCCCGGCCTTCCTGGGTCAGGCACGCTGCGACTGTGCCGCAGAGGTGTTATCATTTTAATAGCGTCTACAGTGAATTTCACCAGGGTAAAAAGTGAGCCATATACGCTGATCTTACCATGTTTATTGTCTTTTTTCGGGAACCTTGCATATCAGTGGTGCAGCAGTACACTGAGGTACACTGAGGTACACTGAGGTACAATGAGGTACAATGAGGTACACTGAGGTACAATGAGGTACAATGAGGTACACTGAGGTACAATGAGGTACACTGAGGTACACTGAGGTACAATGAGGTACAATGAGGTACATGAGGATACACTGAGTACAATGAGGTACACTGAGGTACATTGAGGTACAATGAGGTACAATGAGGTACACTGAGTACACTGAGGTACAATGAGGTACAATGAGGTACACTGAGGTACACTGAGGTACAATGAGGTACACTGAGGTACACTGAGGTACAATGAGGTACAATGAGGTACACTGAGGTACAATGAGGTACACTGAGGTACACTGAGGGTACAATGAGGTACAATGAGGTACACTGAGGTACATTGAGGTACAATGAGGTACACAAGGTTAGAGTGGATGCAGTGCTTGCAGGGGTTTTTAAATTATCCAGGGTCTGGATCTGAGCTGGCGTCCTGTTTTTAATCACGTTTCTCCAGCTTCCTTTCGCTGGCTGAATGTTAAAACTGGGCAGCTGGATGGCGGCCAGTATGAGGGCCCTGGCTCTTCTGTACGGTTTTCTTTAGGAGATGCTAAAATCCGCCGGCGAAGCAGAAAACGCTGTGTCGGGCGTTTGCGTTCGGCCAGATGGACCCCTTAGCGAGAGATTCTGGGTTTGTTTGTCTGTTTGCCGAGATGTTGGGAAGGGGGGGGGGGGGGGGGCGGCCTATCGGGGGCAAGGTGGGCGATTCTGTAGGCAGCGGTAACAGTGTCGGATACAAACATCAGGAAATCAACCCCCCCTCCCTTTCCAGACGGTTTTGCTTCTTCCTGGCCCAGGCAGGATTTCCCCAAGGTGACGGATTGCATCTCCGGCGACGACGAGCGGATCGTCGGCCGCCTCTCAGCCCAGACGGCGCCTCCTGACCAACAAAGAAGGCCACAGCAACAAATTTTGTTTTTTCCGTTTGAGTCCATGAGCTGCCTGCACTTCGCCGCATCGTCAGTCGCATTCCGGCACGCCCCGGCAGCTCTTCCTGGTCTTTTTATGCGACGTTCGGAATTGTTAGACTTCAGGAGACTCTCCCCTCCAAAGTGCACAGGGGGAGGGGATGCCCAGAGCCCCTCACCCCGTAGTTATATCACACTGTCTTTCAGTTTTTGGTCAGATCCAGATGGGAGCATCGACGGTGTGTTTGTTGAATGATCAGGTTGGGAGATTCTGGCTCTGATAGGAACAAGCAGGGTCGATCGGCGCCATCAGATTCCAATCGAATAAAAGTAACATGCCGTGCCTGCACAGGGAGGAGACCCAGTGTAATACCGGGAGACAACGCTGGTTCCTGACCGTGAAATGGAGGAGGGAGTCACTGAGTTAAGCTGAAGCTGCTAGTGTTTGCCAGTGGGGTCAATTCTGGCATCCCACCTGCAGGTCCCTCACTGCCTCCGGGGTCAACCACCTTCCCTCCCATGGTCCAGCAGCCCCATCTGGCACCGTGGCCTCACGCTGTGGGGCTCAAGGCTACCCTGGGCAGCTGAGAGGCAGAATCATCAATGGTCGTCCCCGGCGCTGCAAGAAAAGGCAGGACCAGCCCTGCGGAAAATGGGACGACACTGCGCCTAAAGAGCTTCGGAGGTGTGTGTGGGGGCCGTTTCTGTGGTAACGGCATTTACTGGCGCACCGCAGAGGCCGTCAGGAGATGGTAAGGATGGGGGGGGGAGGGGAATTCCTCTTTGAGAAGATAAAGGAAGACTCAGTCAGCTCCCTGTCCTGTGGCCGGACCGTAGTGAGACTCTCCAGCATGAAGAGCTGTTCTGAGTGGGGTGTGAGGTAAATGAGTCCCACTGGAAGGCAGTTCGGGTTGCGGTCTCCGTGTAGCCAGACCCCACCCGCCCGACCCAATTAGGCACACAGAGCTGGGGAGGGAGAGAGCCTGCTGAGAGGGCCGGAAAAATCTGGAAGGATCCCCAGCGCTCCAGGAACGCTGCCTCCTGGCCTCGAAAGAGGTTCAAGGAGAAGGCACCAAAGCTCTGACCTGGCAGGAAGGATCACTCAGGTATGGGGAAGCTTATCGAACCTACAGCCAACAGCCCATTGAGGAATCCTGCACCCTCTCTGTGATGTTCTAGTCCTCTGATATCAAATATATTATGTATTCTCCTTTTTATGATGCAAGAAGACTCCTGGAAACGGGAAATCACTCATTAAACTGTCACTGAGCATAGATCAGGCCCTTAAAAGAGAGCAGGGAAGCGGGCCAGTCGGCAAATACAGGGTGGGGGGCCTGGGAGGGGGGGGGGGGGGGAATAAGAGAGAGAGGGGAAGAGGAGTGGAACTGGGGAACATCGCATTCCCAAGCTCTGCTCATAAAACATGAAGCTGAAATTAAAGAAGCATTTCAGAGGACAGATTCTCAGATTACCCACAATTCCCCACACTTCATTCTGCGAATAATTAGAAGTGGGATTCCACGCAGGGTGGCAAGGAGGGAAGCGAGAGACTCCTGCCCGTCACTGCTGCCTCTCCCAGATTATCCCCACCCCATGTGCTCATTTCATCTTTATCTCTGCTATCCGGCAGCTTTAGAAGCAGCTTTCGGCTTTAAACGCCACTTTAATTAAGTTTTTCTTTCTCTTTCCCTGGTCGTGAGGCTGCTGTCGGCCCGTTTGCGTCGGGCCCGTCTGGACGGCGCACCTCTGAGGCGCCGTCGCCGGCATCTCCTGGGGAGACGGACTGCCCGGCTTTCATCCCGCGCTCCACGGGAAAAGGGGGGCGGTCCCCGGGCTGCCGACACACCTGCTCGCAAACAGACAGGGCCGCGGTGGGGGGAGGGGGGGCGGCGAAACGTTCAAGGGCATATTAATTGATGACGGTGCTGTTTAAGCAACTCGTTTGCAACTCTGACAACTTTAAATGTGGGCGAAATTTGGCGCTGACTCGCTGCTTTTCATTATTCATGGGGGAGGGTCTCTCAGCCAAGCCTCCTCCATGCGAGATCGACAGCGGCGGGATGGTGGGGGCGAGGGGGGGGCTGATGTGGCAGTACTCTCCAAAGACTCTGCTCTATTCCCACGCGGCACGGGCGAGTGGCCTTTCGGAAGGATTCGCCGCTCCGTGCCTGAACGTCAGCATCTCGCCACTGAACCCTGAACACGTTACAGGCTGGTGTTCATGCTCCCCAGCCTGTCGCTGTACCATATTTGGTAGCTTATATGGAAACTTTTGTAGAAGGCTACCTTAGTTATGGCGTGTGGTGAGAATGAGCTTACTGTCCCACAGATACTGGGGTAAAACTGCCAGGGTTCTGTCTATAGGATCCTTATATTTTTAACCCTGTACACCCCCCCCCCAGCCCCACATCTCCTCACAATTATGTGTGTAGTGGGGGACCAGTTTCTGTCAAATTAAAAGTGCCCCCCACTCTCGCACTGCCTAGGGGAGACTGTAAGACTTTGATTGCGTTTTCAAAGCACCGCTGACTGACGGGTCGTGTTGCAGTCAGTGAGGCATCGTGTGATCCGCAGAAGCGGCGGGCTGTGGCTATGGGAACGTGCGGGGCGGAGATCACAGCCCCGTGCCAGAGGGGGCACCCTTCCCACTCATCTCCATGGAAACTTGACCTGAGATGTTCTCCCCGAGAGGTACCGACAAGCCGTGGACGTGTGAGGGAATCTGGCAGGCTGGCCAGGAGCGGTTAAGGAACCAGAAATGCTGCCGGATCAGTTTCCTGCTAGATTAAGTTTATGGTTACTGTTGGGATTTTGGTTAAATTTATGCAAAGTTTATGGCGCTAGTTAATGTTTTGGCTACGGCTAGGGTTATGGCTAATCTTTCTGCGACGGAAGGACATGGTGATTTAATTACTCAAGAGAAAAACACAAGAAACCAAAGGCACCATGAGCGGTGAAAAACAACCAGGAACACATCAAGAACAAAGGGGCAACAGGAACAAGAACAGGGGAGCAGCAGCAGCACCAAACATGGGGCAACAACATCTGGAAACACATAATAACCAGCTGGGGAACAACGTAAGGGCACTTAAATAAACTTAACAAGGATTTCATCAAACATAGCTGAGACCTCTGACCAGCCTCGAACCTGCAACAAAAGAGAAGCCTTGATGACCCTCTCAGCCCATTAGGCTACGCGGTGGCCCAGGGAACAGGTAAACACATTAGGGTGCTAACTGCAGGAAACAGCGGGAAGACAGAAGGGGATGACCAGCGACACCCGCTGGCCAAACAGGGAACTGACGGACATAACTAAAAGGGGGCAGGACAGGGAGCGATCCTGACAGTCATGGTTAATGTTGGGGTTATGGCTGATGTTACGGATACAGTTATGGTTGTGGTTAATGCTTTGGCTATGGGTAGGGCTATGGCATACCACACTAATCCCCGATGTTGTGTAGTAGAGCTCAAACACGGCAGTTACATATAGAGCCGAATCTCCTCACAGTGACTCTCTGCCCCGGGCTGTTTCCCCCTCTACTGCTCTCCCTGGACCCCTCCATCCCCCCTTCCCGTTTGCTTCTTCTGTGCGTCAAGGGCCCGCCATCTAGGGACCCACAGCCCGGAGCTTTCTGGGAGGGCCCTCTGAAGTGCGGGGGCCCCCACATTGCCTGTGAAGCAGATTCTCTCTATAAAGCAGCATCAAGAGGGGCCGGTCGGGGGTGGGGGCACTCCACACAGCCTCTTCTTTGCTTCCTCCTGGGGGGACTGGCTCCATATCCTATTCCCGCCCCCCACAGGAGCGGCCAGGCCATGCCCCCCCCTCCGGCATCCGTTTAGATGAGCACGCTCTCTCTCTTTCACAGTCCTGTCCCTCAGCCGTGACTGACACCTGCCGATTTGGCCGCCGCCCCCCTCTGCAGGACAAAGAACACCTGTTACTCTCATCTCAACATCTCCTTCATTCTCCTCAGCTGGCTGCTGACATCCAGGCCACTATATTCCAAAGTTTTTAGCCATTTCCCCTTCGATTGCAGCCTTCACACATACCTGCCACCATTTTAGTTTCTGCCGTCCAGATCATGACCTGTCTGTCTTGTACATTTCCCTCATCTGTTTGAAAAGCCTGTCTTACGTAGGAAGAGAAGTTGCCTCCCATTTATGACTTCTGACCTTGAAAAAAAATCACAGGCATTTTCTCTGTGACTTTTGTGGGAGAGAATACGTGCGCAGGCTTGTTTGCAATAACCCTGGCTTTTGGGTTAATTATTCTCATTTAATGGAACATCTGAAAATGTCAAACTCTGTAGTAAACGGGAAGCAGTGACAGAAGGATGCAATGAATAGTGTTTCTCTCAACTGCAGACATTTATGAAGCTGAAAAAAGAAATACTTTGTTCTGTGTAGGTGGGAGGTCAGCCTTTGGGAGCCTTACCACATATCACAAGCATCTGGCTTTTATGACCCTAGGTCTAACACTAATCCTACACTAAGGCTAAAACTAACCCCAGTGCTAAGGCTAACACTGACGCTAAAGCTAACACTAAACTCGATGCAAACACTAACACTGATACTAAAGCTAACACTAAACTCGATGCAAAGGCTAACACTAACCCCAATGCTATGCTTAACACTACCTTTGACACTAAAGCTAGCACTACCCTCAACACTAGGGGCTAACATTATCCTCAGCACTAAGGCTAACATTAACCCCGACACTAAGGCTAGCACTAATCCCGATTCTAAGGCTACCATGTACACTAACCCCAATGCTATGGCTACCTATGACGCTAAAGCTAGCACTACCCTCAACACTAGGGCTAACATTAACCCCGACACTAAGGCTAGCACTAACCCGATTCTAAGGCTAACATGTACACTAACCCCAATGCTAAGGGCTAACTCAAGGTGCCCATGGTGCATTTTGTAGACAGACAAGGCTGAAGATGGACGAGCGACGGTTGGTTTTTTGTCTCATAGGACCCATGGTCCGAAGGAGCTGGGCACAGTGGACATAGTGAGGTCTGGGCTGGCGAACCTGATGGTAGGCGTGGCAGTTTGAGGAGGGTAAGATAATTTCCTCCTTTGTCTCTGCGTGTGTACACCTGTGTTCATCCATACATGTCTCTCTCGACTTAATCCGCACCTCAGAGTGAGATGCCAGGTGGACATCTGACTGATGCTCGATAACGGTATTACAGTATATCACCTAATTCCGTCGCAGCCGTGCTAATGCACTGCATTTATAAATGTCCCTTCTGCACGCCATCGCTCCTTGATTGAAGAGGTCACGTCCGCGGCGACCGCAGCACGAATACCGATGAGCGCATTTCTGGTTTTCTGAGAGTGCAGTTTCATAATTTTTTTTTAAAAACGCCGACGCTTGCCTGCGTCTGCCGATTTTCCCGGCGTAATTTCATCCACGGCTCCATGCCTGTGCTAATGGAAGAAGCAGAGGGCCCTCCTGAACACAAACCTGCATCTGAACAAACAAGTAATTACCCGTTAATCACGGCAAAGTGGCCATAACGCATCGAGGACACAGATTCGCATATTTGAAAAATCTCTCCTTCTGGTCAACGGGCACAGCTCAGCTGCGGGCATGGCAGGCAACTCTAACGTGGTAAACACTCAACCCACCCTTGAAACAGTTTGTACATCTGCTGCGGCAAAGCCAGGATATCTCAGCGCCAAGAATGCATGTCAAATCAGTACCCATACGTGCACAATAAACATACATTACAAAGTGATTTTCAGTGATCTTTTTGACCAATTACGTAATTACTACCCTCCAGTAACCAAACGTTTATGGAAGGGACGTTTTAAAAGTCATTTTGAACACAATGATAGTGATTGATGGTGCCCAAGAATCACAACGACAAAGGGTGAGATTTTAACTTGCTAATCCGTGTTCCTGTACTGAAACTATTCCTTTGCGAGAATTCCCACCAGTATTCAGGTCAATGGCACCAAAACACTCTTAAAAAAATGGTTTCTTTCCAGATAAGTAATACAAGGTTGTGGATTCTGTGGAATCCACAGAAATGTAAAACGGCCACTTGGTATCTGAATGACTATGCTGTTGTCACACATTAACACGCTTCTTTGTATGGACCTCAGTGAAGAAGTTCTCAGCTTGTATCTCATTATCTGTGGCTCTGAGTTTATGCTTGGCAGCCTGACTTCAACCGGCTTAAATCTCTTAGTCGTCACTCTCGGAGAAACCCGCATGTGGCCTGATTCGATCCACCACCTCTCTGCTGTGTTCTCCTCCTTCCCGAGGCTGAGCGCACCGCAAAGTCAAACAGACGCCAGCTCTCGTACCCCTTCTGCATCCCCGGGACCTGTGCTTGCGCTTTGGACCCCGGTCAGAAGCCCAGCGGCACCACAAAGGTAATTAATTCTACACAGATAATGTGTACATTGCCGTTAGCTAGAGGTGCTCCTCCGCATGGCAGATCTAGCTTTGTTCAGCCTGCAGCGGCTCAAGTAATGTGCTCTGTGTACCTACACCAGCGGCGTAACATAATCACCCCATCTGGGACCTCATCTCGGAGGCTTGGGGTCACGTCCGGCCCATTTACCGCCGCGCCGTGCTAGAAATGACTCCATGGATCTCGCGGAAATGCATTTTTAAAATATTTAACAGAAAAAACAAGACCTCTTTGCTTCATCTAGTTAGCTGTTTACACCAGAGGCTTGCAGCCACCACCCCCCCATTACCACCACCACCACCACCAAATTGAAAGATCTGACGCACGTAAAGGCTGCACATGTGCTGAGTCAGGTGGCCAAAGGGGTTTGCACGCAGGAGAGCAGAATGACTGTGCTGCTTCGTTGAAACATTTCCATTATGAATGCGCTAAAAGTAATATTTAGGTGCAGGCAGGTGTACCGCTTTTGTTGCATAGCGTGTTAACATGAATCACGTTCTCAAGTCGCCTGTCCAACGTGCGGTTCTGTTGTCGAAGATGTGTACGAGTGTAATTCTCCCTTGTACCCAAGTTCTTGGGGTTCCCTGCAGTTCCCTGTTTGGTTCCAGGACAGGCAGTCCCTCAGTGCCAGTTCAGTGGCGATTAGGGGAGATTTGACGGAGGTGGTGGGGGTCAGCAGGGAAATAAACATGGAGAAACGCTGCCCATATTCCTGGAGAAGGGGGTCAGAAGCCGCGATCTCATTAAACTCTGGCAGGCAGATGGAGACGAGCGGCTAGCAGCAGGAGGCACCGAGCTCCAGGACTCCCGGGGGGGCTTTGCAACCCCGGGAGCCATGGGTTTGAGGCTGGGGAGGGAGCAGCTGTACTGCCGAGCGAGGTCACCCCCCACCCCCATACCTGCGAAGCATCCAGCAGCGGAAACATGTGCAAACACATAACTGTGTGTGGAATCGGCCGCCCGGGATGGCGGCCTGCGCTAAGCTGGTGAAAAAAATGCGAAAAAATATGCGCTGTTGCAGAATATGCGTGCCAGCTTGCTTTGTGTGTGATGCTGGCACGGAGGGAGGCGGCGGCAGATGCGAGGCTCTCTTCTGTTTTCAAAGTGGCCGCGCAGAAGCCCCGTAGGACTGCGTCCCCTGCCAGGCCCCGCTGTCGAGCGGCCCTGCGCGGGGACTCAGGCGATAGCGCTCCCACGGGTGACCAGGTTGGGGAAGGATTGCGACATTATCCATACATCTGGGGAAAGTGTGGAATTCTGCGGTGTTCCGGAGAGCACCTGTTTACGGTGCTGCGAGCGGCTTGTCATAGTATGCTGTTTATTACAGCTGAATCTCCGACACCTGCGTCGGTGCATTAGCCGCAGCCTGTCACGCATTTGCCTGATTGCTGCATGTTGTACCCTTACAAATATCCCTCACACAGAATGTCTTGGATTAACAGCCCTAGAACAGAACTTCGAAATGTTAAGGATCATATACTTTACTTTGTCAAAAAACGATGTATTAAGTAAACAAACACTGAGGCTCTCAGTCCCGTATAAGCATATAAAGTGAGTTGAGGTGTTAGTAAATGCAGTTTCCGCAACACTGTACGTGGATGACTGAAATGCATCATTAGAAAATGAGATGGTCACCCACATAAGTTAATAACCTTATAACGAGGCTGCAGAGTCAATCACAGATTAGTGTACAGTTATACGACTGTACTGAGTCTTTAATGGGGGCTGGTAGCAGACCAGTCTGCCTTCATGTTAAATAACCGTTTCAGGCCAATAATGTGGCCCTCCTGAAACTTTAATACCCATCAAACCAGCTTGGAAATAATAGTCATTATTTATATGCTGCCTTTCACGCGAGGGAGGCGGCCTGAGCCACAGCTGCAGTGTTCATCTGACAGCCATTACGCTATAATATATTTTTCGCAATTTCGCATTTGCATTAAAATGAACGTCAATCTTGTATGTATTTTTTTCAGGAAGCCCAAAATTATAGGTGTCAGAACGACGGATTAGTACAGGAACAGATACAGTAAAAAACCCAACACTGGAAAAAAAAAGGCTTTTAAAAATTCAAATCAGGTTTTAAAATTCATCGCAAGATGTATTTTGTACTGTATCCACAGTAAAATGAGCATACAATTACCTCCCGTTATGGAGTTTAAAATACAATTATTTCCACAATACTGTATCAAACCCGGGCTAATTGGAATAATTATTACAGTTAAACCCATAATTGCAGTGTGGTGTACAGATTAAAATTTTGAAAGTCTGGATCCAAAACAACATGGGAACGATGCTGTCACTGTCAGTTGGATGCAGTTGTAATCCTCCGTTGCCCATTCATCTTGTTTTTTTATGTGTGGTCTTCGTTATCGATTAGTTTTACACAATAGTTTCTTGTATAATTGTGCGCTGCATTATTCAGTAGCCGAGATGGATTTTTTTGCCGCATTACAAGAGCAGCAGCACTAGGATTCAAACCAACCGGTTTCAGGCAGGGGAATAGTAAAGGTGGGTGTGGGGCAGGTAAATTCCTGAGTGACAGGACCCTAACCCTAACCCTAAAAAATTTGGAACATAATTTGATTGGACTGGGTTGGGGGGCTATTATCATATAGTTTCAATGGACCAAAATATCTGGGGGGGGGGGGGGGGGGTTGTGGGTTCTATTCCCAGCTCTGGCTGTGTGTGTGTTCTCATGATCTCCATGTTCTTTCTGGTTCTCCAGACACTTGAGGGCCCAGGGTGTCCCTCCGCCTCCGCTCCAGACTGCCTGTACCCCCCTCAGGCGGGATAAATGTAGGGAAGATGGCAGGAAGATCTGGAAAGCCATACAGCTATCCCTTATCCCGCTCGCATCGCACCCCGGAATCAGCAGCCGCGGTCACCTCTGGTTTCGTGCCCACATCCCACCAGCCGTCTCTCTTTTAATTACAGAGAGCGATTTCCTTTTTATTTACAGCCTCGCGGGCGCAGATGGCTTCGCCGTGCCGCGTACGGTTACACCGACTGATTGATTTGCCGCGCGTTTAGCTGACGCAGGCTCGGAGGTGCACCGGCCATTTCATTAATCCGTCTGCCGGGGCGAGGCCCCCGGGAGGTGCGGGCCTCCTCACCAATGCCGTCTTTTGTTCGCGGCAGTGAAAATCATCTTAATTAGACGACGAGGCTTTTCTGTGATCACACCTGTCGGCGGAAATGCGAACGGGGTGAATCGTTTTGGCTCAAACACCGTGCCGGATTCTCCATGCGACGGTGACGAACAAAAAAAAAGGATGATGCAATATCACAGACTTTATTGTTCCCGCCGCTGATCCCGCGCTGTTCCTGTTGCCAGCCAGGAAAATAAATATTACGAAGCCTTGATGAAGCGCGGAACCTTAATCGCGCGTTTCAGCTCACTGTCGAGACAGGAAGTGCGATCTCAACAGAGCTGGCAGCCCGAGAGAAAACAAGCATACGGAAATCACAGCCATCAGCCATTTTTGCGTTTCATGATCTTTACATTACCCTACGGGGTCTGATAGACCCCTGCGCCTCGTTGCTCCTTTGCTCCTGTCATGTTGGATAAAGGTCTCCCTAAACAGGTAAAGACCGGATGCCTTTTCAGTGAGGAGGAGGAGAAGTAGGAGGAGGAGGAGGGGATTGTTCCCAGGAGTCTGATATAAAAAAAATGGTTCATTATATTAACAATGAGAGTGTCATGCCCTGCTCGTCCGATCTTCCCGTGTGCCACGCCCCCTCGCTACCTCGTGTGGAATCCCCGTGTTACCAATTTGTTTTTAATTAGTCCTGTGTATTTAAGTCCGCGTTAAAATATATTTCCCCAGTCCAGTCATTTTATGTAGAGTGGTGTGTTTTCCTAATTAAACCCCGTATTCTCTCGTTTCCTCGACTCTTGTTCCTGCTTCCCCGGTCCGTGCCCCGGCGATCACGACAGAGAGCCGAAAACAGACAGGTTCCATTGAACTTAGCCAGGAAAACGTAGCCAGGTTACACAGGTCCTATTGAACCAGTTTCAGAATGTATTCACTGGGGAGATTTCTAAGCACTTATGTAAGTTGCTCTGGCTATGAGCATATGGCAAATGCAGTAAATGTAAATATAAAACAGCAGGTGATGGTCTCACCCTGAGGCTGACCCCCTCCCACATTTATCATTCATCAGTGGAGGACAGGTCAAGCGACATGCTAAAGGTCTCTGGGTCGAAGGTCCCTGGGCCCAAAGGTGAGCTGTAGTGTCCTGGGAAAACCCCGCCTTCCGCTGCCCAGTTTATCATCGACTGGATTAACAGTTGACCTTTATTAATGGATTTACTAGTTTCCTGGCTTCTTAACAGTTTACCTTGACACTGGGGCAGCAGAACTGACCACCCACATCCAGCCTTGAGCAGAACATACAAGATCACGCTGGATTAATGATGGGGAGCCGTCTCCATTGTCTTTGGAGGGGGGGGGGGTAGCTAAGAGGAGTCTTTTGTACATCACTCCGTGGGAAATGCAACTCCATGCAGCTAGTAACACAAAACATGCCACAGAATCCGACAGCACGAAGGAGCACATGGCCATTCAGAGGACATCAAAGACGACATAAAAGTAGGAGCTGCAGGAGTACGCATTTATGGAATAAATATGAAATAAAAAGAAGAAATGGCTGAAACAATAAGAAAAATGGCTGTAGACATAAAAGAGCATTGGGGAAAACAGAGAAATCCTTATAGTAACTCCAGCCTGTGAAGAAGAAGAATTCAACCAATGGGAGAATGCGATGAGTACAAATAGACTGAATATGGGGCAGGGTGTAGGCCAAGCCCCTAGCTAGACACTCCTGGACCTTGTTTAGACACCGCAAGCTGTAGATCAGCAGAGCGTCTCCTACTGGGCTCTGCTGGGAAGTTCACTCTGGGATTTTCTTTATTCTGTCTATGACGACCCGATATATAGTAAATGCTGCGATAGACATTCTATTTTTCATAAATACAAAAAGCTCTCAATGAGGTTTAAGTGAAACAGGCAGTGAAGGCGTGAGATTAAGCCAGCGTGATTCTGTTGCGAAGCAGAATTACTTATTTTTAATGGTTTAATTTGTGGCTAATGATTATCTGGGGGAGAGCGTACGGTATCTGATCTGATCTGGTGTACTCTCCGGCAGGCAGCAGTGTAGGTGTGAGTATGGAGTGCGATGTAGGCAGGAGTACGCGACCGCGGTATGGAGTGCGATGTAGGCAGGAGAACGCGACCGCAGTGTGGAGCGTATTCCGGCGTTTTCTGCAGCTAAATACAGATGAAAATGCTGGTCAAAGCACCGGCTTGGGGCAAACATACTGTCCCAGGGGACACATGTGGACAACCGACTGTCAGACACGTCTATTGGTAAAAAAAAACACATGCATACCAACATGGCCTTCTTCTGAACGCAATAAACTGTAATGGATATTCGATCCGACAAGGCTTTTATTTTGTATCTATTTTATAATTTTATAATGCAAGAAGTGCTATACTAATTCTAGCAGACTCATTTTTTTATGATATGTAATAAAATTTCTGGTAATGTAGAACCATTGTTTACATCATGGTCCCACCGGCACCAAAGTAAATTCCACATCATTTTTGTATTTGGTGAATAAACATTTTGATTTTGAATCTGATTATAGCACAATGTATAACTATCTGATATAATACAGTGTCTGACAGTGTTTCACTTAATTATATAGACTTAACTGAATAATACATTTACCATAATTGATTTATATATATACTGCATAAACAATCATATTTATTTTGAATGTGAGTTTTCGTGTCCCTGTAGACTTATTCTCTAATGAATTTGCAAATAATTAAAAACCAACTCTTTTTAAGATACTGCCTCTGGTTGAGAAATTAAAAGCTGCATAAACAGTTTTATAAACATGGCCTTTAAATTTTACGGAATGTTTCATAGGCATTGTTTTTATAAATCGAATCTGAGTTACATGACTGGCCCATGGTCTAGGGGAAAGTTTTGAAGGAGGAGACTAGCTCATCTTATGGATGAAGACATTGTGAATGCTAATGCTATCTCTAACGTCAAGCCTGCCCCTAGGTCAAACCCTAGCCCTTGCCCGAAGGTCAATATGAAGGTAGGTTGCTACCCTCCCTCCAAGCCTTAGGTCTCACACTACTGGGAGCCTTAGGTCCCACATCAGCAGGAGCCTTAGATCCCGTACAACTGGCAGCCTTAGGTCCCGCATCAGCAGGAGCCTTAGGTCCCACACCACCGGGAGCCTTAGGTCCCACACCACCGGGAGCCTTAGGTCTCGCATCAGCAGGAGCCTTAGGTCCCGCATTAGCAGGAGCCTTAGGTCCCGCTCCACCGGCAGCCTTAGGTCTCGCATCAGCAGGAGCCTTAGGTCCAACAGCACCGGGAGCTTTAGGTCCCACCCCACCGGGAGCCTTAGGTCTCGCATCAGCAGGCTCATTTATTTTCATGTCACCATCACCATTCTGAACTCTCAGCCCTTACCACTCAATAACTGACCTTTCTAAATATCAGTAACTTTTGGTAGCACTTCATATACATTTCACTGGTTTACATATAACTATGCTGTACATAAATTTTTTCAGATATCTACATTGGGTCAGGCGGTGAACGTCAGTCACAGCAGAACAGGCAGGCAAACCCATCTAAATCCTACTTATTCATAAATTCTACATATGCTTGTGAATGCTACCTGCATATTCAAATCTTATATCTTATATAATATATATTCTCAGTTGTATGCCACTTTACTGCGCCTTACTGTTTGTTGCACTTCAATGTACCATTTGCACCCACTGACTTCAATGTACTGTGCACTTCCTGATTTGATGGTACACCGCATTTCATGATTCCTGTACAATAATTATAAAGATGAATCTAATCTAATCTAATCTAATCTAATCTGATCTAATCTAATCTAATCTAAATCTCATTCTTTCTTCTGTGTGATTCTTACTTATGAAGTGTGAAATTCTTAATCACGCCTCTACATAGTTAATAAGCCACGCCTCTGAATAGAGGGGTGTGTCTGTCATTGCGCCACCTGGTGTCTGCTTGTGGGGTAATGTAAAATAAGGATTACATGTACGAAAATTCAATTTAAAAACTCTGGCCCTTTAATCGTGGTGAAATTCTTACTGTTTCCATTCATTCTGGATTAAGAGAGATTTCCGCACCTCCTCTGCCCCTAACACTAACCCTAACCCTAACCCAACAGGCAGAGATGGGTAAGCACAGGCACAGCCTTCCTTTTTAAATTTTATTTGTTGAGGTGATTTGAACCTCCAGTGTTAGTTAAATAAGAGTAGGAGCATCTTCACAGTGAACCTGCTAGCCTCACACCCTCTGTGTGTGCATGGAGTCTGCATGCCCCACCCGCATTCCGTGGGTTTCCTCCTAAATTGCGAGAGACTGGATCCCGAACGGAGTGCCCAAGCGCTTCTGCCTTCTCAGCAAAATGCGCTTTTGTGTGACGGCTACATTTGGCGGTGTAGGAAGCGGTGCATTATGGGAACTGTAAAATGCCGTGTAGTCACCACGGGGCCGCGTTACGGCTCTATTCAGGGAGCTTAAATAGCTTCCCATTCCCCATTTCAGCAAACTGCAGCGAATTGGGATAAACGCCTCGCTCGCTCAGGGGGTCATAACGGCAGGTTCCTTCCTGGGATCTGAACACACAACGCTTTGATCGCTAGAGCCTCTCCTGCACCCATGTCAGACTGGCTTCAGTAGCCTCTGAGGTTCCATGAAGCCATCACAAATGCATCTTAAGGCATCAAGAAAACATGCACCAGTCACATGATCGTAAAGGCTCTTGGATCTGATCTGATCACCCTGCTCAAGCTGTTCCAGTACTTTCCTAAAATTACATCAGGTCACTGATGTGTAAGCATCAATACAGTCAGGTGTGAGTGTGTGTGTGTGTGTGTCGGTGTGAGGGCGTATGTGGGGGGTCCCCACCTCTCTGCTAACAAACCTCAAACCTCGGCTATATGGGCCAAATTAGCAGAATAATTTGTTTATCAGCTGTCTGGTGCTCGAGGGGAAACACTGGCGAAGGTACGTCTCCTGTGAGATTATCAGGAACGTATTATACAGTTGTTGGGTTTAATAACATCTGACATCTGCTTAAATTATAAACTCCAAAGATGCCAGGATACAAATATAAACAGCACTGCAGATAAGTGTCATGCATTGTTTGTTTATGCAGCATTTGATCATCATCTCCTGTGTCCTGCATGCTCAGTTAGTGTTAATATATTTATATAACATTAATATAATGTTAATATAATACTAATATAACATAATGGCTGCTCCAACAGTGACTAATGGAGCTTATCAATGTGGTCCTATACTGTCTAGATAGGAGGCTGTGAAGGTGGTCGACACTCTGGCTGCCTGTCACTGTCACTGTTAGTGTCACTGCGGTTTAACGCACATCGGGACATGAGGGTCCAACATACTGCAGCGGCACCAGATCACCAGAACATCTGACCACTAACCGCAGTGTGACCACGGAGGACTGCTCCGTCCTCAGGAACATCTGACCGTTAACCGCACTGTGACCACACAGGATGACCTTCTTGGGGGGGACTACATATCTTGGTGACTGATTTGCCTTAGAAGTACGTACCAGTGGAGTCCAAGACCAATCTACACCCCCCCCCCCCCCCGCCCTCCAGTTAATGCACACATCCTGAGCAAACAGTAGGAAGTGGAATATGATGGGGAAGCTACCCCCCCCCCACCCAGCATCATTATCGCCACCCCGGTGGTCAGCCCTCACAGTACATTAAATTTGGGTAGGGGAGGGAGCGGAGGGTTCTTCATTAGCCGTAAGCAGGAGGGCCGGCGCATGCCTGACGAGGAGGTTGCATTCGTCTCCCCCTTCCTCCCTCCGCCCCCTGCTGTCCCCGCTGCCCTCAATGGCCCTCAGCGGAGACGCATCCCGGTCGTTTGCGTGGGTCGTGCTGAGCGTGAGGCAGGGACCATAAATGGTAACGGACCGCGAAACCTGTGCTTAATCAAAGCAAGTATGCTGCCGCTGGAGAAGCCAGCAGAGCAGCCCCAGCGCAGCACCACGCATGCGCGACCGCACTCGTTACGCTTAGCACTAATGCGCCCCGAACGCATCGGCAATAAAAACAGGAACGGCACCCTCGAGAGAAGCTCTGATGCGAACTGCTCCGCCGGACATCACAGCCGCACCCCGGCTCATGCGAAAACGCAATGGGGATCGGGGACTAAGGCAGCTGAGATTCCGAGCATTTTCCCACCAGGATCTGCCGCTGAAGAGGAGGCAGATTCCCAGTTCCTGAATCGCGGTGTAATCATGCTTTAAATCCCCCGGTTTACAGGCGGGCCAAGCGTCGGCGAGTCAGCAGGAGCCGCTATGGTGGAATGTTCCAGATCTTGTAACTTATATCAGTTCTGAATTTGGGAATATTCAGATTGTCAGTAATAAAAAAAAGATATTTCAGGAGAAGCTGAAAGGAGTCTTTATCGGGCCGTGGAATTGCATTTCCAGGCACTGAGCAGGCCCCGCCTGACCCGTGACTGTCGGCCGGTTTCATTTAATCCCAAATGGTGCCGTTTAAATCTAGTTATGTGGCCTGAAAGTGCAGAATAGCCTTGGAATGTCATCAGTGCGTCAGGGGCAGGATCCCTGAGCACCGGTTGGGAGGAGCACGAACGCAAGCTCGGCTGGCGGGCAGGTGCGTGTGCGATCCCCCGGGGGGGTATGATTCGGTTTTGCTTTGGCCATTTGCCTGCCTGTTCTGCTGTGACTGACATAAAGACGTGAACACACTTTGTTCCTGCCAGATATTAACCTCTTGGTGACAGTGACAGGGAAGATACAGACTTGGGGGAGACACCAGGATTATATAGCCTCCGGAGACCCTGCAGCCTGGCAGGGGAGCCCCGGGGAAACGGCTCCGATTTCCACTTTTTACAGGTTTTCTGGAATCGGGACGCAAAATTTCATCAAATAGTTTTATCATGATCTTTACACGCAAGAACTATATTCCTGGAAGCTTCCATACGTGGCCGCGGCCTCTGCTCCATTATTGCCGGCGCATTTTTTCTATTTATATGCCGTCGCGTGTCAGTGACGTTCGAGCTCGGCGAAGACATCGCCCCCTTCAGGTGGATCAAGACACTACAGGAAGGGACCCCAGAGGTCTTCTATACAGAAGCGGGGCAATCTGCACAAGGGTTACTGGGCCCAGACACACAAAGCAGCCCGCTGGCCAGTCCTGATTTCAGGCATCTCCTCTGGCAGGCACTTCGTCATGTACCCCCGTCGAAAGGCTCGGATGTTTCACGGAAGTTGAGAGGCTTCCTGCGCTCAAGGGTACAACAGCAGGACGCCCGTGGGATTTGGAGCCGCGGGCTTTAAGCTCCTTCCGCCCCCCCCCGGGGCCGGCTTAGTTTCTGGCTCAGAATTTAAAGCACCTTGTCCCAGCCGATTGGAAGTTAGTGTAACGTCGGTGTGCAGGGACAGTCTGCAATTTCACGCTCATTACAGGAGGCTGAACCAAATGAAACAATAAAACAAGATAATAATAAAATAATGAGCGTATGTCAGAGATTTAAGTGTAATTATATGATACGCATGAAAGATGAAAGTATCCCATGATGCTTGCGAATTAGGAGACTAAATTATAAGACGGAACTGAAATTGTGCCAGGTGGCGCAGTGCATTATGGGTGTTTGCTAGCCTGTAGCTATTCTTACCCAAGGTGAGTGATTATAGTAAGCGATCACTGGAAGCAGGGCATTCTGGGGATTTTTCAACGCCCACGTGAACAGCCCTGAGACACACAGGTACTCATCTCCATCTAAAGATTTGCAGTACAGGTGAATTAATGACTGTCAGCATTCTCCCTCATTATTAGTCCATCCATCCATCCACCTGGTCAGGGTCACAGTGGTCGAGAGGCTGGGGCCGTCCTTGTTATTATGCTGCCATTACATCCATACTTTCACGTGTTTAATGCCGCCTCTTTGTTTCGCCGCGAAACCCTACATGCCGTTTGAGGGCTGGCTAATTAAAATTTGATTAACGGGATGCTAGGGGGCGTCGCCCCCATTCAATCAAGGCGGGTTTGCTGAATCAGAGCGAGGCGATTATGAGGGATGTCTGATTTATTCTGTCATACTGATGCCTGAGAGGCTCTGGATGCAGAGCGGAGGCCTGGAGCCGGAGAAGAAGCAGGCTAGGGGTCCTGTAGCTGGAGCAGATGAGGGCCGGCGGTCCAGGGGCCCAGAGCAGATGAGGGCCGGCGGTCCAGGGGCCCAGAGCAGATGAGGGCCGGCGGTCCAGGGGCCCAGAGCAGATGAGGGCCGGCGGTCCAGGAGCTCAGAGCAGATGAGGGCCGGCAGTCCAAGGGCCTGAAGCTGGAGCAGATGAGGGCCGGCGGTCCAGGGGCCCAGAGCAGATGAGGGCCGGCAGTCCAGGGGCCTGAAGCTGGAGCAGATGAGGGCCGGCGGTCCAGGGACCCGGAGCTGGAGCAGATGAGGGTTAGGGCTTCAGGATGCTGGAGCCAGAGCAGATGAGGGACCGGGAGTCCAGGGGCCTGAAGCGGGAGCAGATGAGGGACCAGGGGGTCAAGGATCACAGGGCAGTGGGGCAGCCGGGGACGTGCATTCCTCAGTGGGCAGTGGGCTACAGTCCCATCATCAGCAGAGTTCTGCAGAGGGTTTTTCAAATTAATTAAGTGAGCAGGTGATCGCAGGAGGGAAGTAGAGCTTAATAACGCGAAGCAATGCCCTGTGATCCTCACAGCGTCCCGCAATATCCTACTAGGCCACGCCGTCGCTCCCCACGGGAACGCCGGGAACACAGGGAAAGAGGACGCATCGGGCCGACCTCCGTTATTAAACAGCAGAGCGATATGAAGGACAGCGACACCCCCCCCCACCCCGTCTCCGCCGCATCTGCTGCGGCAGCTGAAAAGGCCTTCCGGAAATGTTAAGTGCGTCAGGAAGCTCGATCAACCTCTTCCTCATTCCCATTCTCAGAAGGATCAGCCAAGGACACCATCATGCAGCTCATTTCTGGAGGAAAAGCGTATCCCTGTGACGTCTCGGTGCTAGCCTCCATCATCCTCTGTACGGACTATGCTAACACTGCTGTGAGCATACGCACGTTCCTAAATAGGAAACCTTGGGTGAACAGAGATATTCAGAACCTGTTGAATGTACGTGACAATGCTTTCTGTATACGGGACTCCGAAGCTTAGAAAATGGCAAGGTCCAATCTGAGGAAAGGCATCGGGGGGGGTGTTTCTGGGGGGGGGGGTGTGCAGTGTTCACCAGCCACTGTTCCCACCTGCCTGATACCATCATTACTGTTCCATGCAGCAGTCAGGTCCCTGAATGTCTGGTCCTAACTCACATGAAGAGGGCAAACCTAACTGGCATTTCACATTGCCCTGTCGCATCTAGAACAGAATGACAGTTACACACGGATACCGTTTGTTGACTACAGCTCGTTGACTACAGGACAAAGAGACCCGATTGGTTGATCCAGCATCCTCCAGCTGCTTGGACCCACCTCATCTACAATCTGATTGGTTATCTCTCTGAACCAATCTTTTTTTTTTTTTTTGTGCCGCCCGCAGAACATTTTTTCTGCAAGTAAATCTCCCATGAGCCATCAAAAGCACGCAGAAGATCACTGGCTCCCAGTTTCCTACCCGGGAGGAACCTCTTCAGAAACCCGCTGTAGTCGCAAAGCCAGGAACATCTACAGTGATCCAACTCACCCTGGATACACAACCTTTTCACACTTCTGGAGTCAGGCAAGCATTACAGAGCCCTGTACGCTCGCACGGCAAGACTGCAGAGCAACTTCTACCCCAAAGCTGTCACTGCTAAACACACTGGGCTCACTCCTTACAACAACACCACACCGAACTGTACTGAGACTTATCCCCCCTTCCCACATCAGGCACTACACACGCAGAATAAGCCCTCTAACTGTCCTGGCTCCTAGCCATCATACAGTCACCCACGTTGACTGTACGACGATGCCGCTATCACATTCATCTCGGCACCACAATGGTGCTGTACGTAATCCATTATACCCCGCGGTACTGTTTACCATGATCATTATCTTGTAGTAATATCACGACTCTCAACTCCTGCCGTTCTCAGGTGCAAAAATTTATCTCGCGCAATAATTCCCGTGCAGTATTCCCCTTTATAATTTTATACTGTGTATTTGTATTTGTACATCGCTATATGCTATTTATTTTTTCTCTTAACTTTTTCGGATTGCTTTTGTAGTATTTATTGAGGCTTCTACAGGATGATCCAAATGTCACCTCATTGTACTTGTACAGTGATAATAAAGATATCTTGTATCTTAATGGACCAGTGGGGGCGTGGGGATAACAGGAGGTCAGTATCCATAGAGCTGGAAGACATTTTTGCCAGAGCAGGCTCTTGACTAGTGACATCACAAGCCAGCGTTGCCATGGCGGCTTACCCCGCGGGGCTTATGGGAATGATTCCCAAGATCGGCCAAAACGTGAGAGAAGCCCAGAGGATTGTGAAGCACCTGCGGGTTTAAATCTGCTTCAGGAGGAGCTGGGGATAATCCTCTGAGTGTTCAGCGTGTGTGTTTGTGTGTGTGTGTGTGTGTGTGCGTGTGAGTGTGTGTGCAGAAGCGGGTATACCTTACCTTATGGGGGCACAATGTTCACTCAATCTGATGAATACCCGTTTTTTTTCCCTAATGGGGACCATAAGGGCTGCGTAGGGGCTAAGATTGTCATAGTTAGCGTTAGCCTTTTTCCCATAGAAATGAATGAGTGGTCCCCATAAAGATATGTTCACCCAGTATGTGTGTGTGTGTGTGTGCCGAGACCCGTGCTGCTTTCTTACTCTTCAGAAACACCCCAGGCCTCAAGAAGGACTCCATTAAACAGCACTGTATCCCTTTGGGGGGGGGGGGGCACATGTGGCCAAATTGGCCCCCGTCTCAGCAGCCACACGAAACTGAAAAACAAGCGGCCTTTGATCTTCTGCGCTGGAGTGGCGAGAGCTATATTTACTGGGCCCAGTGGGAGGATAGCGCTTCCGCTAATCCTCCGCGACACGCCATGCCACCCTCCCCGGAAAATGGCAGCCGTCCTCCGGCCGGCCTCGCGCTCCGTGGGGCAGCAGGCTTAACTTCAGAAGGGTCTGGCTGCCTCTCCCTGCAGTTCCCACCCTCCCCAGATGGCCGATTATCGCTGGCCAGTCTCGAGCGTGAGCGCTAATAGACGGTTAGCGATCTCCGGCTGATCCTTCGCCTCCTGCTGCACTCCGACTCCTACCCCTCAGCGTGCTGTCACAGGATTTTTGAAGAACCTCCCTCTTCACATGTACGCACTCCCACCCCGAATCGATCCCCCGGGGGCCTGATCATGCTCCCTTTTCCTTGGGCCATAGTGAAAACCGTTGACAAGCTAATGTGTAAGCCTGGTGTGTAACAACCCATTCAACCGCCGCTCCTGCCAATTATGGATCCTCCGGTCTGGACTGGGGGGGGTCACCGCAGGTGCTGGGGTTTACGGCACCATACATGTGTGTGTGTGAAATCCTCTTGGGGGTGGTGGGTTCAAGGGGCAGTGCCGATGCCATGACGCATAGCAATGGGGTTGTGTTTCATACAGAACACTCTCATTTTTGCCTTATGCTCTGAGATACATTCCGGGATTAGAATGTATAAGATACTTAGTAATTAGCCAGCTATATAAGTCTTTGGATTTTTTTAACAGTGTAAAATAAAATATCTCTGTCAAAGTCCATGAACATTCTTATAAAACACGTCTACACTGACTTCTTAAGAAAGCTGTCCAACAAATCACTCCACCCTCCGGCCCAGACATTAGCTTTTATGTGCAAAGACCAACTGGTGAAGAAGCACATGGGCAGTAAACTCAACGAGCGCCATTGTTGCTGTCAGCTCATTTTCGAGTAAATCGCTTCTGCGGCGTTGAAAGTGACCGTAAATTGATACGCGTGTGACAGCTGTAAAAGTAAATGAATGCTGCGATTAGGTAGCTAATGGCTTATTTGGTGGGTGCATTTTTGGTAGTTTCAGAGATAAGATTTTAGCGCCCCCCCCCCTGGAAGTTTGTGGGGCGGGGGGGGGGAGTGGGTTATATTTTTTGTCCAGTAGCATTACAGAATTATATAAATCCTGGCGCAATATCCAACCCCCGCTTCAAAAAAGCAAGAAAAAACACACACACAAATAAATACCAAGAAAGTGCAGAGTACAGTACAAATGGTACAAGATGGTGGGAGAGATGCATAATGCATGGCGTGTCTGTGTGCCTCTGCTTCTGACGGGTCACTCAAGGCGATCATGCAGCTATGCAGGTGTAGTCATGCTCCTCGACATGTCTGAATACTTTGCGGTTCCTTTAAGGTCACCATGACTCTAACTCAGAAAGTAGTTACTGAGTGGAGACGGATCATCGTAATCCATATAGGCACAGGCCATGATTTTTGCAGGCATGAACCTGATATAAAGCAGGTGAGAATCACAAATACGAAGCGTCCAGCAGATGTAGACTGTGTCCTGAGATTTGTACCAGTACGCTTCTATGACATTACACCTGGAAAACTTGCATTTCCCTACAAGTTTACCATAATTTATTCCTTTTTTTTCCATGCACGGCAGCCAGGGAAACGCTCAAAATTAGCATTTGTTTGCTTCGGCTAGCGGAAATTAGCATGCATATGTTGCAGAAGCGGAGCCACAAATGAAGTCGCGCGGCGCCTAACCAGCGCTCGATCCTCGCCTTTGTGTCGCCTTTAAGTACCTAAGAAACGGGAATGATGCCTCGATGACTGACTTCAATGCGTCTTTGAAGTTCGATCTGCGGTTCTTTGTGTCCGTGTAGCTTAATATGGGTGGCTGCTGTAAGAGACCGAGCGGCACAGACAGTGCCTGCGAGGGGATTCTGGGATTTCCTCAGGCTTCCTCCGGATTCAGGCGTCGGCTGACTGGAGGTCACTAGAGTGTGCATCTGAGTGTCCACACACAGATACCAGGAACTGAGACACGAGGTTGCTGTGGTGAAGCCTGACGTTCACACGTGACACTAAACGACAGAAAAATTAAATTAATTAACTGTTAGAAAAAGTGCCAAAATACCACCAAGGCCATCTGATAAACAACAATTTCAGGCAAAAAAACAGTAAATATGTTACTATTCCAATCACTATAATAAATAACAAAGACTATTACCAATTAATGCATGGTTATTGTCCCTCGTGACTCCAAAATAATTATATATGCTGTAGGTAAATCAAAACAACAAAGGAAACTATTTACGAGTGCCGGTTTAATTAGCGATATCGCTACGACTGAGCATATCAATAAACGTTTGCAGGTAAACACCTTTATCTCCCCATAGACTACTGTCAGATGCGAACCTGCCCCCCCCTTATGTCAATCAAAAATAGTGTGACGTCTCATTGGCTGATGCCAGGTGCGGGGGCTGGGCCAAAAGCTATGACTTGAATTAATAAAATGCCTTGACCTTTGGAGTGGAAGCGAGTGGAAGAAATCGACTGGCTGCTGATGAAATGATGAGCAAAAGCGGGTGTTATAGATATTAATTGCCCCCCCTGTCATTGCTGTGAACTCTGTACAGCCCCCCCCCCCCATCTACTTCAACTAGTAAGTCTAGAGAAGATCAGTCACCTTTGGACGGTCAGTCCCCATGCTGTGGTTGGCGAGGCTGCCATGGCAGTGCTCCACGTCCGCCATCGATCACGGTGTCCGCTGCAGACGTGCCATCGCCAGGCATCTCTCCTTCTCCCAGGGAAAGTGGCCGGCGAGCACGGTGTCCCTCTCGAGGTGTGGCCATAATTCGTCAGAATTCCGCAGGGCCGGCAGAAAGGAGCAGCAGGGTGAGATGGCCCCCAGGGTGATTCATACCCCCAGGGCTCGCAGGGTGCAGCTAGGGCTCAAGCAGCTGGCAGCCCCCCCCCCACCGGAGCAAGCGCTCTGCAGTAAATTAGAAGGACACTCCAGGTACATTATTCACTATTAGAATGAATGAGTTCAATTTGCAAGTTAGTGTTAAAACACATTTTATTATTGCAGGTCTTCGGCGATGATTGTGGATCCTCCTTCTTTACTTAGCGAAGTGAATTAGAACATTTACTGCAAAGAGACTATTTTAAACCTGTGCCCCACCCCCCCACACCCACCCCGCCACAGGGTAATATTAACACCCCCCCCCCCCACCTCGACATGTCAGAGACACTACCTGTCACCGCACCGCATTTTTGCTGCAGATGCAATATTTCTGCGATTCTGCAATCAGGTTTTTCTTCCACAGGAGATGGATAGCGTGGAAGGAGAACTGTTTTATTTCATGAGTGCTTCAGAAGGGGCGTCGGAGCTGATAAATCTCCCTGTGGTGATGGGGGGGGGGAGAGGGGAGCATTTATCAACTCCGATGCATCTCCCTACACCCGCTTCATCTGGAAGTTTTTAACTAGTCCTTCACCGGCTGCCTGTGTTACGACTGGCTGGCTGCTTGACTGCCTGGTGATGATGCCTTAGAGTACTTTGTGACCAGCAGGGTCACTCTTACAGCATTCTTCTGCTCCCTTTGTCTTCCCAACCGCAATGTATGTGCGGCCGCATGCCTGCAACCTCACTAAATAACCTGCGACTGATTTAAACAGGGAAACTCATTCCGAAAAGCAATTAAATGCCAGGACACGAAGAAAATGCTAAACTGGATAGAGAAGCACAACTCAAGTCGGAATTAATTGAAAAATATTTACATCCAATGTATCCACTAATTTATTAAGCTCTCGGAGAAGAGGGCAATTTAGCCGAAGCTGTATGGAATCCAGCGTGAGTCACGTGACCAGACATTCCGTGATGGAATCCGTGGGAATCCTCTCTCCTGCCAACGTGTATTGATAGAGTGTAATAGTAAAGCTTCAGCATATCCCCCTGAATGGGAGAGCTGTATACAACCATCCACTTGTAGATTTTCTTCCTATCTTGTCTATTTTGGACTTGAAATGGCAGATATGACGCAACCTGGAGAGCTGGAAAGTCAAAGGAGTCCTCGTCTCTCTTTGGGGGTCTTCGTTCCTCCCTCCTCTCGAGACCCCTTGGTATTTACAGCTCCGCGGTGGCATCTAATGATTTTTTTTTCTTCTTCCTCTTCATCTGAAGCCGACACAAACGCATCGGCGGGATGAAGGGGACCCTGCATGCAGCACGTCCTGTTATTTTTTTCGCAAATAATTGCCCAATACAGAATCTGCCTAACTAAGCAGCAGAACTTCAGAGCAGGAACGTGGCGCCCGGTGGCATGGAGCCTGAAAGCTTCTCAGGGAATATTGCTTTATTGATCCTCATCTATGATGGACTGGCATAGCATCCAGTCTGCACCCTGCCTGGGCCCAGTGCCTTCTGGGTTAGACTCAGGCTGTAATTCAATGAGTGCTTATTGAAAACGGATGGATAGATGGATGGATGGATGACCCTCTAAATCCATCTGGTGTCTGAATTGACACGTTGAGGAAAGCAATCGTACAAATTAGAATTCCACTTAATTAGTATGAATCAATCATTTAGTTGCTTAATTGCTTGGGGGCTATAAACTATTAGGTAACCTAATTGCTTAAATAGCTCATAATTACATATGGGACTTTATTATTTTAAGAGTCAATGAATGATAAAATTTATTTTATTTTATGGCTTATTGGTTTCACTGCCAACAGACCTTGGAATCTCAGAATCATTACTCAAGGAGGACAGTGATGGTAGGGTAGTATTCAGAAGTCAGAAGGGAACTTTGATTCATTACGAGCTGAAGCTGGTAGAATCTCTAGGGTCTTGAGGATTAACCCTAACCCTAACTAACTCTAACCCTAAACTGAATATGAAAGGGCTCTCAAGACACCAGAACTCATTGTCGCACTGGGTCCTGATTGCCCTTCCGTCTGTTAGCGCTTTAGCTGTTAGCAGTTTAGCCGCTAATGGTTAGCGTACAATCACTACCAAAGAAAATGCTAACTGCTAGTTTGCCGTTTTCCAGCCCCCTGAGCAGGACACTGGCCTTTCATCACTGGCATAATCCGGCAATACCCTAATGATCTTTCTCACACTGGGCCCTGACCGCCAGTCTATCCTCAGCTGTTAGTGCTTTACCTAGCGCATACTCTCTGTTATGAAAGCGCTAACTGCTAGTGTCCAGGTGCATCATCCAGCATCGCTTAGACCTCACAGCGCTGGCACTGACATCAACGAGATGCCTAAGGCAGGCCTCCGTGCCTGGCGGGGGCCTGGGGGATGCCACGGACATGCGAGGAACGGGCCAGTGTGGTTCAGGCCTCCGTGCCAGAGTGAGATTGGCTAAGGGTTCCAGGATCTGAGGAGTTGCTTGGCTGACTGGGGAGTGCGGCAGCCAAGCGACTAAGGTCCAGTTTATCCTGGGAGAGGTGAGCTTCCACCTGGGAAGCAGAACCTACATCCTACAGGTACAAAGGGAGCCATTCTGGGTCCGTCCCTCTCCCAGAAGGGCAGCCTTTTGCTCCAAATGCTCCAATACCCCGCGCCCCTGCTGTGTTATACATAGGGTGGTGCAAAATTAGGTTTACAGTTCAGTCGTCAGCATTTCCTGAATACGATCCGTAAAGAATGAAATAGCGGTCACATTAAACTCTTAATGCACATTCCCTGCCATAATGGCGTTTTAGAAAATAGGAAATTAAATGAGAGCGTGAGTTCTGTAAGTGCCAGATACCAAACATATAATCCTCAAGAAAACACTGTATATTCACACTAACCTAGCCTAAGTAATGACTGTAATTTGTCAGCTGCGATTTGCATTTATAGACATGCGTAATCACCTATGCCATGTGATACAATGCATTATACGCTACATTATGTTTATTTAACAGACACTTGTCTAAAACGGCATATGATGTTGAGGAAGCAAGGTTAGGCAGTGCTTTGGGCAATTGAGGGTCTGAATGCTCGGGGGCCCCACCAGGGCCAATCCTGGGATTCGAACCAGTGACCTTCCAATCACTAGTACCACATCTTTACTTATATAGTATGGCTGTAGTGCATATAAGCACCTTTTGATGGGCACTGTGATATGGTGTCACCCTGCTGGCTGCTTGAAGTAGGGCAATGACCCCAGGTGAGGAAGTGAACGGCATCACTGAGACGTTCCTTTGCTCTGCCGTGTTTCACGAGGCCTCTTGAAGGGCATATTCCAGACCAGAGTCGTGCTCGTCTGTGTGGCACTGCCGGCGGTGACTCTATCACAGAGAGTAGGGAGAGTCACAGAGAGCGGTGGCTCCCCCTGCAGGGTCGCGGCGGGTCGCTCGGCTCACAGATGGCGCCATCCTAATTACGACGTGATGTTCTGACACGCGTCACTCTCCTCGTTATCACATTACCGCCGCGTTGCACCGCAACACATCTAGCCCAACCCCCCCCCCCGGCATAATTACTTTCTGCAGAGTGACGTGGGGGTGACTGATGGCTTCGTTAATTTGCCAATTTAACAGGGACGATCCAGGAATCTCGGAGCGTTTCGGCTCTGGGTAGCGTTCACGAGGCACCGCTGAGTGGGAGGGTGACGATACGCGGTTGGGGGAAGAAGCCAGACCACCTGTTTGGGGTCTGGGCCCCTATGGGCTAAACTGCTGTTTTAAACAACCCTTTACTTAAAAATCAATAAATTCACTGAGTCTGCACCTTCGGTTTGGAGTCACGAACAGCAGATCCCCCTGGACCTCCTCAGCTTTGCACCTCACACCACAGAAGATCAGACATGTGGAATCTTTGATTTTGGATTTCTTCATCTTGGCGGATGCGCGTGACCCAGTCCTGCAGCCGGCAGACTCCAGGCTCCGGAGCTGCTCGTTCCGGTGTATCCCGGAGAACGTGCCGCATTCGGGATGGCCCTGCCGATGTTTTATGCATTTTTCTATTGTATCGGTTTATAAAAAAAAAAGAGAGACGGGAGGACTGGCCGTGCCAAAGCGGCTGACGGACGGCGTGTCGTTGTGATGCCAGCAGCATCGCTTTCTCCCTTTTCTGCAGTTTTCGGCATCCATTGTGTGACTGCTCAGCGTTGGCCCTGAATTCGGGCAAAAAAAAAAAAAAAACACAAATGACTCCACACTGACTCAGAGAAATTGGCAAGCAGACTGAGGCCCTTAGCGCCCCTGGTCCCAAATCGGGATTTTCTGGTGTTTTTTACATCAATACAAAGGAAACTAAAAAAAAAAATAACATCTTTCATGAAAGCAATCTCCGTACAACCGCAGAGTTCACACGAGCTTTGAATATCCTTTATTCTGAAACAACGCATCGTTTATGAACAACAGACAATGGATTCTAGTATAACCCCCCCCCCCCCCCCCCCCCCTCCACCATCGTGGCTGAATCGTGTCCTCGCTTCTCTGTCAGGCTTCAGCAATGCCTGTGTGGCTTCCAGATCTTCTTAGCGCCTTAGCGTGTGCCCCGTGCTGTTTGCGGCCTGGGAGCTCACGTGTGCCGGCCGTCTCCTGCAGCCTTAAAGCCGCGTTTCTCAGTGCCAGTTCCTCTCTGGCTGCTGGCCTGAAGAAAATACCCAGAGTCAGTAGAAAGCCAGGCATAGATGTCACTTGTGTGTTTGCATCCATCCATCCATCCATCCATCCATCCATCCATCCATAAGTTCAGGGTCATGGGGGTCTGGGGTTTATTCCTGGAAGCATTGGACACAACACCAGGGACAACCTAGATAGGAGACCAGTCCACCACAATAGCCAAGCACCCAAATGCAGTAAGACCTAAATCTACTACATGAACCACGACGGAAGGCGGTCCTGTTGGTGCCAGAAGTGGACGCCTTGCGCAGTGTCCTCGCTCAGAACTGCCTCTCTACCCACCACTGCAATACGTAACGATTTCCAGGCAGGAACAAGGGCACCGAGGCTGACCAGTGCGTCTTTGTGACTGAACTGCGACCCAAAGGGACATGAGATTGAGATGGAGGAACACGCTGAGATGAATCCTCGCATTGACTGGGTCCGCGGCCCACCATGTGGGCACAAGGTTCAAGCTTTCAGTCCTATGAGAAACGCGAATGTGTTTAAGCCCATTGTCCTCTGAATCATTTTATGTAAATTGAAGCTCATTTCAATTGTGCCCTGTGCCGCCCCCCCCGTGACCTTGACTGGCGGAGGCGCTTAGAAAACGGATGTATGGATGAGGTTGGAAGTATTCAGTTTGAGTTGTTCCTGGGTGCAGACTGTCACTTCAGTGACCACATGATGTCCTGCACCCGTCATAAATTCCTCCTCACATAACTTGCAGCATATTCTCACCCGCATGAGAAACGAGAAGGCCGGAGAGAATGACTGCTCGGTGGCTCCCCGCGGGATTCGCTCGACAGCGCCCCCTAGGAGCGGTCTCGGTGGGCTCTGTCTGCGGGAACCCTGAATATTCATGTCAGCTGTCAATCTGTGCTCTTGTTTTCCCTTCTTTCTTTTTTTTTAAGACGAGCGAAGAACAAAAAGAATGAAATAAAGAATTCGAAGCTACTGTCAAAAACCATATGCGAGTTCTGACACTTGTTAAAGATGTCCTTCACTAATATGTCAGAGCTGTTTATTCCATTGCTTGACATTTAGCTAATTGGCAGTGACATAATAGGGACGCGTTTCCGAGTAAGGAAAACACGGGAACCAAGGAAAGGGGGCTGGTGAGGGCTTGGGGGGGGGGGTCGTCAACTTGTCTCGCTAACTGTTTCTGACAGCAAATTCTTATAAACCTTCCGAAATGTAAAGATCAAAGCGCAAATGACAAAACCCCAGACTATTTTGCGAATGAACACAGGAGGAAGATCCAGCGCGGCTGCGTTCGCGGCGGCGGGGTGCCGTACGTCAGCCGTCGAGAAATGTCAGAGTACACATTGTCATATCAAAGATGGATATAAATGAAAATTAACTTAGGTTTCTTCTCACTCACCGGAGATCCAGTTTGATTTTCTCTTCCGTTGATGTTGACAGCAAAGTCTTTTTCAAGACGTATTAAAACACTTAGCGATGATACCACACGCTTGTAGCTTTTGCGCGCTAATACAGAGCATTCCTGATTATTTGGCAGAATTGCCGATGGTAGCGCAGGCTTGTAGCTTAGCATGCTAATTCTGGGCATCTCTATGAATTCGGCAGCATTGGCGACAGTAACACACGTCTGTAACTTAGCGTGCTAACGCAGGGCATCCCCATGTGCTCAACAGCATTGTCAATGGTAGCGGACACCTAGAACCTGGTGTACTAATGCAGGGGGAATTCCTGTGGGTGACCATTCGTCCTTTTTTCTCCATACTTGTCCTTTTTGGGACCTAATAATTCCTGAAATGTCTGGGATTGGGGTTGGTTTCATGTTGACAATTGCTTTCTATAGTCAGAATACTTCCTGTGTGCATATTTGCGTTGCTTTCTGACCCCTGGGGTTCTCTTTTATGCAAAGCGAACATGGCAACTCTGGTATTAAACAACGTTGCTAGACGTTTCACCCTCCCTGTTAGGGTGCCCTCCCCAGCAACGCATGAAAGTTGACCCTCAATGAACCAAAACTCTTGCTCAAAAGCAAACTTTTCATCATGTATACATTTTCTTCTGAATCACCCAAAGCTACATATTCGATTCTTCAAAAATCCATTTGGAAACATAAGGTGACTGACTGAATCAAACCTCTATGAAGACGAGGTTGCATAGTGGTTTCCAGTCAAAATATACTATAAAACTGATTTTGCATAATTATCGCATACACATACTGAAATCTGCCCTCCATGCCTTGAACGATCACCCCACGCAGGGTTTTTAGTGCAAAATGTCCACGAGCTGCTTGAGCAAGGCCCCCTGCTGGCAGGACCCGTGCACAGACGGCGGCCTCCTGCCTAGCCGTGAATGTTCCTGAGCTGTCAATGTTCTCCCAGCAGCTCTGGCTGCCTTTCAATACCACAAACTGGGGCTGTGATTTTAGGACAGGTTAAGTGCAGCAGATGGACCAAATCATTCAGATGTGTGAAACTGAGGTGAAATTAAGCTTTATTTGCCATTTGTGTGTGTATCAGTAAAGTTACGGTGGGATGCTTCTTTACACATATCCCATAATGCTCTGTTTTGAGATACACATAAAATGCATGAGGCAGCTATTCTCATTCTGTCTGTCATTCTGCTGAGACCAGGATACATCTCCTGCCCAGTCTCTCGTTTTTGGCAGGAAGTGGTTTTTCAGCTTCCCCTCCCAGCACCACCATCATAGCTTTTCTTTTTCACTCCTATCCTCTGCGTCTTCTATCTTGCCCCAGGAAAACACCACGACCTGGGGGTCCGCGAGGACTGGGTTGCCAGGGAATTGGGAGAGAGCAAAAACGTGGACCGTCTGGGGGTCTGTGAGGACTAGGTTGCCAAGGGAATTGAGAGAGAGCAAAAACGTGGACCGCTGGGGGTCCGGGAGGACTGGGTTGCCAGGGAATTGGGAGAGAGCAAAAACGTGGACCGTCTGGAGGTCCGGGAGGACTGGGTTGCCAGGGAATTGGGAGAGAGCAAAAACGTGGACCGCTGGGGGTCCGGGAGGACTGGGTTGCCAGGGAATTGGGAGAGAGCAAAAACGTGGACCGTCTGGGGGTCCGTGAGGACTAGGTTGCCAAGGGAATTGAGAGAGAGCAAAAACGTGGACCGTCTGGAGGTCCGTGAGGACTAGGTTGCCAAGGGAATTGAGAGAGAGCAAAAACGTGGACCGTCTGGGGGTCCGTGAGGACTAGGTTGCCAAGGGAATTGAGAGAGAGCAAAAACGTGGACCGCTGGGGGTCCGGGAGGACTGGGTTGCCAGGGAATTGGGAGAGAGCAAAAATGTGGACCGTCTGGGGGTCCGTGAGGACTAGGTTGCCAAGGGAATTGAGAGAGAGCAAAAACGTGGACCGCTGGGGGTCCGGGAGGACTGGGTTGCCAGGGAATTGGGAGAGAGCAAAAACGTGGAACTTCTGGGGGTCCGCGAGTACTGGGTTGCCAGGGAATTGAGAGAGAGCAAAAATATCGACTGTGTGGGGGTCCGTGAGGACTGGGTTGCCAGGGAATTGGGAGAGAGCAAAAATATCGACCGTCTGGGGGTCCGCGAGTACTGGGTTGCCAGGGAATTGGGAGAGAGCGAAAACGTGGTCCGCCGGGTGTCTGTGAGGACTGGGTTGAGAAACACTGCTTTAAGCATTTGGGTTTTGAGGGAAAAGGAACTTTGGAATGATGATACATTAAATGTCGTGAGCTTTTGCATTAAACTGCGATAAAGTTATGCCCATTTGATGGAATGTGCCTGAGCAACTGAGCAACCAGTAAAAGTTTAATTAGTTATAATTCATTTTTAAATGAAACAAAGAGGAAAGCAGAAGCACAGCTCATAACGTTAATTAATCTTAAGTCATTCATTATATCTTGATTAATGGATGATTATAACTGTTTGTATTCTTCTCTCCATATCTACGAATTGTACGTGAATTAAATTGTTTTTCATTCGGTTCTAAGAGCATTGAAAAAAATCCTTCCTTTAAAATGCATTTTTTTATAATTGTTTTTTTTTTTTTTTTTTACGTTTTTATAGTTGTTTTTTATTTTTATTTCACGCTGATTTACTTTAGCCTTCATGTAATTTTTTCTTTTACTAATGAATTCCTTTACCTTCAAGACCCAGGGCTTTTGGTTTTAATAATGCTGAATGAGAGACATTAAGCGGCGGAACGTTCTGTAACTAAGGAGTGAGTGGAAGCGGAGGCCTTTGCTTGAAAGCTCTCTCTGGTTGTTAAGGGGCATCTTTTGCCCGGTTAGCCAATCCGCCGGCTGCTCAGGAGACACGGCCCATCATGCGTGAGCAAGACCCTCAGGCGTGGGAGAGAAGCATGAGAGGTCCCCAGAGCTGCGAAGAACCTCCGCGGGGTCCGAATCAGGAGGTATTTTCTGCTTCATGACAGAAGGAAAAAGGGGCTTTCGTCCGGAGAACTGTCCCTCTTTCACCCTCCACTGCCCACCCATTGCCGGGCCGTGTTTCCTCCCATGACGGTTGGGCGGGGAAAGCGGCAGGAGAGGAAAACACATCAGATGGCAGAAGCAGTCGCGGGACCGCCGTTAGGGGACCCTCCGGCAGCGGACGCCGGATCGACGACGTTACCGTGACTCGCTCCGATGTTTCAGAAGCGGAAGATTTCGCTAACTGGCCACGGGGGCTGTATCTCAGAATCCTCAGCTAGGCCTCCCCTCCACTGTAACCTGTGTAACATCCTCAGGCGTCAATTATCCAAATTGCCAATTAAGCAAAAATTAAGTGGGTTCATAACACTACTCCAGCACGGAAACCCTGTCTGTACTGGAACCCTGTCTGTTCCCAGTGCCCCTCCCCAGCCGAATGTTTTTTAATTCCAACCCACACTGCTTTTAACCTGCTAGATTCATTATTAGCCTGATTAATGTAGGGTTGGATTTAAAACATTTTGCTGGGGTGGCCGGGGGGGGTGTAAGAACACAATTGGGACCCACTGGTGTGGATCATATGAATGTTTTCTTGACAAACAGGAGATTGCCTTTGACATGTTAACAAAATGTACATTAATTAACTGCAATCTACGTAATTAGAAATTGTTAGGGATTTTTAAGAATTCATTACTATTTTTTTTTATAATAACAATGTATATCAGAATTCCTTAAAGAAACCAGACAGAAGAAGAGTTCCTTGTCTTGATATTACTCAGTAGGTCGCATTTATGTCGTTAATTGTGTCTTGTTCATTCGGCTTTTTAGCCTGAAATTAACTTGACAATGACGGCCAGAGTAAAAATGCGTGTGCAGGCGACTAATGTCTGAACCCTCTTACCTTCGCTGTCGTGTGAAATTGTTTGCGGCGTGACACTGCACAGCCAGGTGCCATAAAACGCAATGATTGACAGGAGGTGCAAATAATTTTCAATCCAATAACCAAATGAAGGAATTGGGCCCGCGAGTAATTATGATTTAAAATGAGGTCTGCACTCTGGTTGGTTCTTGGCAGTAAAAAGATAAATGGAAAGACAAATCAGTCAATTACAGAGATGTATGAACAACCAGAGCTAATTAAGGGCTCAGCATGATGTGGGGAATCAGGACAGTGCTGCTTTGTCAGCATCCTGCACCTTTCTACTCTCTTCCTACCTTCCTCTTTCTTCCTTCCACTTCCTCTCCTTTCTTCCTATCTTCCACCACTCCTCTCCTTTCTTCCTTCCACTTCCTCCCCTCTTCCTTAACCTCTCCCCCTCCTTTCTTCCCTCCACTTCCTCCCCTCTTCTTTCTTCTCCTCCTTGCCATCTTCTTTCTTCCTCCCACTTCTTCCCATCTCCTTTATTCCTTCTCTCCACTTCATCCTTTCTTCCTAAATTCTAACTTCTACCTTCCTACTTTCTTCCCTCACATTCAGCTCCCTTCCTAACTTATCCGTCCTCGCCCCCCTCCCGCATGTTAGGTTTAGCATATGTAACAGATTGTCCAGAATTGATGTGTCACGTGATCAAACACGTGGGCGCTATGGTGGTGCAGTGGTTAGCACTGTTGCCTCACACCTCTGGGACCCAGGTTGAAGTCTCCGCCTGGGTTACATGTGTGTGGAGTTTGCATGTTCTCCCCATGTCGTCGTGGGGTTTCCTCCGGGTACTCCGGTTTCCCCCCACAGTCCAAAAACATGCTGAGGCTAATTGCAGTTGCTAAATTGCCCATAGGAGTGCATGCGTGAGTGAATGGTGTGTGAATGTGCCCTGCGATGGGCTGGCCCCCCATCCTGGGTTGTTCCCTGCCTCCTGCCCATTGATTCCGGGATAGGCTCCGGACCCCCCGCGACCCAGTAGGATAAGCGGTTTGGAAAATGGATGGATGGATGGATGATCAAACACAACAGGCGACAGTACCTACAGTTCATATACCAAGGTGGTTCATGTTTTTGAGGTGTGAATGCAGCCATGATCCTAATCATCATCGTCATCATCATCAGTCCTCCTTATATGTCTCGGTAACACTCAGTTCCAAGCATGATCCAGCTTTTTGAAAAATAAAATAAAATAAAAAAAAATAATAAATAATAATAATAATAATAATAATAATAACCACACTTTGGATTTGAGAAAAATAAACAACTGGGCTACAAAGCCATCATTAATGTGCTCTGGATACAACGCGAGCACTTTTGATATCAATGAAGTCATTAAAATATGGAATGAGTGCATTCCCAGCCCACACACAAACACACACATGCACACATATGTGTGACTTTTGTCTCAGATGTCTGTATAGAAATTAGACAGTCCCTCTCTCTTTGGGTGACACGTGTATAATGCACATGTAAACAAGCCAGGTTATTGTGAGGGACCAATTTATCCAACGATGCTCATTAGAGAGCCAATACAGAGCACCGGCCACACAACAATATCGTTTCTTCTTTTAATCAAGCCCACAGGCCCCTAATTGGGTCATTCCATGGAAGCCCCCTTTGTTTCAGGACGTGCTCCAGGCGTGATGAGAAGGAGTGATTCTCCTCTTCGGAATGTGCACAATTCCGAATCAGAAAACCACATAATCTCCCAGCCATGGGGTTCCTCCTTCCCATCATCAGACAGCCAGGGCACATAACCCAGTAAACCCTCCGCATATTTCCCAGCCCTGCAACGTGCCGCCGAGGTTTCAGCCTTTATAAAGCCTCCACGTGTCTTATTAAGGTCGGACTGCCATTGTCGACGAGTTCTTGAGAAAGGAAGTCGGCTTCCTTAACATGCTGTAGCCTTGATGGTCTTTAATTCCATCCATCCAGGGCTGTAGCCAGCTATGAGGTCACAGATCTGGACCTTGGTAATTTTTTTAAGAGCTAAAAATAATATTTGAAGGTAAATGTTCACTGGAATAAAAAATAAAATTTAAAAGTAAAGTTTCACATAACTAGTTAATTAAAGGGAAAAAAACAGCCTATTTAGGGGTCAGTATCAATAAAATGATACCGTGGTCCCAGACCTCGCTATTTTTCAAACCCTGGCTATGTCCCTGCATCCATCGTGTCTGACTTTCAAGGCTGGCAGTCTGCTTGTCCTCACTACTGATTTGTTTATTCTTTAAATTAGTTATATGTCAGTAATTTGGCCCGCGCTCCTGGCGACTCGACAGCTTCCTGGAGATGCTGACTTTCCCGATCTTTTTCATCTGCGGCCTCCTTCTGACCGGCCAAAGTCGTGCCCGCTGTTTGCTGCGAGAGAAAGAAAAATCACTCGTCCAATTTCTGTGGCATCTAAAAGTCTCCCGTCAAACTCATCTAAACCCGCATCCCCCCTCCCCAGGCCTTATCTTGACTCTGCAAGACACAAAGTTTTCATTCTGACTCGGCTTGCCGGGGGGGGGGGGGCGTGCTGTCACGTCAGGACAGGTGTAATGTCATATTTCGCCGCTTCCCTGATGGATTTTTTTAAGTGACATTACTATTTTTAAACATTAAAACGCTGGTATATCTTACTGGTCCAGTTCAAACTGAATGCCTTACACCCTGGACTGGAGAAATTGATGGTCATCATTCTCCAAACACTTTCGTTGGCTCCATGAACCCTAACTCTAACCCTAGCCTAGCAACCCCTTATACAAACTAGATGCCACCAGACAGCTAGCGGATAATTAGCCTTACAGCCTAGTAAAGAACAGAAAGGTACAGGTCTCACCGATCCTAGCTCATAATCCAACAGGACTATTTCTTAATGTAATATATAATATGCTGGGTTTTAAAAACGGGCACATAAACAAACCTTTTTTTTTCGTTATTGTTCATTGAGCATTTTGTATCTCATAGACACAGGATAAGGACAAACAGGTTAACTTAGCACTTTTGAGACACGTCTGAGCGCAGAGCGCGCACACAGTAATGCGACAGCAAGCCAAATTGGCTTAATAAGAGTTATCCGTGCCTTCTAAGCAAGTTGGTCCTTCTCTTCTTTATTCGCATTTGTTTATTTATTTTTTTATCCCGAGGATAAAATCCCTGTTAGCATTAACAATGAGAGCTCCATTTCAGTCGGACCGACTTCGGCAGAATTTTCCGTGATAACAAGCTACATCCAAATCATCTGCCGTCATTAACCTCGTTAGGGAAGCTGCAGTCTAGCCGGTCACTTAACATGTTATGCCGATCAGAGGAGAGCACCACTCCCCCCCCCTCCTCATTTGCTCCCACGAATCGTCTGTATTATTTGGCGAGATTAACCGCTTCCCTCCTTTTTACCGTGTTAACGAGGTGCGGAAGTCTTGACCCCATAAATCTACCGTCTATTCCCTCTGTTCTGCTTTAGGTTTCATTAATGTAGAGCCCCCCTGTGCTAATATAATGACCCTCGGAAGTCGCTGTAATTGATGAACGTGATTAAGTTTGTGGACCCCAATTCCGCATTCGTAAAAAGAAAAATGACATCAGGGAAAAGGACCAGAGGGAGATCTAACTGACTGGGGTCATGTGAAGATAAAAAATATATATATGGAAAGAATTCTGTTTTTTTCCCTCTGTTTCTCCGAGATAAAGACAAGATCACTGTGATGCAGAGATGAGACTTACTGATATGATTCATGTTTCATAGATATGTCTCATGAGAAATCGTCTTTGGGAGTCTCACAAAAGGCTCAGTTAAATCTAAGAAATAGATCTCCGTGGACTCCCGGAAAAGTGTGACTCCATCTCTGAGTATCTCCGGACTTGTTGGAATGCGATTACTTCAGCATCTCCCCTGGCTGTCCCCCCTGACCCCCTCCGATCTGTATAGCTTGCTTTTAAATTATTTCTCATTTAATTTAAAAATTATGTCTCGCAAAACTTTCCTATATCTCGCTTTTGAATCTCTTTTATAATGTGTTTACCTCGCTCTCCAATTGCTTTTTTTTTTCAGGAGGAATCTCAAACAACAATGAAACTTTATAGAGTTAGAAATGAGATGCTCGGCGTTACCCCAGAGAAATAAAAAAAAAATATGGCTTTAAGCGGTGAAATATTTCTGTGGGATGATAAGGCAGTGAGGGACCTCACGGTTCGAAGATCAGGCGGAATACATGTTGCCGTTTCCTTGAACAAAGTCCGCATTCTACAGGCTGAATCACGCCACTGAAACACACAGTGTAAAACGTGTAAAAGCTGCGCATTGAGCTTTGCTGTGGCAGTGTCTCCTAAACTCAATAAATATCCGCACTGGCGAGGTGTCGCGCGGTAAGTGGCTCCTGCCGCTGAGCAGTGATGCATCTCCGTCTTAAAGCCGGTCTCTAGTCCTCATTGCCAGGCTTCAATTCAGAGGTCAGTGTTAATCATGTAGCATAACCGCACTCCTGTTCTACCCGTTTGATCTGCCCGACATTCACTTAGCCCATTAATCCCACGCCGAGCCGATTATCCATGCCCCTTTGCGGACGTGTTGTTCCTATTTTGCGTTTAAGTCTGTTCATTGCAGCTAAGGGTTGGAGTCAGCAACGGACACAAATTTCTCTATTTTCCCTTCTTTTTTCCCCATTGTAAAATATCTCGCTGTTCCCTTGGCCCCTACAAGTTAATGAATTCCCTTTCCAATGTTTTTAAAGCCTTAATTACGTTTCTCTGTAACTGCCGTCTTTGCCTTACTTGGGGCCGTGGGAAGACTTTGTGTATTTCGTTTAATTTTGTTTTGGAAAATGGTGGACTTGTTGGAGTACTTTACAGGATGGTTCTGGTTCTGGGTCACACAGCACAGAAATCTGACCCAGTTTCAGTCATCATGGTCACCACAAGGCTGTAAATGTTGCGAAGACCCAGGGATCTCTGAGCTCCATGTCAATATTTATGTTAATTTTGTGAAGAATTACATGTTTATGTACATACATCCATCCATTTTCCAAACCGCTTATCCTACTGGGTCGCGGGGGGTCCGGAGCCTATCCCAGAAACAACTGGCATGAGGCAGGGAACAACCCAGGATGGGGGGCCAGTCCATCGCAGGGCACACTCATAGACCATTCACTCACACATGCACACCTTTTAGCAATTTAGCAAGTCCAATTAGCCTCAGCATGTTTTTGGACAGTGGGGGAAACCGGAGTACCCGAAGGAAACACCGCGACGACATGGGGAGAACATGTAAACTCCGCACACATGTGACCCAGGTGGAGACTCGAACCCGGGTCCCAGAGGTATGAGGCGACAGTGCTAACCACTGGACCACCATGCTGCCCCATACAGTGCTAACCACTGCACCACCATGCTGCCCCCTTGTGCATGTACAGTATGTTAAAAAACAGTGTAATTTCAGAGTTGATAATTATATCACAGGGATTTAATTTAGAATTATGGAAGGATATTCTGTCGTCTTTACATGCATACAATGGTCAACAGACAGAAAGCACATGACTACAACTCAAGAGGGTCCAAGGAGGACTTGGCGAGTGTGGGCTCTGAAGAACCTCATTTCATCTTTCAACTTGACACCAGATCGCTATGTTTAATGCTCTTATTAATCAGTAGGCTGCCTTCTGCATCAGCGGGAGTTATATGACCGTTATGACAAGGTACAGATGACAGCAGTACAGCAGCAATGTGTGAAGTAATTAAATGTAAATTAACTTAGCTGTAAAAATCTTACAGTCAGTGCAGTGTATGAAAAACAGGCATAAAACAGCATGTTGTAAGCAGAGGTCAACGCCAAGGTATATTCTGACGTACGCTGCAATCTAAATGCAGTTTGTCACCATGGATGTGGTATTTAAAAAGGCACTCTACATAGTTGTTTTTTTTTGCCACAGACGGGCGAATCTTGCCACGACACATTTGTCCGTGTATGGACAGGTTGACGATCCTTGGTTGTAAGGACACTGCTGGGGCAACCAGTGACCCCAACCACATCATCACTCAAGGCCAGGTCCCTGAATGGCATATAAGTCAGGCAATGCAGCAGACAGCTAAGCGACAGCAATGCCATGGAAGCTATCGCCGTCATTTGTGGCAATTAACACGAAGGTAGCAAGGCGTGACTTTTGGGGGCCTGATTCCGGTCACGAGGCACGTAAGTGTCAGTCCTGAACGCGTCCCCCAGCAAACAAGGCCGATTATCATCCTTTTAAAAATGCTGTGCTCTTTACTCACATTGTGGAGGAAGAAATATCACACAATCTGTAGATGTTCCACTGTGCTTAACGGGTCTATGACCAGCGTCTCTCGTGAGGAGTGCCAGATTGCTCTAAAACAGCTAAATTAGACCTTAATTAGAATGAATTGAATTAGCTTTCTTGCTGAAGCTGTGTAACCAGTTGAATTAAAAATGCCTCATTAACACATATATTAAGTCACGTGACGGACACAGCGGGCGAAACCGTCTGCTTTTCAAATCTTTTGGCAAATCTGATGGCCAACTCTTGGAGTTTTTGTTCTCATAATTAGTTTTTCGAAAGCATCGTATTGTGACCGCAGCCCGCTCGCAATAAAAGCTTTATTACAGGGCTGAGCTGAGTTGATGAGTATTTTAATTGGCAACTGAATTATTTCTTTCTTGCTTTGTAAACAAAGCAATTCCTTGAATAGTAATGGAGCAGAAAATGTCAGAAAAAAAAATGTGCGTGGGGGCGAATTTACTAAATTTCTAATATGATGGGGGAAAAAAAAGCAGCATTATTGCAGGGGAGCTGGGCTGAAGGGGGGGAGATCGCTGGTACGTAGCCTGACCAGGTAATATGGGGCATAGACAGAGTTCAGTGCCTCTTAATACATTTTAATTTATTAATTTATCGAATTCACTGTATATGAAGCCGTATGGAGGTTTTTCCACCTCGGCTATAAAGAAACACGCATTTGCTTGAAAGCGAAGGAGAGAAGCTGACTAAGTCCCCATAAAAAGGCCTTGGAAAAATCCATCCCCATCTTTATTAAAACATTTTAACAGAGAGCATTTCATTTGCACCAATGGCTGCCGTGACAGTTGTAACGTGCGGTAATTAAGCGCCCGTTCTGCGGCTCAGAGATAAAACTCGGCGAGGTATCTGTGCACGTGATCGCAGTCAGGAAGCCGCAAAGGTGACACTGTAATTTGGCAAAGTGCGAATGGGGGGGGGGGGGGGGGGGGTTCATCAGCTAATCAGAGGCAATTAGGGAGACAGTGGCCCACGTGGTCCCTCATCATCGACCACTTACCTTTCCTAATTTAACATTATGCTTGTAGCTGTTTGGCTCCATTGTGTATTTAGGAGAAATACAATGAGTGTGCGAATCTGAAGACCAATACCAGCATGGACCATGAATTCCGTGTGTCTATTTACATCTGCAGGTTTAGGCATAAGTCTTGTCAGACACCAAAACTACAATGAAAAACTAGTGTAAACAATTAGCTGAACGATGAGACCATTTGGTTTCTCAGGTCAAAATCTGGTCGATTTCATAACAACGTCTGGTCTTCCTGCGAAGCGATTTCCCTGCCTATTCATAGCCACTCTTGGGGGAAGTCATTCACAAAAGTTATCCATTATGGATAGAGGGTCAGAAAGTATAAATCCAGGCCGAGGTTTTGGTTTTGTCTCAACCAACCAGTGAAGTATTCCATCCATTCATCCAGGTTCAAAATTCCATGTTTACTGCATGTCGCAGCTGCAATGCTTCATCTGATGGTGAGGGTTTGAACCTGTTTGGTGGGGGGGGGGGCTGACTTGACCATGGGTCGACACACAAAGCACATAAGGTACATCATAATATGATATGAGCACCGTAATTATGAATCCATAAACGTGTATGACTACCTGCATGATGGGTGAGTCTTCTCTTTGCAGGGTTTACGGCAGAGCATGTCGACTGACAGCTCGACGCACGTCCGGCTTTTCTTTTTACGTGCATCAGATGAAGTAGGAGGAAGGCTGAAGAGGAGAATAGCAACAAGCTCTGTGTCACACCCCGACGACTCCACCTAGTCCCCGCCCACGGGCGGGACTGAACGGGTGTTTCGCATGAGACTAATGACGGGACAGTTTTAAGCACAGATCACCAGCGAGTCCACGCGAAGTACTGAGCCATTCCCATGTGCCTTACTGAGCAATTGCGTGTCCTCCGTGTTCCCTTTGCTTCCTCCCTCTCTCGTCTGCCTTGTGTACTTACCGCTCCCTATTCCTTTCCTCTCCCCAGACCCGTTCCCGCACCTGAACCGCCTTCCCCGCCGAGTCCGGCTCCTCTCGTGCCCCGGTCCCTGTGTTCTCGTGTCGTGTGCCTCTTCGTTGGACACACCTCCAGGCTTCAGACCCTTGCTCTCCATCACCGACCCTCCTGTTTGCTTAGCCCTTCTTGTACCTCAGCTCTCGCGTACCCAATAAAGGCTTGGGCTGCACGCACCTCTGGATCCCTGCTCCCCTTCCTTGATCGGCACGACACCCTGCACTGCAGGGGCCGCTGGAGAAGCGGACACGGCCATGTGTATCGATTCACTTTGTAACACTGATGACACTGGAGATCCAACAGGCAAGCTTTCAGACAAAGTTACGTAATGGCCTGAGGTGAAAATGATAGATGGATGGATAGATGGATGGATGAAAGAAAGAGAGAAAGACAGAAAGAAAGAAAGCTTCCCCCAAAATAATTGGGTATTAATTGACCAAATGGGCTCAAACAGGGTAGCTGTTGGGTGGCACAAGTTCTCCATCTTCACGCTCATCCTGATAACGTGGATTAACTTTTCTGGATGTCGGAGTGCGGGAGGGGTCACTTAAGGCGCACATTGTGTATGTGTGTGTGTGTGTGTGTGTGTGTGTGTGTGTGTGTACACATGCATCGTGACAGCAAGTCCACCAGTCGAAATTCTTATCTTCACGGCAGATACGCAGACTAACACAATGCGGTCACGCCGTTATTAAATTAGAGAAGGAGCAGAAAAACTCATAACCTTCAGAATGTGTTGCGAACGTTCCTCTCAGAATCAATAATGAACGACTTCTTCAGCCCCGGCTAGAATATTAAATATGTTACCTTGTCTCCATATCTCACCTGTACCATATTATTACCTTCTATCAGCTGTCAGTCATGCTTCGAAAAGGAAACACAAATTGTGATGACTTAGGCCTGGCATGAATGACAATCAAATAATTTTAATTCCATAATTATATATGCGTTTTTATCATTATACTACATATATCTATGTATCTAATATCTAAATGAATTGTTTATATGCATGTATATGCATATAAGATGTCTACATACTCCTACATTTTTTTAATTTCTGGTATATGCAAATACGGATACAATCTTCTTCTTATTTTCTTAAACAAAATTATTCAGTTCATTGTGGCACCAGTGTAACAGAGATGTCAGGCTCTTGGCTTATGAGAAGCCCTCAAACCTAGACGCCATGGCCCATTAACGATTAATCGCGTTGTGTTTTCCCCAATGTGCTTGTGAGCGCGTGTGCTTGCGCTCCGCACCTTGGCAACAGAATTCTTAGGTCAGGTGACCAAAACCTTGACGTGTAAATTTTCACGTTTCAACCTTCATCAAAGACTGCCATCCAACTCCGTGAATATACAATCTTTGGATAATCCCTTTGAAGTCTTAAAGAGATGGAGCCTGTTTGAAATTACCTTCACTGGCAGAACAAAGCGCAAATATTTTCAAGGGCTGCCCAGCACTGCGCTTCATTTTGTTTTGATTGCAAAGTTCAGCTCTCGATAAGTCCAGCTGGCGCCGCCACCATAATTGCCTCAACAAGTGAAACGCGTGTATAAATTAAATTCGCGGCGGTACGCATTTGCAATCGGACATCAAAAGGAAATATTAAATATTAATTCCAAATAGATATGCAGGACAATGTCTGAATACTAAGCAGACCTGACACAATGATTCACTATTCAAACCAGGGCTCCACGGTGACAGATGAGCCTTTTTAAAGAGGGTGAAACATGCATTTTCTCTAATGCGGTAACCAGGTGTCTTATTATGGTCTAGTGGCTGCGCTTTGCTCAGTGACTTTGCCTTTCTTTACCGTGTCCCCTTTTAAGAGCGCGGCGTGCCCCCGCCTGGGCTTTAAAAATCTGCGGAAGGCGAGCGATCCCGATAAGCAATCCCATCACGGCCCCTGCAGCGCCGGGCAAACAAATAAAGCGATATTTTGGCGCTCTCCCAGGTGGATCTGCTCTAATCTAAGTGTCCTTTTCTGCGAGTCTGATCCCAGTTGAGCGCCTCTGGCGGGGAACGAATGCGGAAAAATGCATACAGACAACGGAGCGCCCAGCTGTAAATCTGCGCGCTGTGGGTTTCATTCAGAAGCAGTTTATGCAACGTGGCGATTAAATTAATTTTATGCTGTAGTCCAAATATATCAAACGGAATTTGTTTGGGTGGCGCAAATCGCACGGGTAAAACTTTTATTTTCCATCTTTTACTGCCCATTTACCGTCTTTACTTCATACTCCTTTTAAATTGGAAGCTTTTGGAATTTGAAATGTTTAATATAAGGTTGCATACTGATCTGTTTCTCCGAGGGAGAGCTAAAGGGAACTGGGGGGCAAAATGCAAAGATAACTTACCCTCCCTGCAGCTCTACACAGAAATGATCACAGCACTAGTAAGACACAACGGGAACCCCGATCCAGCGTGTTGCGTTTGTTTTGTTGCACAAAACGCTGTTGGGTGAATCACAGCCCTCATAATGTATGCCTATTCTCCAGTATCTCGTCTTCGGCGATCTTATCTGTTTCCGATGTTGTCATCCAAAAGCGCTAATGACAACGAAAAATGGGCAGTCAGACTAGTACTTGAGGCAGGGAAGCAATTAGGAGGGAAAATGTCAACACGGGATGCCACGCACCACGCGCAGGTGAACGGTCGCTGTCGAACCCCTTCTCCTTTTGTCACACTCCTCCTTTCCCTGGTTCAAGCAGAAAACACTCCAGCTCACTTTCTTTTCTGCATAATATGTTTTCCTTGTTGCTCCTTGCATAGATAACATTTAGATTATAGGGCGTTGTCATTCTCTGCTACCAGCAGGGGGCACTGCGAGAAGCGATGCTAGAGGCAGGAGGATGTTGGAAACAAAATGTCAGAAAGGCTGAACCTCAATAACCCAGAGTACGGCTGCAGTGGACCCGTGTTGACCCAGACCAGAAGCCTCAAAATTTTCCTGACCATTTCCTCTTGACCTTTTCCAAGGCTTTTGTTCATTTAATGATACTGGTTTGTATTCCTAGCCAATTATTCTCCTTTCCAGAAGCAGCAGTCCATAATGCTAAAGACGCCATACTGAGTTGAAGTGGGCGATAAGTGAAGTGTGGCAGTTCTGATTATTAAAGAATGAGCTCACACAGCGTGCCATCCTTGTCATTTACACTTGAGTGTCTTAAACCCAATTTGGCGTCGGCTGCAGACACGCCAGGCGGAGAGCATGCCGTACACAAGAGGGAAACTCTCTTGTTCCCTGGTCCTCCTAAGGCAGGGGGGCGCCGAGCTTAATTTGGGGCCCCATGGCCTTTTAGGCTTCCCACAGCTACCACACCAACCCCCAGGGGGCCTGGGGGAAGGTTGGTCCGAGACGTCAGGGGAAGTCTGACATCATCTGCGCTCCGCTTCAACTTGAGGGGGACTCGCCGTAGTGCTTCGATGACGGGGAACAAAAGAGGCAGGAGAACGACTTCCAGCCGGCCGACGGAGGCCTGTTATCTGTAAACACCTCTGACAGCCGACCGTCGCTCGGAAGCCGTCACTCAAAAGCCGCCGCATTCGCGGCTCCCTCGGCTCCTCCATTATTAAAATGAGTAAATCAGGAATCACAGCGTGCGGCATGAAACAATTCCGTCCCGCCACAGCCGCCCGCGTCTCTGCGGCAGAATCAAAGTGCAGCCAGGTGTGACACGGCCGCCGCCGTCACAGAGAGACCCCCGCTCTTCCCCGGAAACACGCCGTATGATCTCCGCACGTTCATTAGGTAGGCACCCTTCGTTTGCTGGAAGATTTTGTGGTAATTAGTTTGGCACAAACGAAGGGGGGACGGGTGACGCGCAAGACCGCAACCGAGAGACGTCCGTGTTGTCGAGGACGAGCTGTGAAAAACAGACACGCGCTGGAACGCCCTGGTGCCGCTTCTGTGTTCCGACGAAACTTGGCTGTGGTCCACGGTTGGCTGCCTCGTCGTCCTTTTATTCCTCTGTTTGTTTGTTTTGTCGTTGATGTTTGCGAAGGTTTGCCGCCGTCGCTGGGCTCACGTGGCTCCTATCCACGGAGATGAGCTTAAGTTTGACTTTTAATGAGAAACGAGCATCTTTGCTCTAGCCCCGTTCTCCCGGAGGAGCTGTTCAGGTGGGCCTAAGCGAGGAGGCGTGAAATAATTACATAAAACCCGCTCTCTCCCGCCGGGCCGTGGATGCACTGGAAGTAGCACCTGCAGATTAACCCGGACTGACTTAATCCCTCCACAGAGGTATGGTGGTGTACAGGCTGAGGCTGGACTCTCCCCGCTCGTTACTGCTGTCACGGTGACGGACAGGCACGAGCCGCGCATAATCCTGTTTGTCACTGCCTGCTGAAACTCCCCATTCCCAAAGTGCTGTCTCCAACAAGGCTTAGGTGTATTTAGGAAGCTCTTCCGGCTGTCCGAACAGAGGCAGTCTGAGGGGAAGGGAGAGTGGGAGGCGTTAGGAAGGTTTGTCGAGCTTTACCTGTTGTAGTTACCCTCTTAAACCCCCTTCCAAAAACCCTACCTGTTTGCCGATTTATCCTCACGACGGGCGGAGACTACGTTTAATTTCATATGTTGTTGGCGGCTGGTTTAAGTCCCAGACAAGGCCTAATTTTGAGACAGGGGTCCAGCTGGAATTTTCCCTGAGAAATATCCAGCACTGTAAGTGGGTAAAATGATAAATTGCTTTAAAAATCACCATCAGCACAGCCACATAACTATTCCTTAGCATTAGCTAAGCTACACACCTATTTGTTAGCATTAGCTAAGCTACACATTTATTCCTTTGCGTCAGCTAAGCTACATAACTATCCCTTTGTGTCAGCTAAGCTAGGTAATTATCCCTTTCATCATTTATGTCTCCCTTGACGTGTTAGTCAGCCTTAAGCCCCCCACCCTACACACACACGCGCACACACAGAAACGCAGCAGCATCTTTCTGTTACCTTGATGGAAAAAGCCAGTAATGTCCGCACTTTGCTATCCAAACAAACACAACGGACATAACTATGCCAGTGAGGCAGCAAATTGTCATTCAGAACCTTCCGCCTGCACTGACATGGGTGCCATGCGACAGAAAGATCTTTTCATATAGCGGGAACGCACTTGTTCACGCTGCTAATGTATCAAGTGCGCCGATTTTCAAACAAGGGGGGAAAGAGGCATAAACCGAATTCATTAAACTTTCTATGAAATCGAGCTGTGCGTATGCAAAGCGGCAGCCATACCCGCAGCCCTGATTTCAGCGTGTAGCTTTAAGTGCCCACAGGACTGCATAGCGGCCATACATAAAACATGGCTTCATACCCGGCGATAAACAGATACCATCAGCTACATTCGACAAACGCTAGGGTCACCCGAATTGCATTCTTACTTCCAGCACGTACATTTAGATTTGTTTGTTTGGCAGACGTTTTCCGCCCCAAAGCGACTCACAGGTCAGCCTGCACAACTAAACAAAGAGCATCAGCAGAGAGGCAGCCGGTAAGTGCCGTAGGTCTTCTGCAGCATTGCAATCGGAGATACAGCGATGTTACCCTTTTAATATGAGTGAACTAACACAGCAGACAACATAGTGAGCCCATTTAAGAAGTGATTCATTATTGTACAGCCAGATTCACGAGTAACCTACAGACAGTCAACAGCGAGAGCCGACGGTGGGCAAAGGGCTGAGGAAGCAGTCAGGACTATTTTGTTGAAGTGAAGTAAAAAAAATAGGATTTTTCAGATTGCTCAGTCCTCAGACTGAGGGGAAGAACATTCCACCCCACAGAGGCCATGGTCAAAACACAGGATATTAATTCCTGATGTTTCAGGCCCGGAACTGTCAGACGACCTGATGCGGAGAAAGGTTAGTGGCCCTGAAGCGGTGCTGGGTTTGATCTTGCAGGTGTGGTGCTGTCGTTCCCTCGGCAGCCTTGAATGCCAGCATCCTACACTTGATGGAAGCGGCAACTTATAGCCACTGGAGAGACACTGGGGGGGGGGGGGGTAGGCTGTTTGGGGAGGCTGATATGGAATCCAAAGAATTCTGCGAACTAGCCAGCAGTTGAAATCCAACCAGGAAGGAGCTGCGATTATGCGGGACGACCTTATCCCGGAGCAACAGTGTGACTGACAGCTTCATAAAGTACAGGCAGATTCATCAGACACAATATAATAGACATTTACCAGGTTACTGTTGCTATGCAATGGGAGAAGGTGAGGTTCCTCTCAAGGATGACAATAAGATGACGCTGTCATCAAATTGTTTAGCATGATATGCACCTTTTGTTCATATTCTGATGTCAAAAGATATTAGCGCATTTTGAAAGACGATCGCGGCTGTATAAGCATTTGAACATCAGAACAGTGCAATGAGATGCAGCCTCAGCCCCCGCTAGGGGACATCCAGTACCACTCAAGTCATTGCACCCAAGACAGACAAAGACAGCTCAGTTGAGTTTTTTTTAATCCTTCCAGCCGCCACCCAGGCAGATGAGGCAAGCTGAGTGTCGTGCCAAGGGAGACGACTGCCCTGCTTTTTCGATGTTTCCTTGCACCTACGTAGAGTTTGCCCATCGATCCCTGGTGCCAGGCGTGCACTTGCCTGGAGAGTGAACGTTGGGCTTGCTAAGTAAAGGTAAGGTGCCCTTTAATGGCAAGGCTCCACCTTCTCTCCCTGAGACTACCAGACGTCTCGGACTCTCTTCATGCTCCAACGGGTCCAGTGTCAGTTCTCTGTCAAATACTGTAGCACTGCATGCTTACTACATGCAGCAGTTTTTTTTTTTTCTTTGCTTAAGTCAGATTCGTAATTTCCGTCATATTGCCTTCTGTTCTTTCAACGCCCTTTTGCGCGTTTGAAAATCATACTCCCATAAAATGTGCCACAGCCACTCTCTGGGGTTTTGCTCACGGTTTTCACAAGCGGTTTTAATTTAGAAAATACCTGAGCATCCCGTCGAGGGCGCCAAGTGCAAGAGATGCCCTGTTCCGGCAGCTTCCGCGGGAGCAGGTAGGGAGACGTAATTCGATCCGGCGCCGAGGGAGAACTAGGCCTAGCTCCCACGGATGCTGTGTGCCATTTAATGAAGTCTCCTCTCTTTATCATGCTTTACTTAGGGGAACTTGATGGTGTTGAAATTGCCATGGTAATGAATCGTTTCGGAAGTGATTCTAGAACCCCCTCCGGTCGTCTTCTGAAGCCATAAAGGGGGGGGTGTTTGGGTCGCGGTATCGACTTTTCACTCACCCCCCCACCCCCCAACCTTCGTCCCACCTTATTAATGTCATGACATTTATTATTGTGTGCAATCATCTGGGTGTGGAGTCCCCGTCTGTCTCACACTAAAGGGTAAAGCTCATTTTGGGTGAAAGTCGGTCCCCCATACTTTCTTTTTCCTTGGAACCAACTGTGGACGTTTTCATAGAACCAAAGAGGTGGCAGTATCATGAGCCCAGGAATCCTCTCCATCTTTTTCAGAATTTTCCCCTTATCGTGATCCGGCATGCGGCGATCCTGTGTGATACCGTTCGGCACTCGCGCGACAACACTCTCAGCCCTTTTTTCTTTTAATGTGTCCGACTTGGACGTGTTGTTTTAAGGATTTTTTTGCCTGCCAATATATATGTGGTTGCATTCTGAGAGATCAGGCCACTTAGAAAGTAATTAACCTGAATTAACTTGGGGTATTTCCAACAGGCTTGCCGAAAAGCTACGTCGGACACTTAAACTCCTTTTTATTCTAAAATAAATCTGAACATGTCTGAGGCAGGGAGCTGCAGCCTTGTTTGAATATTTAAATATTTACCAAGAGCTGTCCAGCACACCGTTAGAGATTGCCAGTGTTCCTATTAATACTTATTCGTTTAACAAATGGTCTTATACAACATGAGCTGCACAGCCAAGGTAGCGAGGGCCTTTGCCTGCTTCTTACGGGACGGCAGACAGAACGCCGGCTAACGAAGGGGAGATAACGAGCGTGGAATTAACACGGGGTCGAAGCGGCAAGTGGCTTTAACCGCAGATGACAAGTGGGAGGGGATTCTGTGTGGAGGTGGCTTATGCGCCATGCTCGTGTTTATACACCATGCTCCTGTTTATGCGCCATGCTCATGCTTATGCGCCATGCTTGTGTTTATGCGCCATGCTCATGCTTATGCGCCATGCTCGTGTTTATGTGCCATGCTCGTGTTTATGCGCCATGCTCGTGTTTATGCGCCATGCTCGTGTTTATGCGCCATGCTCATGCTTATGCGCCATGCTCGTGTTTATGTGCCATGCTCGTGTTTATGCCCCATGCTCATGCTTATGCGCCATGCTCGTGTTTATGCCCCATGCTCGTGCTTATGCGCCATGCTCGTGTTTATGCGCCATGCTCGTGTTTATGCGCCATGCTCCTGTTTATGCGCCATGCTCGTGTTTATGCGCCATGCTCGTGCTTATGCCCCATGCTCGTGTTTATGCGCCATGCTCGTGTTTATGCGCCATGCTCGTGCTTATGCGCCATGCTCCTGTTTATGCTCCATGCTCGTGCTTATGCGCCATGCTCGTGTTTATGTGCCATGCTCCTGTTTATGCGCCATGCTCGTGTTTATGTGCCATGCTCGTGTTTATGCGGCATGCTTCTGTTTATGCGCCATGCTCATGCTTATGTGCCATGCTTGTGTTTATGCGCCATGCTCATGCTTATGCGCCATGCTCGTGTTTATGTACCATGCTCGTGTTTATGCGCCATGCTCGTGTTTATGCGCCATGCTCATGCTTATGCGCCATGCTCGTGTTTATGCGCCATGCTCGTGTTTATGCCCCATGCTCGTGCTTATGCGCCATGCTCGTGTTTATGCGCCATGCTCGTGTTTATGCGCCATGCTCCTGTTTATGCGCCATGCTCGTGTTTATGCGCCATGCTCGTGCTTATGCCCCATCCTCGTGTTTATGCGCCATGCTCGTGCTTATGCGCCATGCTCGTGCTTATGCGCCATGCTCGTGTTTATGCGCCATGCTCCTGTTTATGCGCCATGCTCGTGCTTATGCGCCATGCTTGTGTTTATGTGCCATGCTCGTGTTTATGCGCCATGCTCGTGTTTATGCGCCATGCTCCTGTTTATGCGCCATGCTCGTGCTTATGCCCCATGCTCGTGTTTATGCGCCATGCTTGTGCTTATGCGCCATGCTCGTGTTTATGCGCCATGCTCCTGTTTATGCGCCATGCTCGTGCTTATGCGCCATGCTCGTGTTTATGCGCCATGCTCCTGTTTATGCGCCATGCTTCTGTTTATGCACCATGCTCCTGTTTATGCGCCATAAATGGCATTGATAGCAATACCTGCATACTGTGCAATATCATTGCTCTGTATCCAACATCTCCACTCTACTCACTGCACATGATCATTATTACCATGTAATACCTAAATAATGTACGATAAAGTACACTGCTTATCACACTGTATATTCATATATTCAAAATCCTAATTTAGTTATTTATTACATATGTATATAGCGCTACAGAACTTTTGCACTATTTGTTTATTGTTTGTTGTGTGTACATGTTTGCACTGAAGGTGCTGCTCTTCATCTCATTATATATGTGTATAGTGACAATAAAAGGTATCCATTCATTCATTAATGCAACACATATTAAAATTTTATATATATATATATATATATATATATATATATAAAAAACATGAAGCTGCCAGTTCAAGTACAGGAGACTCCATGAGCAGAATGGTTAACCTGAATCGGTCTCCATTTGGTATTCGGCAGTGAGCATGGCAGTGTGGAAGTAGTGTATAAGACATACTGCTATTAATCTAGAATGGTAGAAAGCCACCAGCGCTCTTGTTGGACCCCACTTAAAACGATCCTTTTGGGCCCCCCCTCTCCTTCCAGGGTAGTGACCGTTTCTGGCCAACAGGGGGCCCTAAGCAAATGCATGGTGTGGGTAGTGGTTACCGCTGCTGCCCCTCCCTCTCCGATAGCCTCCCAGTGGAATATGTGCAGTGCGTCCCTCTGCTCATTTGCCTGGTGGAATGGACGTTTTTTTTTAGTCTGGCTTGTAACCCTTGGGACCAGGTGGTTGCACTTCCAGAAACGTGTGGCGTTTCGCTTTCTACTGGTAGATATTTAGCTACAAAATAGAAGGCATCGAGCAAACCTGTTTACTTTGCGGAAGCGCATGCTAAGCAAGCGGCTGACACATGTAATAAGACGTGATTTCAGACTGGTAAACACTCCGCGGCAGGTTAGCTGAGACAGCTTGAACCGGAGGCTGCAGAAAAACCTTTTATATTTCAGATCCTTTCTCTGCAAGTGCACAATTTACATGCCGTCTCACTGTTTCAGTTCCGGTTCCCATGTCTGAGAGCTGCAACATGTTTTCCAGGGCGAGTAAACATCCCACAGTTAATGTCGTAGTGGAGATGAATCCCAGCTGGTAAGTCATACAAAGCGGAGCTCTTTCTCGTCTAATACCTTTATTAAGCTAAAGTGCTCAGTCTCCTCGCAGGCGCAGTTAAAAAGCCAATGTAGTTGTCGATCTGGGAACGGTAAAGGAAGCCCTTCACTGTGGAAAAAAAAATCACAGAGGAACAGAAAGGCTTTGATGGACTTCCTGTGAGGCGGCCATATGCACCCATCGTCGATAACCTATCCCCTATACCCTTGTCAGCAAAGTTGTTTTATTGTCTGCCTTGGGGAGGGATAGCTTTAAAATGAGTGTTGCTCCCTCCCCTCCATCAAGGCAGGGACTGCCTTAATAGGCCGTTAAACTGGGCCTCGGAACCAGCGAGGAAAGCCAGTGAGTTAACCGAATGAGGTAGGTGAAAGATAGTGTCGAATTTAGGCACCGTCCTGACTGACGCGGAGTGGAGCAGGGAAGCAGGAAAGGGCAACAGGGCTGGGATAAATAAAAGGGTTTTAATCAGAAAACGGAGCACGACAGACATAAAGACGTCAGTGACGGAAATGGGGATACAGACTCGAACGCAGACTGAAATACACAGTCAGGACTAATCACAGCAACGAGAAACAGCTGGTGAACACGGGGAATCCACACGAGGTAGATGAGGGGGCGTGGCCGACGAGAGGGTAGGACGAGCTGAGCATGACAGGCACATTCATTGTCCGTATGGCAGAAGGATGGAGGTTCATAATTGATTTGGTATTTTTTTTCACCTGTCACTGTCTTCTAACATTAGGCAGTTATTTAATCATGCGTGGGGGGCTTATGTACCCTGTCACGTCACCGCGGGACGATCATTAAAGGTTTGCCCACAGTTAACAGCTGTGTAGGTTTTCACCTCCATCCAGTGTCTGAATTGCTACAGTAGAATAATGAGCTGCCCTCGTTAACCTCTGCTTAATTTCCAACCAATTAGTTAAAAAACATGTTATGTCGCCGTAATTGATAACACTGGGTTTATGGGGCTTATTTACAGGTTGGACAGGCGCTGAATATGTTACCATGGAAGCACTTTCTCCAAAAGTCCCGGGGAGTGGAAAGAAACGATGCCGTTGTACGTCCACAAATTCACATGTCTGTTTCGTGGCGGGTCTAGAACAACAGTGTGTGATTTGAAGTGTTTTGACGCTCCGCGTCTGTGACACGAATACCTGAAGAGGTCAGAGTTATACATTTGGCTCAGAAACATCGAAGAGCGAATTACCGTAGCTAGAGATGTCGTCCGTTTGATCAGTGCTGCGGTGTCCGACTCTGCGGCCAGCTGCAGGCCCCTCCCTCTGGCAGCCATACCCACACCTCACTGCGTTTTGTTGCCATTCTGTTCGGCTACTGGAGGAACGCAGTGTGTAACGGTGGCTAAGAGAGTGACGTGAGCAGTCGATGTCACACAGGTGAACATCTGCTTCCATTTATGTATCATCATGGCAGCTGCATATTTCACCATCCAGTGGTGGACTTAAAGAACGTGCCGTCCACTGTAACGGCCCAGTTACAGTTTCGGAAAACTTAAATTAACGGCTTGTGTTAAATTCACTGCTCGTTTTCTGTTAACTGCTCAGGAAAAGCTTTCATGTACATCCAACGGCTTACGGTTTTATACCGCGCACCTTGTTTTTTATGGGAAGAATGGAAATTAGTGCCATTTCGCTGGTGCCAAGGTTAACTAACACCTTAACTGCCTCACATAATTATACAAATTTTTTGGATTCCAGTGAGGTTTGTTTGTTATTCCAATCTTGTAAATTCACAGTGACTCTATGAGGCCGTGTATAGTTACAAGGTTATGTGTGCAAGTCTCAAAAAATAAATGAATTGTATATCATAATACCTCCCGATACTTCAGGTTCAAGTGCTTTTACACCCCGGTCACAGACCTGGATTCCCTGTGTGAGATAGATGTAAACAGACCCCCTATGAAGTCAAATTCCTGAAATACCATCCGCATTTGGGAAGAGTTTTTAAGATTAGAGGGGAATGATTAAAACTGTCAGTCGAAGGTGCTGACGAAGGAATGTCAATGTGTCCGTTTCCGCTGCGTGGGATTCTGAGCACGAAGCGAGGTTTTGGCGAGAACCTAACGACCGCGCGATGAGCTCCTCCCACTGCCCCGCCTCGCAGAAACGGCTGCTGAATAATTAAATGGCCGGGATTAAAGCACCTCGTAAGTTCAGCCGCGCCATTTGCCAGTGTCCCGATCATCCACGCGATTTCCCACATGGGGGGATTAGAGCCAAAGCCACATTTCTGGGATCACGGAGGCCTATTTCATGGATGGCTACGCAAACCTGAAGGTAATGGTGGAAAAGGGGCATTGGATTCCATTACAGATCTGTTACCTCATGGCGCAAGTTAATTAAGCCAACTCCGGGGATAAGGACCTCAGCTTCAACTCCATGAAAGATTGAGAGGAATAAATAATTAATCACTAAACAAATAAAAGCAGGACGGAACATAATAGGTCATTTCTCACGGGCCCGTGTTCACATGATGACGGATAACGCTGGCTCCGCTAATGGATCGCGATTTATAAGTTCTGGGCCTTTGTTTTCAGCTGCCAGCTCTGCCGCAGCATCCATCCTGGCTCGTTGGTGTCGTCCACCCCACTGTCGCACCCCTACTTTCGGAAGCCACAATTAAATCCGGGAAGGTTGAGTGGGCACGCTGGCTGTAGCCACTGGCCCCGCTGGGTTGGCCTTTCAGAGGTCGCAGTGCCATCTAGTGTCCGCCGGGGGATAAGGCACGGTGAAACACAGCACCGCCGCGCGTTTATTCACAATAACCGGCTATTTAGCGGCTTGACTTGGCCTTATTGCCAAGGCGCCACCTACTTCTCATATGAATGAAGTCTTTCCTTATGTGACGATGAGCAGAGCAGCATGTATTCGTATATTACCGGTGTACGTGGTTTGATAAATCGTTTGTGCATCTAGTGAAGTGGATTATGCACTGATAGTAGTGAACACAAACAATCAAAAAAATAATAATTTGGGAAAATAAAGAAACTATCGGGACGCTCCAATACATTCTTTTCCGGGTCTTGTTTATGTCGTGTCTGTGGATTATGCCATTCTGAAATTCCATCACCACGTTCTCCACACGTAGCAGAGATCTCTTTGTGTGATCGCTCCTTGACTCCATCTTTTTCTTTCACAGCCAAACAGTTTTCTCTTAACCCCCCCACCCCCCCCCCCACACACGCACCAATCGCCCTCCCCAGAGAATATGCGACCCATGGACTCATTGTCAGCTTGCCAGTTATAAACGATCCCCCCCCCCCCAAACTGGTTCTGAAGATCCGCCAAGGATGCGGCCTGACTTCTGTGTCCCCGATGTTGTAAAATAGGTCGTCCTTCTGACACATCTAGATACAAAGGAAAAGAAGGACGGAGGAGCTTCGCCGGAAAGCGAGTGGGCTGCCCGTGGCCTCACTGTACTCCTTCTCGTCTTGCCAGGGCTGCCCAGCAGTTGCGGTGCCTGGGAGAGGTTTAAAGGGCCCAGACTCAGAGACGGACCACTGAGCAGAGAGGCTTCCGGTACAGGAACCAACAGCGGATAATAGAGCCCGATAAAAACATTGGTGCCATTGCGAGCTACAGGATCTTGCCGCGGACTGGTGGAGCAGGGACTGCCCTCCTGCTGTCCGGCCAGCAGGCAGAGGCAGCTCACACTGAGAAGATCTGCAGCCTCAGCATAGATGATCCTCAGACCGGAGCTCCTCAAACTTGGCCTTCGATTCCAAATCTAGGCTTTGTCTTCAGTTCTCCCAGGTAGTTAATTTGATAATTACTGACTACAGAAAGGTCACACTGACTCATAGTCAAAGGAAGCCTGGAAAATCAGCACTGCTTGGCCCTTGAGGACCGTGAGTTGTGTAGACCCGCCTTATAGAGAAGAAGCTCTTGGCTCTATTATCGTGACGTGACTGGACGCACCTGACAGCCCTCTCATTTTCCTGGCGGAGTTCTGACAGGATTAGCTAACACTCAGCATCCGAAATGTCTCTTTCATCAAAAGTGGGGTGAGAATCAAGGCTGAGTAAAACAGACCATGATAATCACAGCACCCTTCCTGCTGCACATACCTCTTCAGAACAGCCCTGGACACACTCAGCCATGAAGGCCCGATACGTGGTCGCAGTTTTCTCAGTGGCATTCCTAGGCTTGCACATGCCTCCGTGCTGTGGCCTTTGAATCGGAATCCCATTTGTTCCTCCATCGTGTTCAGATTCCACGTACTTGGCATTGTACTCCCACATATTGAACCTGACCCCTATGACCCCGCCTCTCACCCTGGCCACACCCCCTTTGCATATCCAGCCCCTCGGCCCCTTTCAGCCAGTCGGCCAGCAGTCATCGTGTGCCTGCCACCAATCGGGATAATCTCTTCGCCAAGCCAGGCTCTCAGCGCCGAGACACTAGCGGTGTGCCCGCACTTGAAGCGTATCAGACTTTCATCTCCCAGATGTGGCCTGAATGTTTCTCTGTGGGTTCCAAATTTCACATCTGTAAAGCCGAGGTAGAGAGAGCGGCGCTACGTGCTGCTGGGTAATCACATCCATACTCGCACGGGGCACTTCACACCTTGATTGGCCAGGTGGGTTTCCACAGGCATTGCTCTCCTCCTCAAAGCTCACGCTAAGAATATCTGCAACCTCGACATAATTAACGTGAATCTAACAGTGGAGCCCTCGAATGTTTTCGTGCATCTTGACGGTAGGCGGCAACATTCCCCGACTTTGTTCAAGTGTCAGCGAAGTTTTCTGTGTGCGACATGTACGCAGACCACCCCCCAATTACGGCGCACAGAGACCTCCACACACACATCGGCCCACAAAGATTTGTGGAGATTAATCTGAACCGAGAACCCGGCCTGCTTGTACCCAGAAGCTTCTCTGTTCAGGGGGAAAGCATCAGGAACCTCAGACCACCTCCCTGGGATTCATGCTTCAGGACGGGGCAGCAGAAGTCTTGACTTGGGTCTTTGAATAGCAAGTAAATCTTCCATGCATTTTACACATTTTAATTAGCTAATATCTGGGTGTTTTTCACTGGGTTATTCCTTGTAGGGCATGGCTTATCCTCTGCGAAGACTTTCTGGAAAACTCCACTCTGTTATTTTCATACGTGGGAAATAGTGGGGTATTCTGACACAAATTCGTAAATGAATACATCCAAGGATTACATTTTTGATCATTCTGCCTTATGCCTGCACTCCATCCATCCATCACTGTAACCACTTAATCCTAACTGGGGTCGCAGGGGGGGGATCGGAGCCTATTTCAGGAACGAGGGGCACAGGCGGGAACCAACCCTGCGCAGGCACCAACACATCACAGGGCGCACACATACACACAATTATAGGGCCGATTTAGACTCACCAATCAACCAACCCTGCACGCTTTTGAACCGTGGGAGGGAACCAGAGCGCCCAGCAGAAACCCACAGGGAGAGTGTGCGATCTCCACAGAGAAAGAACCCAGGACCAAACCCAAGACCTTCTTGCTAAGAGGCTGCAGCGCTAACCACTGCACCACCGTGCCGCCCCGCCTATGCCTGCACTCATTTTCTTAATTAATTCATTATATTATTCACCAGTGAAACATATTAGTTTTAGATATAACACAATTCTACATAGTGTAGCGACAGTGAGATCTGCGCTTCCCGGCCTGTCTCGCAAGCGCTCGCGTACATAGCTCTGTGTATGTGTAATTGTAAATAGCCCTTGTATTGTTGTTCTTATGGTTACAGTTGCCGTCCCGATTGTGTCGTGTATATTTCCTCCTGTCTTATATGTACCCTGTCCTATCCTTGTGTGTTCCAAGTCTGTATAACTCTCCCGCCGTGTGTGCACCTTACAGCTCGGCGTCTGGCCATGTTGTATTTCGGCTGTGTGTATTTGGGGATCTGTGCTCATTGGGTGCCTGTTATAGTCCTCTTAAGGACTGAAAATAAAAAGAGCGTGTTCCACCCCAGAAAGCAAGTCTCCTTGTCCTTCGCTGCTCTCGCGATGTCTGGGCCCATCCAGTGCCACAATATATTTCAACTTATTGGTTTTAGTATTTTTTTTTATCCACAAAGTCAGGTGAGTAATTGTAATTGATAATTATTAACCCACAAACCTTGCCTGCATTAAATCAATTAACCCACCACATCCAGACCCCCCCATCTGTTAATTACTGGAAATAATAAAGATATCACGTACTGCCCACTGCTGCCTATGTGGTCCCATAACACAGAGCTTGTTTATGACACAACACTGAGCTGTAATTAGCTAATGACTTAAAAAAAAGCAATTTTAATGGTCTGTGTGTTTTGTTTATGCTTAGAGGTGTAACGCCATAGCAGAGCAAAGCCGCATCTCTGTGGATGCCAGCTCTTAACTGCTAATGTCCTCTTATTGCCACGAGTTATTTCCATCTCACACTGAGCCTTGATATGAATTCCATGTGTTTTACGCTGAACTGGAGGCTACTTTAAAAGGACGACTTGAGAAGTATTATAATGTATATTTAATATGCGTATAAATAAAATATTCGCGCATAAACGCAGGGATAGCCTTTCCCTGTGGCTGTATAGCTTCCCTCTTTGATGTCACTGCAGCAGCAGCCGGCTCGGAGCAGACACGTGCGCACACTTCCCACACGTCAAACTGCCGGCGTCGCACGCGTGTTACACGCCGGCCAAACCATCTCCGCGGAGCAAAAGTCCAAACGCGGAAGGAGTCGTCCATCTTGGCGACGAAGAAGGGCCCTGCCCGAGCTGCGCTGGCGGCGTACCAGAGACGAGCCGAGTCGTGCCTTTCCGGAATGTTCCCTGTAGAGATTTTTGAACGCAGAGAGGGGCACAGGCGAGGCAGAGCTGGAGAGACATCGAACTGGGGGGGGGCCCTGTGTTCCCGGATTTGCATGGTTTGGCAAACGGGCACAGACTAGCCAAAGTGGCATGGTTTCGGATGGGGAGAGGCGGGCAGGTGGGACCAAGAGTGGGGCAGCCATTCACGATTTTTACTGGAGGATGAGTGGGGCGGGGCCTGTGACGCTAATGCTAACATAGCGGGCAGGTATCGACGGAGTTAGCCGCCGCTAATGGCTGTTTAGCGTGGCTCAATGTGACGACCAAGTAATGAGTGCTAGTGAATACCCAGATATAGCAACAGACCCCCAGAGGGCAGAACAGGCTGATATATATCATGTATAGAGGAGCTATATAGGGCTTGGTATTTCAGTCTTTTTTTTTTTTTTTAAAGATTTGATGCCAAATTCAACTAGAAGAACTTTCCATCACTTTCGTTAAGGATTCCCCGCCTATGTTTGGTCCTGGTGGCTGGGCCTCATTGTAACACCTTACATGCAAGAGAAGTTCACGGCATTTCTGAAGTGTGTAACCGTGAAATTTTACACGTACGTTTCACGCTATGCTGTCTACCGATGGTCAGAAGCAACATGGGATGGAATAAAGGATGAGTAAATAAAAAAAAAAAAAAATATATATATATATATATATATATATATATATATATATATAAAAAAAAATAAATAGTGAATGTAGGTAAACAGGGCGGATGCCAGAGAGAGTGATAGGATCAGGGCTGTCTGAAGTGTGAAGTGTCGGCTCTGAGCAGTGAACAATTCCGCAGCCTCTCCGGAGATGAGGAATGACTCCCTTCAGAAAGGGAATGAGATTTCGGGGGTGTAGCTTACACAGTGTCTCTCTGGTGAAGGAAGGCAGCTCCGCACTGTCTAGCGAGGAGTGGCGGGGGGGGGGCTGGTTCTACACCCTTATATATTTATTTATCTGTATGGATCTTTGTCAGTCTTTTGTTTGTGTTTTTTTGTGCTGTTCTCAATCTAATGGACCCCCGCCCTCAGAGCTCCATCCAAGCGCGGCGGCCCAATCACCCAGCAGGTTCCCGTCCAGCGGACCGGCGCGGGAGCCGTCTGGCGCCCCCTGCATGACGGGCAGATTGCTGACAGCTGTTTTGCAGATCCTGTGCGGGGCAGTTGCTGGGGTTCTGACTGTGGTTCTGAGAATGCAGACCCCCGTGGAGACCTCAGTCCGCCAGTACGGGGAACGGAGCGGGAACCAGGAAGCGTCTCATTCCACGCTGAGATTTAAGCGCCTGGCAGAAGTAACAGTACTTACACATTAGCACCTGCCAATTAATCTGGGGGCTAATTACTGTGCACCCAAAACCCCTAATCACATCGTAATGTCATCTTAATTGACAGCTTAATCACCAAAAATGTGTAATTTGGACGTTGCGTGTAAGACCTGATGGGGACAGGGACATCTCGACTCCAGGTGGCGCTGTCTGCTATACCCTGACCTACACAGTCTCCCTTAAGCACTCTGTACCACTGTGACTCCTGCAGCTTCTTGGAGTGGGTCACTGCATTCTCACAAAAGCATGTCTGAGTCAGCAGACCTTCAGCTTGCCTGTCAGCCTTCTGTTGGTCTTGTGAAGACCATCGCTAGGGAGCGGTAGCTGAAACACACCACCTCTTTCAGCTCCTGACTGACAGCCACCATTTGCCCCATTTAAATTATAAACACATGCCTGTAGCCCAGTTACCAGTGAGCGTTTCTTTGTTACCTCCTCTATGTTCATATCTGTCCATTTTCTGTAACCAGTTGTCCTATTCTGGGTTGTGGGGGTCCGGAGCCTATACCAGAGGCACAGGTGCCAGGCAGGGAACAACCCAGGACGGGGCGTTCACCCATCACAAGGCACACTCACACACCATTCATTCACACCTATGGGCAATTCCGATACTCTGACCTCAACATGTTTTTAGACTGTGGGGGGAGACCGGAGTACCCAGAGGAAACCCCACAACAACATGGGGAGAACATGCAAACTCCACACACACAGAACTTGGGCAAAGAATCGAATTCTGGTCCCAGAGATGTGAGGCAACAGTGCTAACCACTACATCACCATGCCACCCACATTCATAGCCCTAATATTAAAATCCATCCTGCTGTGTTTCGCCAAATTCTTTCTGATGTCAGAACTTGACATATTTTATTGATATTGCTCATCCATTTAATGCCACTTCCATTAACACCGAGCGCCAAGATCAACAAGGACTGTCATTCTTATCATCACATCTCTTCTTTAGCTATAAAATAAAATCTTCAATTAGGTCAGCCGCAAAGAAAGAAGTCAATAATTCACACGTTTAGCAGCACATGACAAGCGTCGATGTGAGGAATCGAGAATATTCCATCTCTGCGCTTATTAATTTCCGTGATTGAAAAGCGTGGCACGCTGGGGCCCATGCGACCCCCGCCTCACAGAGCGAGGTGTCACGGAGTGAACTTCAGCCCATATCATGTGCAGACACACAGCCCCCCATCACCACAGCTCTGACACATCCCCCCGAATTTAAAAAGGCATGCTGTCACCAACGTACGACAAAAGCCCGTTAAGGACGTCAGAGTTCACGGCTCCTCACCGCCGGCTCGCTGATGTGTCGCTGGGAAATCTGTCTCTCTTCAAAACACAAGCCGTCGGAGTTTAGTGTAATTTATGCCTGTTGTCAGTTTAAGTCCCTTATCCCTGTTATGCCACACGGCAGTACAGAAACACAGTGCTGACTGAATGGTAGGGAGTATTACCGTCCAAGGCTGGGATGACATCACGTGACAGGCCTGCTCGGTCTTCCATGCCGAACCGCAAATAAACTAAAACAAGCATCTCAGCCCCAGATAACTAAACCAGATCTAGTTGCCCAATTCCTTCCCCCAAAAGCCAACGCCATTTTGTCTCTTTGGGTCGTCCTCTTTCCAATTTCATTGTTCAATAATTGATTCAGATTATAAACATACAAGATTACAAAGATACAAATCAGATTATAGAGGAGGTGGGTCCAAGAAAATAAAGGAGGCGGGATCAACCAATAAGATGCTTGGACCCACCTCCCCTACAATTTCATTGGTTATCTCTCTGTACCAATTCTTCATTCAACCCTCGGAAATTTTTTTATGCAAGTCAAATGTGGTTTCATTTCTCTCCACATTCATACCCAACTAAAAGGCACCATTTTGCTCTCCCACCTCAGTGTCACATGGTTCTCTTTACCATCCTGACTAGGGCAGGTGACACATGGGTAGCAACCCCTGCTCGCATCCTGAATGTTTCTGGATCAAGTCCCCAGTCACCAGGCTACATTGTAGAGGAAGTCGCTAAACTGAAATCGCTGTAGGAAAATGTGGCCAGCTGTATAAACAGGTAATCAGATGCTTTGAATGCTGGGCTCTGTTATTAGAAATGTGTCTTCGGTGTGTACAAAGTGAGTTCTGCTTGTTTTTTGATTGGATTTGACACAAAGGTGAGCTACGGAGTGTTTACTGGATAAGCTTCTATGGGTACAGAGCCATCGAAGGCAACCATGTCCTTCCTGAAGACCGTTGCCCCAGAAAGACACGTAGATCCATTTTTGTTTGTTTGTCGACACAAACAAAAATGTCCTCGCGCTTTTATAAGCTGCCCCGCAGAATGCAGACGAGGTTATTTGTCATGTTGTTCTCTGCCAACGGCTGGAAGCTCCAGAAGGTGCTGTATATTCATCTGCGGTGTATTTATCATCGTGTGAATAGACCTTGCGGGTGGAAGTTGCCACCTCGCCTGCTAATCTAACTTGATCCCTGTATTGAGTTTCTCAGAGGGAAAGGTTAACCCCGCGACTATCCCCCAAGGACACCTTCCTTTCATACGACTGCACGGCGCAGGGGCCAGGCACACATCGGGGGTGTTTACCGGCGACACGCCGGCGTGCTGGGCCTGCGTTAAGGGAGCAGGGGTGAGGGGTCCTCCAACTTAGTCGTCTTAGTCGTCTAAAGTCGTGGCTCTTTGTATCGAAGCCAGAGCATGCAAGCGGAGTGATGAGAATTTCCATTCATCGCTCGCGGAGCGGTACGCTTCCTGCACTCAACCTGCTCACAGTCACTCTGGTCCATCTTCATCCCCGCTCTGATGAAGTCACTCACTGCTTGCTCCAAAAAAAGGAACAATCTGCATTGTACTTTAATTTTAGCTTGAACTGTAACTCAGCTGAGCATCCAAATCCACATTCAAGCAGAAATGATTTATTTCAAGTGGTGAGCGGGTGATGTTCAAATATGTCGCTCCGCGCTCGCTCCCGCTCCGGCCAAAATCCTTTCGCTCCCACGCCGCGCTCGCTCCCGCTCCGGGCGAAATCCTTTCGCTCCCACGCCGCGCTCGCTCCCGCTCCGGGCGAAATCCTTTCGCTCCCACGCCGCGCTCGCTCCCGCTCCGGCCGAAATCCTTTCGCTCCCACCCCACGCTCGCTCCCACTCCGGCCGAAATCCTTTCTCTCTCACGCCGTGCTTACTCCTGCTCCGGCCCGAAATCCTCCTGCTCCGCTCTCCCTCCTCATTTCCGCCTCACCCACATGCTCTGGTCGAACCAGAAAGGAGCAGCAGCTGAACCCAGAGATCCCGGTTATAGTTTCTGGGCCAGAACGTGGCATGCATGTGCATGTGTGGGATAGAGGTGTTCTTTCCTGGGAGGCGGGTGAAGCAGGCATTGGGGTCACTGGGAGTACTGGACCTCACTGGGGAGTGTTGACTCATGCTTGGAAAGTTCTAAATAAAGTATGGGGCAGGTCACGTACTTTACCTGCACGGAAGTAGCTTGTGTTCCAGAAGACTCTGTAACCGCTAATCCTGGGCACAGGGGCCTGGAGATGATCCCAGAAAGTGCTCGTCCACAAGACTAGGGCAGGGCCTGGACAGGATGCCAGCCCGGGGGGGGGGGGGGGATGGGTGGGGGGTGGGCAGTGGTGTAGTGGTAATAAATAAAGTGGGCAGTCTATATACTGTACATCCATGAAGACACCCCTGTGTATCATTAAAAACGGTGAATAAACTACAGGACTGCATCACCACTGAAATCAAGTCATTATCTTATTATCGTATTGATGGGGAAATGGATAAATTCCTGTCCAAAAATGGAAATACATTTGCACTGATTCAGAAAGGTTACCCCTTACATGTGTTAGCTAGCTAGCTTCAACGCAAGCAGCATCAATCTGCAGGCGACAGTGCAGCACTTGGTGATAACTAACGTTAGCTTTGCTGAGAAACAGAGAACCGCTCATCCTGTTTACTGCTTTCAACCCCTATCCGAGCTCTTTTGGGGGCGGGTTCGCGATTCTTGCAAAATGTCGTCCGATGTCCACCACTCCGTTCGCACACTGCAGGACCCGTCACTGATTGGGGGGGTCAGTTTGTTAAAAGGGCCAGTGTGGTACGCTGTTGTAAGTTAATGCAGTGAACAATGAATTTTTGCCTCGAACCTTTTAGACTGGATGATGACAAGTGAGTAAATCATCATGTAAAGGTGAGGACTGGACTGGAGGACTGGAGCTGAGTACCATTAACACGCCCTATTGGTCCGTTTTAAACTTAACAAGGTGAGTCGCCTCATCAAGGTCACCAGGGCGTGTCGCATTTAAGGTAGCCTGGATAAAATGTAAGTGAACGAATATGAAGCTTAAATCCGACAAGTTACCCTGATAAGCCAATAACCCCGCCACTAGTGAACAATCACTATGGATACAGGGGTTAGCATGTTAGCCCTGGATCCTGCTGTTTTCAGTGCTCCCAACAATATACATTTTATTTATAAAAAAACACTGAAAATATGCCGATTTAAGACATCCATGCTTCACCTGCATTAATATAGTGAACTGAATACACTTATTACTGCTGTGTGGAGGTCTGGTATATTTACTTTGAATTTGTTATATTTAATATCTTCATGTCTGAGTTTAATTAACTTAATGATATAAAATTAATCCCACTGCTCTCCTATTGTCATGTTTTTCAACAAGATTTTGCCTGACATTAAACACACAAATACATGTTTTTGGAATTACATGCCATTTGGGTTTTAAAAAAAATCATTCCTTAGACGGTTTCTTTCATTGCATGGCCTGCAGTGTAAAAGGAAAAGAGTAAATAAACAATAGGCAGAGCAAGTTTTTCTTTTATAACACATTTCTTTCTGCTCTGACCCCAATGACTAAGTGCTAATTACTGTCAAAAGAGACTCTAGAACAGTGGTTCTCAAAGTCGGTCCTTGGGCCCCACTGCCCTGCTTGTGTTCCAGCTGTCCCTGCCCTACACACCTGGATTACCTGGATCAGGTGTGTTCAGTCAATCAGAAGCTGAAAGACAGCCGGGACTTGTGTGTGGGGCAGGGATAGCAGGAGAACAAGCAGGGCAGTGGGGTCCGAGGACCGACTTTGAGAACCACTGGACTAAATGTTCCTGTTAACCAGAAACCACATATTTCCATTGTTCTGTTTTTAGCTGAACATCATGTGTAAAACCAAGAACCCCCCCCCCCCCCCCCCCCCCCCGCTGTAATCATCTTACGCCTTCCGAGCCCCAGAATCCCACTGTTTCATTCATAGGCTCCCACCCTATAAAGTCCGTTCTCACCTGCTTGCTATGAGGTGAGCTGGACACGGCCCCCGTCTTTCCGCTGCTTCTGGGATGGATAAAGGTAACGGTGACATTTTATCGATCTCTCTCCGGATGATGGCATGGCAGTCTGTGGTGCCGGTCTTTCATATACCACAGTCCTTTATTAGGCTTGTGCATGACGAATGGGTTCAGACGTGCATTGAACTGCTTTTGACAAGGCACGTGCAAGCGTTGCTGAAACACAGACACATATAACATTAAAAATTAAAAATATAATATTGAAAAACGATAAACAGAAGGAAAATTTATTTTTTCTCTATTAATAAATTAGACACACATGGGGTTCAGCAAATAATGTTCAGGCAGTAATGTTAGAAAATGTAGTCAATGTCTTCAGCAGCCAAACTAACTTGAATATAACGTGTTGAGTGACTACAGTAATGTAAATGTATTACGTTTGCGTGTTAAGCGCCAGTGTAATATTTGCGTGTTGAGTGGTTTGGTGAGTAACAAGTGGACTATTAAGTAGCTACTGTGCGCTAAGTGGCTAATCAAACATTAGCGTGACAGTAGCGTGTTACGTGGCACAGTACTGCGGGGCTACATGTGGCTGCTGCTGTGGCCTTGCCGAGGCATGCTGGGATACCCGCCGGAGTGCAGGGACCGGACGGACACCAGCAGGAGGTGCACCAACATCCCCGCTGGACAAGCTGCTGGAGCGGGCCACGCAGCACGCCGAGCTCATATACCAGGTTTCCGAGGAGTCGCACATCCTGTTTGTAAGTTGATCCGTTCATCCATCCATCTATCCATCCATAAGCACTTGTCCACCTTGGATGCATGAGGCCACAGGGCTAAGATCGGCTGCAGATGTGGTTGGTTCCAGCCCCAGGAAAGCTTGCTGTGGCTTCTTCGCTTCTGCAGCCTACTTGTCAGGACCAATGGTAATTAACTGGAATCGTGGCAGGACTAACGCCAGCTGCTTAAGGCGTGCACTGCTCTGGATGGAAGCTTTAGCCAACAAACACAACACGCGCTAATAACTCACTGCCGTCTTAATGACAGTCTGGCAACTAGGCGGGCAGCTCCGGTTTTGCTGATGCTGGTGCCAGATTATTTAGCAGAGTTTAAGGTCTGCTGAGCAAGAGGCTGGCATTGATACTGAAAGGCAGAGATGCTTCAGTAAAGGAGGGTGAAAGTAGACTGGCACGGTTATAGATATATTTCAAAAGAAGAAAACCATGAAGCTAACATTATTCTCCTTTAATACATCGGTTCTACTGTTAATCCTAAAGAGCTTCATATTATTAATGTTTTATCTTCTTAAGTCCGTACGTTCAGCAGACCAGTAAATTCTAAAGTAGAATGATCTCCGCTTCCTCAAGACTTTTATAGTATTCTTTTAGCAGGATCTGTCTGGATTCTTGCAGCATGCAGCTTTGTAAAGGCGAATCGTGTGCTCTGCTGTGCAGGTGGATTACAGCAGGGCGAGTCCGAAGGGTCTGCACTCGAATTGCTAAAATCCCGTGAATGAGAGCGGCTCTGATGCGGTCGGACGTGCACTCGTAGGCCCTGAGAGCGGTGTCGGGGGTTCACGCTGTTGTCGTTGGCAGGAGGAGATGTTCATCCCTCTCTCCATGCGCTCCCAACACCTGCAGCGAGGCCAGGAGTGCAACATAAACAGCATCTCCATCCCCGGATCCAAGGTGGAAGCCGAGTCGATATCAGTAAGCGGAGGAATCTGGCCTCGAGCTGGCATAACACAGGGTAACGGGTCTAATGGGGGTAGATGTGCAACAGTGTGCAATCTGATAAGGTCCAGAGGTCCCACGTTTGGTCTGAGGTTTCAACCCACAAGAGCATCCTCAGGAGCTGGGAAAGATCCATTTTCTTTAATATCAACCAGCATGTAGTCAAGACTGCTGCCTTCAGCTACAAAGAAACTACCAGAAAAAAAACAACTGGTTGTAAATAAAAGGAGGTGAAAGAGAAGAATGAAATGATTAACTGCAACATGCTCCTCACTAACACTCAACAAACACAGGAGTGTGCTGATTAGGATGTCGATAATGATAATGGACGTCATGCCCAAAACAGAACGCAGCAGCGAGGTGTTCCTGAATCTTTACTCCGCCTCATTCGTTTTAACGCTTATCTTGTTTACCAGCAATAGTATTTCTACCTTCCTGTGACAATATAAACAAAGAGCGTGCTGTCAAGGCTTATTAACACCTCATTGCTGAAACACTGAGCCTGAACCATGTTGGCACTGTGTTACAAACTCCCCCGGGTTACCTCCCGTGTGTGAATTTTAAATAATGTATCGCAAACTCAAAGCTTAGCTAGCTGCCTGTAAAACAAAACTGGCGAGAGATGAGCGGAAGAGGTCGGGAACCAGTCCCACCTGGTCCGAACCGGTCTGAACCAGTCCTAACCGGTCCTAAGAGCAGTGCATCCTGCTCTAGCGATTCCACTCCCAATGGAGGTGTGCTACAGAGTGCAGAGGCAGCCAACAAGCTAAAGGACGAGGCAGGCGAAGCATTACGATCCATCGAGATGAAAGACAGCACACGTCCCCTTGCTGTTGTACCCCTTGGGAAAGGAGATCAGATTTATAAACAGTATACAAAAAGTGTACCGCTTTAAAAGATGCAACCCCTTTGGGTAAACGCAGCTGCCGCACAACTCGGTTACTTCAATTCACAAAAGTTTAATGTAAGAGAATGATTAATATACACGCAGTAGCTAGTCGATCAGGTACCTGCCAGGTAATGAAAACATATGCTCCTCCACGGCCAGTCACATGGCTGCAGCTGAATACAAAAATACAAAAGAAGGTGACGATTCACTGGCGGCTCTGAGACAACAAGACAGTTTATTGAACTGAAAACAGGAACGCAAAAGTAGCTGAACAGTAGGAAAAAAACAGAAAAGCAATAAATACAAAATAACACATAAGGCCGGCCTGAAACCAGACTTGAACCCCGAATCGGAAGGTTAACACTCTGCATCCTGCATGCTCAACACGCTAGGCTATGTGGCAGTCCGGGGAAGAGGGAAAACACATTAGGGAAGACTAGGAACTGAGGCAGAGGGAGCAGGTTGACCAGCAACACCTGCTGGCCGAAGGGGGAGGGAAAACATAGGAAAGTGATGGACTAAATAACGGGGGGGGGGGAGGCGGGATGGCCTGCGATGCCTGCTGGGGTACGTGGAAGGGTTACAGAGGGTGGGGTCGGAAAGTACAGACCCTGACGATATAAAATATATTGACCAACATAAAAACATCCAGGTGGGGGCTGTTCTGTGAGCAGAGAGAGCAGTGAGCGGTGAGAGGAGAGAATTACGAGGCTGGTTGAAGCTAAGAGGGAGACCGCAAGTGCGAAAACGGCAGCATGGTACCGCAGTGGTACGCAAAAGGCTTCTCCGAACACACGGCTCTTGCGATGGTTCTGGAGACAAAAGCATTTAGCTGGATGGACCTGAATGTTTCAAACAGTTCTTCAGAGTTGGAGCCTTTTTCGGAAACCTCGTGATCTAAGCCATGGTTCTCGTTGTAGGACGAGTGGCTCCTCCACACGGTCCTGGCCCTGATCCGGTCCTGGATGGGGCCCCTGCTGGGCCTGGAGGCCTCACTGGGCCAGTACGACAACGCCCCCCGCGGTCCTGCTGGAGAGCACCCACTGGCTGGCGGGCAGGCTGAGGAGCCTGGAGCAGGGTGTGGTGGTGCTGATGGGGAAGGTGCACCACTCCCCCCGACCCAAAACATTCCACTACATGTTTGTCACCTGATTAAATGTATCAACCAATCAGTTCACCCTTCATTAGTTCATGCTGGGAGGGCTGCAGATGTTTCAGTAGGTACTTCTACTCCAGACACTTTCATGTCTTCAATCGTTTTAATGGATCAATCCCACTGACGGGGGGGGGGGATTTTTCTCCTGAGACAGGGTCAGGTTTACGTTAAGCTCCCCTTCCGGATCCGTCACCCACCGTGATGGATTAGGATAAATAAACATGGGAAACGCAGCCATGCACATTTTCCCAGGATCTCGTGCCATTTATCAAAAGCACCAAGGCAAACAGGCCATCTGGTCCTGACCAGTTCTGACTCCACCAATCATGTTTTAGGGGCAGAACACGGCTTTACGGCAATTTATCTGGAATGTTCCAGGCTCAGATTTCAGGCCGGGACCTGGCGCAATACACCCCGATTTATACACTTATCCTGAATCCCTTGCCTATTTATAATACTTCACTATGAAAATAGGGCGCAATCATTAACAATATTATTACAGAGCTCAGTTGATGAATGACAGTAAAGATAAGCTATGGTTTGACATGTTCTTCATTCGATCCTCTCGACATCTCTCCCCCCCCCCCCCAGATGTTGAATGAGGATGCCGTCGTGGCAGACCCAGTCCCTCCCGCGGGCTGGATGCCGGCGGACTTGCCTCAGGCCCCCCTGGAGTCCGTGATCAGGGATTACATCCTGCTCACCTGCTTCCGCAAGGACGTCCACAAGGTGGAGACCTTCCTGAAGCTGCTCCGGTGCCGGAGGACGGACAGCGCCGCCTGTGTCGCCGTGCGGCGGGCAAACTCGCCGTGAGCCCCGGGCACCGCCAGCGGAACTGGAGGGCCGTGCATTCGGGGCTGACCGGTGAAGCATCTTTCTGTAGGTTCTGCTCCATTCTTTTGTTGTTTCGCACACTGCCACTGAGATTGCTCCTTGTTTGCAGTGGAGAAAAAATTTTTAAAATAAATTGAATTATTGAACTGAATTAATAAGCGACGTTTTTTTTGCTGGTAGTGAGACACCAGACTAATTAAATAAAGGGGCACTTTTCTCACTCGAGTAAAGTAATGTTCTAAGAGGTAGTTCTATGATATGATTCCCTGCTGTGGCCGTAGAGATAAAGACCAAAATAACAGAATGGTACCACTGTGGTGCTCTGCTGATCGTTTTGTGCAGTTTAAACATGACAAATCCAGTCATGTTGGACCAAACCAGGGCCATTTCTCCTCGTGTGCCCCAGATTTACACAGATATTGCCTTCATTAAAGTCACAGAGCAAGACAGCAATACTATAGCTTAAAGCAATGTTTTTAATACCCCCACTGTTGTTATGTATTGCGTTTATTTATATATTTCTCAGCACAATTAACTTACCAATTCGATTTATTTTTACAGGCCAGAGTTTAACTGATATTCTATTATGACTCTGAAAGGTTTCTATTTAATTTTGCCTGGAAACATGTTTGTTAGTGTTAGTTAATCAGAAGTGGTGTAATAAGCATTCTGTCAATTAAGCGATTTAAAACTTCCTAATAAATTTCGCGTTTCCTGGTACAGTATGAATTCCAAAAGTTTCGAGTATGTCAGGACAATTATAAGCACCAGAAATTACGCCGTAATGAGTTCCCAAAGTCCAATTAAACTGCTGACTTTATTTATTTAACTGTCACATTTGTTTTTGTTTGACATATTTATACATTTTAAATCTCAAAGTCCTTAATGAGCGTCGAGGACGGGTGGGGAGGGGGCTCATTATGAACTGCTTTATGAGAATTATCAGTGGGGGAGTGTCATTTCCATATATAATGGCAGTTTTTTGCGTCTGTCCCCGTGACTTTGATGTCATTCCCATCAGACCTCTGTGCCTGCCGATTTTCATCTTTTCCAGAAACTGAGGGTTTGTTAAAACAAACCTTGCCGCTGTGAACACAAAGTGCCCAGCAGGAACTGCCCAGTCTGACCCCTTGGTATGCAGCTCGGTCTGGCCCCAGAGTCTGTCGGTCTATTACCCCAGTTGGTCCTGGTCCCTGCATCTCTGTCAGTTACCCCAGCCGAGTCTGGTCTGTGCGTCTCTCAGTCTGTTACCCCAGTTGGGTCAGGTCCCTGCATCTGTCGATTATCCCAGCCAGCCCTGGTCTGTGTGTCTCTCAGTCTGTTACCCCAGCCGGCCCTGGTCTGTGCATCTCTCGGTCTGTTACCCCAGCCGGGTCTGGCCTGCGAGTCTCTCAGTCTGTTACCCCAGCCGGACCTGGTCTGTGTGTCTCTCGGTCTGTTACCCCAGCCGGCCCTGGTCTGTGTGTCTCTCGGTCCGTTACCCCAGCCGGCCCTGGTCTGTGTGTCTCTCGGTCTGTTACCCCAGCCGGCCCTGGTCTGTGTGTCTCTCGGTCTGTTACCCCAGCCGGCCCTGGTCTGTGTGTCTCTCGGTCTGTTACCCCAGTTGACCCTGGTCCCTGCATCTCTGTCAGTTACCCCAGCTGGTCCTGGTCTGTGCGTCTCTCAGTCTGTTACCCCAGCTGGACCTGGTCTGTGTGTCTCTCGGTCTGTTACCCCAGCCGGCCCTGGTCTGTGCATCTCTCAGTCTGTTACCCCAGCCGGACCTGGTCTGTGTGTCTCTCGGTCTGTTACCCCAGCCGGCCCTGGTCTGTGTGTCTCTCGGTCTGTTACCCCAGCCGGCCCTGGTCTGTGTGTCTCTCGGTCTGTTACCCCAGCCAGCCCTGGTCTGTGTGTCTCTCGGTCTGTTACCCCAGCCGGCCCTGGTCTGTGTGTCTCTCGGTCTGTTACCCCAGCCGGCTCTGGTCTGTGTGTCTCTCGGTCTGTTACCTCAGCCGGCCCTGGTCTGTGTGTCTCTCGGTCTGTTACCCCAGCCGGCCCTGGTCTGTGTGTCTCTCGGTCTGTTACCTCAGCCGGCCCTGGTCTGTGTGTCTCTCGGTCTGTTACCCCAGCCGGGCCTGTAAGGTGCAGCAACAGCAAGACGAGTGAATGGGAAACGATCAATGTGACCGACAGCGGCGCAGTGAAACGAAAGGGCAGTTAGCATGAGGAAATATTATCTTCACTGTGACTTTAATGTTCACAAGTGGACCAAAAGATGCCCATGATTACTCCCAAAAAAACAATACAATGAATGCCCCCCCCACCCCCACCTTGCTCCCCTGCCTCCTCCTCAGGAACATGGGCTGAATTAAACCTAGCAGGGTAGTTGTTTCTCTGCCTGACGCTGGTGTCTAATGGACCCCAGCTGACAGCATTACTACAGCCCCATTGGGAGCCAAGGCCCATTCTCAAGGTTTCTGGGTGTGGGTCCAGTAGTTAGTGACTTATTACCTGAAAACTGTAGGTTGGAGCTCTAGGAAGGGCCTCATCCTAATGACTCCAGCCAAACTGACCAGCTGCGTAAACATTTTAAAAGTGCCTTTGGATGAAAGAACCACTTAAGCAACCTAATGTAACGTTCGGTTGCAGGAAGGAGAGTGGGACAAGACTGCTACACCAGGAAGCTGGATTTAACGCTGGCTTTCTCGGTCTGAATACAAATGCTCAGGGCCAGTGGGGTCATGGCTCTGCTGTACAGTGCAGGGGGATTGTGGGTAATTGCGAGGAATTGTAAAGAATCTCACAGCCTGTGACTGGAGGAAGTGCCTAAACTGGTACGCAGTTTGTACACAGTTAAAAGTCCACTGAACTGGATTTTATAATGGTCGATTCTGAACAGGCTTGCTTACACCTGTCGCCTAAATATAACATTCAGTCCCGTCTGACACTGGTCACTGCAGCTTACACTCGACGACTAACTGAATGGCGGCATTTTCCCCATAAAATACGCATATTTTACCTTTGGATAATTTCCAGTTCTTCTGTGCAGCAAATGGCTCTTGATACGGCTGCTTGGTTTACTTTAATAATCGCTCATCCACTCGTGTAAAGGGAGATTTTTTAAATAGACCTGCGAACTTCAACACTGTATTAGCGAAATTAAATGACAGAAAGCGCGGCAGAAAAAGCGAGGCGAGCTATTAAGGCGGAACGTATTACGGCCGGATTTTAAACCTCCCTGTGCACTGGCTAAATTAACACCCTCACCCAGTGCTGTTTTTTGTATTTTTAAACGCTTTACCTAAATTAAAACCGTTTGAATCAATAAATCAGTCCCAACACAATCCTAAGAGGCAAGGCTACGAAACAGCAGGTAACAACATTAAGAAGAAATCCTACACCACTCTGAAAAAAAGTAGAAGAATTGGATTAAACTGCCAGGGTCTTATTAATCTAACAGAATCTAACGCCCTTCTTAAATAGAAAAAAAAAAAAAGATTATGATCTTTGCTAATAACTCCCATTTTTCATTCCATTTTTGCAAATGTCACAACGACAGAACGGATTAATTCGAAAAGTTTTACTTTCCTGTGCTTTTACATACACAGCTCTGGAAAAAATGAAGAGACCAGAGCATATATTTTGTTTCACTCATTTCTCAATTTATGGGTGTGTGTCTGCGAATAATATCTTTGTTTTTTGCAAACTGCAGCCTGGCAGTGAACATCACACCTACACTTAATGTTTCTCATCCCTTTTGAAGGTCACTTGATGTCATCCCGTAATTCATGAGAAACTGTAGATAAGTTAACGGTCATCTCTGGCTTTAGAATGTCGTTTCCTCCCTCTACCTGGCTGGTTTCTGGTCGTTCCCAGTGTCTCCTGCTTATTCTTGTGTACTTCTGTCTTAGACGATTTGAGCCTGGAAGCAACCTGCTGCTCAGCGTAGCCTTCTGCCAGCAAAACCACGATTAAACCAGGATTTAAAAATGCAGATTCTTTTATAAATGTAGAGTGGTATTTTTAATTTTTTTCCCACGACTGTAGACCTAGATGAACATCCATCCATTTTCCAAACTGCTTATCCTACTGGGTCGCGGGGGGTCCGGAGCCTATCCCGGAAGCAATGGGCACAAGGCAGGGAACAACCCAGGATGGGGGGTCAGCCCATCGCAGGGCACACTCACACACCATTCACTCACACATGCACACCTACGGGCAATTTAGTAACTCCAATTAGCCTCAGCATGTTTTTGGACTGTGGGGGGGAAACCGGAGTACCTGGAGGAAACCCCACAACGACATGGGGAGAACATGCAAACTCCACACACATGTGACCCAGGCGGAGACTCGAACCCGGTTCCCAGAGGTCTGAGGCAACAGTGCTAACCACTGCACCACCATGCCGCCCCCCTATATGAACATATGCTGTATAATGGTATTGCATAGATGCAGAATAAACACAGAGTATTAATGTAGTACCTCTGTGGAATTTCTGTAAATTCGGATTTTGGAAGCTCGCTTTATAGTGGTCTTTACCCCTACTTGGATGAGCGGCTGGAAGACGGAAGGACGGATTCACGGCAGTGAAAATAAACAGCATAGTCTGTTGCCATCTACTGGCCAAAGACGGATACAGCACACAACCGTGTAAGCCGCGGAGGCAATTAAACGCGTCATATTAGGGGACGAGACGGAAAGTTTTTACCCGTTGTTCTGCAGAGGTTTTGAAGAGGAACCGTGAAAGGGCTGTCTTAATGAGCATGTTTCAAAGTATGATGGATAAAAGGGATCGCCTCTTGAGTCCACGGCTGCTCGCAGCTAAAATGATAACGCAGTCAGCGTTTTCCGTAAAAGTGACGGACTGACCTTCTCCGGAGGTGCCACGCGAGCAAGGTTAACTCAGTACGCCGCGTGTGATGATTATTAGCTTAGATCATCGACATTAAATAATACGAAATGACTATTACGATTATTGGGCCTATGTTATAATGCTATATCCACTGCAAGTGCATAATAATAATAATTGCCTGGTCCCTTTTGTAATTACTGGATACTTTCAAATTGTACTTTCTTTTATAACTTGACCCCATATCTGTAATGAGCTCTTGTTTCATCCGTATTCATACATTTTCTCATATGATTTATGAATTCCCATCCATCATCTGGTGGCTTAATTAAGGACTATTTTACTCACTCCTTCTAAGTCGGGAGAGTCTCACTGCGTAACACTGCGAAGAAGATCACACGTCCTTTTGTTCTCCGCAGAAGTTCGCGGAATGTTCCAGAAGTGTCCTTCCCTGATTTTCTCTACAGGCACAGCAGTGAGACTGTGACGTCTGTCGTGATAACTTATCACGTGACCCCCCCTTAACATAACATACCCGTACAATACAACGTAATGTAAAAGAACCAATCAGTACAGCGAAGACAGAAGCACTAATAGTATTTATCTCAGTAATGTAATGCAGGGTTGATTTGAGTTCTAGGTTTCCTGCTACTGGGGCTGTGGGCAGCGCCCCTCTGACGCTGGTGTCAATGCTATGTTGTGGGACTGCAGGTTCAGGGTTAGGGCTGCATTTGTGTTACTGCTGAGGAAGCAGATTTTTTTTTGTTGGGGGGGGGGGGGGGGTGGTGTTATAAAAATGATAGCTAGAACGTGAGAAGGTATAGATTTCATGTATGTTATATCCTGAAATGGGGGATGAATGGCCTTCAGGTTTAGCAGTGACAGATACAGTAACGTCTGATTTAAATTCTGTCTTATTCTCTCTTCATCCTTGCTTGACTGAAGCCGATTATGAAGCTGGTGGGCTTCAAAGATACACCCTATATTAATGGAGCGAAACACAGCTGTTATCTAAAGCATGCGAAGAATGTGACAGCTCCCTAAACGGAACACGCAATCTAAAACCCAGCTGACAGCTCAGGCACAGAAACGGACGGGCTTCAGGGTGGAGAGCAAATTGAAACAGACAGAGATGAAAATGAAATGTAAACCTGGCAATGGATGTGTGAACACGGAACCCCGCGATCATGTGCCACTCAATCAAATTCCGTATTGTAGTGTTCCGTATTTTGCTCGTCTGTTTTTTGTTATTGAATTGTTCTAGTGTTCCGCATTCTAGTGTTCTATATTTTGCTCGTCTGTTTTTTTTGTCATTGAATTGTTCTAGTGTTCTGTATTCTAGTGTTCCATGTTTCATTGTTCTGTGTTCTATTGTTCTGCCTTTTGTATTTTACTCACCTGCTTTTATCATCGAATTAGGCAATCAATTTCCACGTTCTAGTGTTCCGTATTTTACTCTTCTGTTTTTCATCATTGAATTAAACATTAGGCAACTACAACACATCTTTGAAAGGAATCCATGAAAGCGGTTGTCCCGGAAGAGTGTGAATGTCCTAGTGGGGTACATCACCTCTGCCTCATGTCGTTCTGGGTGAGCTTAGTCTGCTTGAGGTTGCGGTATTCTCGTCAGCTGTTTGTGAAGCTGTGAGGTCGCTACTCGCTCAGCAATACGAGCAGAACATCTTTGTCTGTGCACGACATAGCGTCCTCCTGTGGTGCAGCAATCGACATTTCTAACGTTTTTTGGTTGCTCTTCTGCATATCTGCTGCAGTGCCCTGTCTAACCACCAGGTGGAAAAGCAGGTAGCGTATAATTATTCCGCTGTCATATGCGGTGTTCAGACCCACGGGACCCTGTGAATAAGCCAAGTCTGGTTCATGCAGGATTTAGCATTCATTTGCAGGTGTTACACCACCGCCTGTACTCCTCACATCATCTAATAAAAGAAAACTGTTCCTTTGAAACAAGAAAGAGTCTGAAGTGGTAAGTTAATCAGCAACCACAAAGCATTTGTTTTAATGATTCTTTTGATATTCTAATTTTGGTATATCAGTGCCAAATGAATCAGGCAGTCTGGCAGAAAATATATGCAGAAGCGTCAAAATTCAGTATCATTATGAAATATAATAATTGCTCTTTTTAGTGTAGCGCCAGCGCTCAGCGTACTCAATGCAGTGTCATTATTTATGTGTGACTGATTGATTCCACACTAATTAAAATGCCGAAATCATATCACCGGCAGGATAAAACAGCATCCTCAACAGGACAGAAATGGGACGTGTGCATTTGCGACTTGCTCGTTATATAAACCGCCAGCAGGTGGTGCTCTCCGTCAGTGATAGCAGACAGTCAATCAGCCTGGTCTCACAGCGGCGTGCCTCTTCACAGAAATGAAATAGTGTGCTGTCTTTGCGGCGAAGTAGTGACTTTTTACGGCAATATATTTGAAGTGTCATATATTATATATTAGTTCACTATTGCTTCTTCTACATAAAATTCCACACCAATATATTTCACATTTCATCTGCTTCCAGTGCATTTCAAGCAAGCATTCGTCTGATTTATGTCCACTCACTGAGGCCATATGAAATCTCCATCTTTTTATATGATTTTTGTGGCTCCCAGTCTAATTAAAATGGAGAATATTCTAGACCTGTGACCCCCAAAAGTGCCACCCATTACCCAGTTTTACATGCACCCCCTCACAAGACCTGCCAGTAGTACAAAGAAGCATCCATTAATCTGCCTCCCTGAGCTGTGATCTTATGACGGCTACACTGGCTTTGTGGTTCTCAGCTGTTTCATAATGCTTCATATGAATTAGCGTTTCACAGGGCATTGTGTTTAACAGCAGTGATAACATCGGCTGCACCACACCGCTTTTCCAGTAATGCAGGTCGCCACGGTTACCAGTGAGGGAAGGACTGGAGGGAACATTTGCAGTTGTTCTGGGTATCGCCTGCAGTGTTTAACCCTTTCAGACCTGCTACTACCCTGCTCACTATGTGGGCTTTTGTGGAAATATTGTTATTACTACAGGCAGTCCCCAAATTAAGAATGTATGACTTACAGACAGCTCGTACTTACTAACGGACTGCCGTAAAGCTGATTTTATTAATAAATTGAGTTAAACGCAACAGCTTGTGATAACGAATGCACACGCACCTTTATGACGCTCGTGAAATCACTGCGTAGCTTCAGCAGTTCGTGGGTTTGAGGTACAGTACAGTACTGTAAGTAGTTTTATTTTTACTGTATACTTATCATTGTTATAACTTTTAAATTAATAATTTAATTATAAAGACAGACTAGGGAACTGATTTCGTTTGTAATCTGGGGACTCTCTGTATAAAATGCTATTAAGTCATAAGGTCTCTCTGCTGCAATTACAAAAATCGCCTCCAGGTGGCAGTAAAACTCCTCATATCAAAATGCCCTCCCCCCCCCCCCCCCCCCATGGAGTATAATAAATTTAAGAAAATGTATCCAGGGGGTTTTGCCGCTTGTATGATCATCCAGCCATCCTTAATTTAAGTGCTTATCATAGTCGGGGTCACGTTACTTCTGTAAATATAATTATGTCATAGAGATGAAGATAAGCACTTTGTAATGGGAGCAGCTTCCTGTCATGGTAGGTGGTATCACGTCACCAGCTGCATCCCGGCTCCTACTGCAGACACTTGGATTTGAGTGCGCTTTGAAATCTGAGGTCCCCCTGGCAGTGAAGAGCGTGAACGATCACTGCACTTCAGCCCAAGCTGGGCCCCACCTCTCCTCCCGCACAGGGCACAGCGACGGCCCGGGAACCAGCCTCACTAGGTTAACATGGTTCCAGGATCCATAAGTTCCACCGCAGGCAAGTTCCTCTAAACTAAGAATGGATTCCTAGAGCCGGGCACTATTGCATCACACTTAAATTTGATAAAATATGTAGTATGACGGGTGGCACAGTCATCGTGGCACCAGAGCTGAAGACCACAGGTGGCTTTGGGTACACTGTGGCCCTGTCAGCTTTTTGGCCCCTGGGGGCCCATAGGGCCACTCTGCCCCCTGATCTGCTGTGCTGATGAGCAGACAGAGGGGCGCCAGTGGCCATGCCCTCCCTCTGCCCCCTCCTTCCTGTGCTTCTCCCTCGTTTCTGGAGGCTGCGTGTTTACGGCCGTCCGGCCTGCTTTGATGTTGATGCCGAGGAGTCACGCTGGGTCTCGTCCCCCTGCCCGTCTTTAAGGACCCTGCACCGACTCTGACCTGAACGCAGCATACTTGTCTGGCTGGGGCTATAACCTGCACAGCAGACTCTGTTCATCTCAACATCATTCCCCTAAAGCAGTGTTTCCCAACCTCGGGAACTCCCAGACATTTTCGCTCCCTCCCAGATCCCATCACACCTCTACCAGGTATTCCATGTTCTTGATCAGCTGGGAGGGAGCAAAAACATGCATCATCTGGGGTCGCTGCGGACCCCAAATTTAAATTAGAATGCAGGACACACGTCAGTCAGGATTCTGTCTGCACATCCTGTATATCATTTTATTGTTAGATTTTTTAACCTATGATACAAGTCATTGAAAGCTGAATTTACCTCGAATAGGTGCTACAAGTAACAGAAGGGAAAAGGCACCTTAAAGTGAATATTTTCAGCTGGAAAGTCCCAAAATAACTTGAGACGTCCTTTTCCAAAAAAGCACACAGGAAGTGGTCCAAGCTTAAACAGGAAGTGCTTTGAGGCTACAACTGGATGGCGGTGTTTAAGAGGTGTCTGTAAAGAGAAGGCAGGTCACAATCAGGACGTGTGCTGTCTGCATTTGTCTTGTAGCAAAGCGAACGTTTGTGTGAGTTACCGATCTTCCAGAGGAATCACCTAAGAAGTGTGCCCATCTCTTCCTGAAGGGGGCAGTATGGAGCAGGGGACAAGCCCTGTCGGCCTGCTGCCTCGGGATTATGAGCCTGTATGCAGTGTCTGGAAAGCTGTTCCGTTCTCTTGTACAGGAGCTTTGATGTGTCAGGAAATTGCTTGTCATTAACCCCATGATATCTCTGTGTAAATAATTACCCCGTTTCTGAGGCGTACTGACTTAATGGTGGGGGGTGTCCCCTCCACCAGACGACCCCCTCCCTAGGCCAGCATGTGCGGCAGGGTGGAGTTCCTTCTTCCCTGAGGGCTGGAAGCAGGAGGGCAGGAGGTGTCCATTGAAGTTGGGTCTCCAGGATGCATAGCATGTAAGAGGAGACCCCTCTGATCTCACGCCACGTCGTGACGCAGAAACGTTGCATGAGGAGCGCGGCTGATTGCGGGGTATTATGAAGAATGTCATCGGGGTGGGGGGAGGGGGGAAGGCGGAGCCAGGGTCGTGACAGGCTCTTCAGAAATATTTCATGCTCGAGGTGGGGGGGAGTGCGGGGGTATGGTGGTCTGCTGCATCGTTTTATAAAATCCCCCAGATGTATAATGGATGGAAGCTATGACAGACGTTAATGATAAGTCAGTAGCAGGTGGAGCAGCACCCCCTTGTGGCTCGTTAAAGAATACTTTAACCCACTGCTAGTCCATGCTGGCAGGGCAGGTTGAGGATGGGGTGGGTGTTCCCAGGTTTGAGGAATCCTGAAATCTGTGGACCTGAATGCTACAAAAACAAATATACATATACATCTCTTTATTTGTTTGGCTGACCTGTGTGTAAGTTTTCTTTATAAGATAGATATTTTACTGGAACTCTTTAGGTTAAGTGTGTTGCTCAAAGGGTACCTGTTGATTTTATTTTAATTACGTTGCTGTCGTTTCTCTTGCTATGCCTCAAAATAAAGATGGCCACAGACGAAATTCTGTGTAATTAGTGTATGGGACGCTACTATAAATCACGCCTTACATGCCCAGGATGGGGCTCCGAGTGCAGCGATGGGAGCCAGAACCCTCTGCTGTCCGTAATGTGCTGTAATCCACTTAATCATAAGCACGTCAGCTCCGTACCCACGCGGACCTTCTCTCCGCCGTGCGGAACCCATCGTCCTATTAAGACCGAGTTCAAGTCTAAGTCCCATTTTCATCCTTATTCTCGAGTAAAGATGAGAAACACATGTGGCCGGTATTCGCAGACCGATATAAAGTTCCCCTGCGTCTGTCGCGCAGCTGTTAACATCTGGCGGAGCGGCAACTTAGAACCGAATTCGGCTACCCGCCCTCATTTGAATTCGAGGAAATCGGCCCTTACTGAGCGCGTGCAAACCCAGCCCATTCCCACAGAGCTGTTCCCGCCACAGTGTACTGTGTACGATACACCTGGTCTGTATTCACTCAGAAGTGCACTTTGAAGTCCTGTCCTGTAATTACTGTAACGTTTATCCATTTCGCATATAATTATAGGATCTTCTAATATTCTTTTTTGTTTTTAACCGAGACGCATGTGGTTTAATTTTTTTTTTACGTGAAAACCAGCAATGCTAGCATTTTTTTATGAAGAATTTACGAAAGAATACAAAACAGAAAAGGCAGTAATCATGCTTCTGGATGTGAGCCTCTGATCAAAAGGCTACGAGCGTAAAATACCGTCAGTGACTTTGTTCAGAAGTAAGAACCCGACAGTAGTTTATAAAATAGGTTCGTAACTCAGTTCTTTATCTTGATTACTTCTTGATTATCTCATTTACTGAAGAGTTCTGTGTGAAATTAAATAGTGATTTGTCCTTAATTCATGAAGTACCCATGTAATGATTAATTAGTAATACATTCTATCAGTTATTTTTCTGTAATTAAAAAATAACCTTTAGCATTTATACTGTTGATCATACAATCACTGTATAAGTATTAATTTCTTTTGAGATTCCACGACAGGTATGTGGGAATTAAATCAAAGCGGGCGCGGTGTTTGGTTTTGAGGACTTCCCTCTTCCGTGTTAAGGCTGGGGCATCTTTACCTTCATGCTGTCCACAAATTGCTCCGACGGTGTTCAGACGAGAGGGACGCTTTCCTGCTTTACAATCTGGCCATGGGACAATCTGCCTCATAAGGGAAATGGGTAACTATTGACGCGTCTTAGATGAAAGTCGTGCTTCACTTTTGTATCCTGGGCCAGGAGTTCAGCTTCGGTGTTTGACAGGGAGGAAATGTTTTGAGAGCCTGCAGCTGTTCTTCGAGTTCCTGTGCTTGAGTTCCTATGCTTGAGTTCCTGTGCTTGACTCATCAACCAGCCGTTCTTTAGCATCTCTGCATGCTGCAGGTAAGTGAGACTCGGCACTGAGCGGACTGACATCCAAAGGAACCAAAATGACATGATAAAGCAGCCGTCGGGTCGGGTCGGGTCGGGTCGAGCTGCGCTCCGTCTGGATTCGTGTGCCAGATCACAGAGATAACCCAACAATTACAGAACCTCCTGGCACAAATGGACCGGCCCGGACCAGCTCAAGTCCAGTCGTGTTACGCACAGTGGAGCCAGTAGAAGATAAACCTAACCTTAACCCTAACCCTAACCCAGCAGCCAATCACTTGTTCTCCAAGTTCAGTGAAATGTCACGTGTCCGTGAGTCAATTTTAATTCCAACTGAGAGCAACAGTGGCTCCCCACCTAGAACTTGGGGACCTGCAGCCAACTGCCACTTAGAGAGGGGCAATCCTATCCCTTACAGGGTGATGGTCCGCTGTCAGGGAGCCCCGTGTCTCCACACCCACCCCCCGACACACCATGCTGCTGAGAAGCATGCTCAGAGCATCCAGCCGGGTCGGCAATGCCACAGCGATGGCCTGTGATCCATTATTTCCCAGCATGCCGCAGCGCTGACTCCTGCTTTATTTCAGACACACACACTCTAGTCTGGCTCTCTTCTCTTCCCCCGGGACGTCCCGCACATGGTCTGCATCTGAGAAACCCCCACCTTCACCAGATTTCCCAGCCAACCTCCTTGCTCCCGCTCACTCCCTTGTCTTCTGGAGCAGGTGCGGCCAGTCCGTGGGCGGGGGAGAGTGGGGGGGGGGGGGGGGGCAGCACGACCATGATGGAGGATCCGCAAGGGCTTAGCGGCGAAATACCCACAGCGGAGGCGTGAAACCACAGACGTCACAGATGGCAGTATCCAGTTCGCAGCGGCGATCTGGCCCATTTTTATTCTGGATTTCACACTCATTTGCTGAATCTCCAGAAGACCTTGCTGTCATCTTAGGAGACTCCAGCTCCTGCACATCTGCATATCGTCCACCGGGGGGGCGCCGGTCTTGTCTCAGTGCTCATGTCAGTCATGCAACCGCAAGGACAAACGGGGAGGGGGAGACCACATCTCTTGCCCAAAATACCCCCCAGCCCACAACACGACAGCTTGTGACGAGGCACCAGCAGTGCCGGCCCCGGTTCCCGCCATTTCAATCCTGTCAGTCTGAATCCCCCTAGTCTGAATCCCACCAGTCTGAATCCCGCTAGACTGAATCCCACCAGTCTGAATCCCGCCAGTCTGAATCCCACTAGTCTGAATCCCGCTAGACTGAATCCCACTAGTCTGAATCCTGCCAGTCTGAATCCCGCCAGTCTGAATCCCGCCAGTCTGAATCCCGCTAGTCTGAATCCCGCCAGTCTGAATCCCGCTAGTCTGAATCCCGCCAGTCTGAATCCCGCTAGTCTGAATCCCGCCAGTCTGAATCCCACCAGTCTGTATCCTACCAGTCTGAATCCCGCTCACCTCTGGTTCACTTCCTGCCCCAGTGCCACACGCCGGGGGCACGTCACATTACTTTCCGTGTTGCTCATTACTGGGGTGCCTGCATGCTGTGTCTGTTTCATAATATGCATACCCCCCCCCCCCCCTCCGGAGTGGGCCCAGGTATATTACTGATTTTAGGCAAACTTCCTTCCAAAAAGCCTGCAAATCTCAAAAGGAGAACTTTCTCCCTCACTATTCCAGCACTCCTCTTGCCCCCCCCCCCCCCCCCCCAATCCCCCCTCCCATTTGGCCACGCTTGTCATCATCTGCTCTGGCATCAGACAGATGTGTCTGCGGAGTGTCTGCGGGGGTGTTTAGCACAGATCGGCTAACGCTGCCTGATGGGTCCCAGGCTGAAATGATGGGGGGGGCATTAGAATGTGACGGCGGTCATTAGACGCACACGCCGCGAAAGCGACCGGCAAAGCACCCCTTCTGCACCTGGGCTTTACTCTGCGCGAAGCTCCAATCATTCCTTCTCTCTGCCCCTGCACCTGGGAAACAAAGCCACATTCACAAATAATACTCACAAATAAAATGCTCAGAAACACGCTCAGATACACTCACAAATAATATGCTCATAAATAAGATGCTTGCAAACACAAATATGGTCACAAATACGCTCACAAGCAAGCTGGCTCTCTAAGGTGCTGAATATAGGATACAAGACTCCCCAGATTGTGTTATCTCTTCCTGGTTGAGTGGACTGAGAACTGGCATCTGTGTCTGGGGGAGCATTAAAAGCCAAATGTCGTGTCTGTCGCTGTGGGGAAATTCCCTGCTGCCTCAGGTCTGATGAATGTCAGGCGTCTCTGCAGCGATTCAAGGGCCCTCTGACACAGGGACATTCGGAGGGCAGACTGGGTACGTTCCTCTCAGCCTCGAGGAGGCCGCCATCTTGGTTCACCTCAGTCCCTTTCCGGGCCTCTCGTCCGTGTTTAATGTACCGAGGGCCAAATACCAAATGCTGTTTTCAGACATTCGCATCTGATGTTACCCTGGATGCAGAATGCTACGTCGCACCTCAGAGAGGTCACATGCACCCCACAGAAGGTTTGGAAGTCCAGTCTCCACTAAAGATCACTCAAAACATGGAACTGGACGTTACAGCCTTTCTATGGTGCAGAATCTGACTGACACATCAGAGCTTTTGCGTACATGATAATCTCTCGACATAACATTTGATCCCTTAAGTTAGGGGTTACAAACCTATTGATGACCATGGTCCAAGATACGCTATGCGATAAACAGATATGGGGTCTGGTGGACCAAATTTAACTAATTAATAAGATTAAAGATTATTACGTTTAATCGTTCCAGTTTTTTTCATGTGAGCAAACCATGCCAACATTGGTGTTCACAAAAAAGGCACGCTGTTAAGGGTCCTCTTCCACGGGCTCAGGGAATTGGGTGAATTCCATTTTCCTGCTGTTCAAAAGCTCTTCTTCTCCAGGCACAACTCATAGTTTCCTGTGAAATCAGCTACGTTTAATTCAGTATAAACATGTTAATGGACTGACTGACTGAGATAAGTAACTGAACTTCAATGTTGGACACTCAGCTAGTCTGTATGTGGGATAAATGAGCAAAATTAAAAATAATGATCAAAAATTACCTCCATCAGCATGAGCTTCTGCTTTACGGCTTATTTGCGGAGTGCTAATGAATGCAATTAGAGCTACGCTTTAAGTGGGAGAACCCTGTCAGCGTCAGACTGGCTGGAAGCCAAGTCAGCTCGCTGTTTGGGAAGTGCATCAGAGCAGGAAGAGACAAACTCCCGCCATAATTCTACTGTGTTAAACTCTCTGCCCCCTCTCTGCTTTCTGTGCTGAGATGACCGCCCTCCATCCGTTCCCCAATCCTGGCTCCAGGACCACCCAATCTCACTCATAATAGGTTTCAGGATTAGCCAGCTGGTTAATCAGGCCGCCTGGTGCTGGAATGGCCGCGATTGCTCCAGGAGAGCAGAGAGATGGTTCGGTTTGTACTGCATTGGAACCCGCGGTTTTGCAGCTGCGAGGGGAGATGAAGAACGTGTGGGAGGCTGTGACCAGGGCTCAGGTGAGGTAACAGCAGGCCTGTTTCAGGTCAGTTTGTACCGAAGTGGATTCAGGTGAACTCTCCATAAATGTCCAGGACAAAAGCTGCTTTCCCACCATAAGAACTTTTTTCAGGAACCAGAACCTTTTTCCAGAACCAGGAACATTTGTTGCATTCACATTGCATTAACTCGGCCCGACTGTAGTTTCTCAGAGGCAGTTCCGGAACCCTTATTTTGTTTCTAACATGAATTACCCCTTACAGAGCTTGGTGATTGGTTGACCACAAGCACTGGTGCTAACTTAGAAATGACACAGAAGTGTGGAGAAATTGTAGGTCATTGAGAGCGAATCTGAATGAATGTGGGAAAATGGACATTATGTGGTACAGCAGTCAGCTCTGATCACAGGTCAGGTGAGTCTGGTTTTTTTAGATTAAAACATAGACCTTGGAAGGGTGTTTTTTATTAACCAGTGAATTTGTATTGTATGTGTGTGGTCTTATTCGTGCAAACTAAAATTTCGATACACAACATAGACTCCATGGCGGCTGTGCTGCCTGTGGTTTTAACGTCAGTTTGTCGTTTAGTTCACCAACAAGTGTCTGTCAGTTGCTGTTTTAACATCGTCATAGCAGTATTACTAGTATTACTTTCGGTCAGTTAAACTGTGCCCACCCTCGTCTGGCAAAATGGTTCTGTCCGGGACTGTAACATGGTTCTGCTGGAAGCCAGCACCCGGGAGACCGGCAGGAAAGTGAATTCCTGCCTTCTGCTCATACTGGACGTTCAGCTTCATGTTGCTGGTAAACCAGTCGCCTAGGTTTCTGAAAGTCGCACTGTTTAATAAATGGGGCAGTCCCTTCAGCCACTTGAGTCTGGCCATTTTTAGCCCCCCAGCCCAGTCTGTGAATGGATCAGTCCGTGCTGCCATGTGACCCTGAAGCTCCAGCTCCCCAGTCTCACGCAGCATGGAGCAGTGCAGTCCTGTTGAAGGGACCCAGCTCATGCAATGGAGGAGGGGGGCTGTCTATGTATGACACGTGTGTATGTGTGTGGACATGTATATATTACATCGTGGGGACATTTGGTCCCCACAATGTGATAAAAAAAACGATTTGTTATTTTGACCTTTTGGGGACATTTATTCAGTCCCCACAAGAGGAAACTCAGTTTTATAAAAATCCGAGAATGCAATGAAAGAAAATTAAAAATGCCAAAAGTCATTGTATTATGTTTGGTTACTTATGGTTAAGGTCTGGGTAGGGGTCAAGGACACCATTAATGAGATTAGGGTTATGCAATTTGAAATAAACGGAGAGTCCCCACGAAGATACTATTACAAACCTGTGTGTGTGTCTGGGAGTTTGCCAGTTTGCCAGTCTCTCAGCCCACATGTAAACTCCAGGTCGGTGCTGTGTATTCCTTATATGTCAGCTAATATTGATAAAGTGAAACAGACTCGCCGAAACGTATTTCTGAGAATTTTATTTAGCATTTTTCTTAAAAGTGGGATGACTGGGATCTCAGGTCAATCTGAAACTGCAGTTGGAGTTTCAAAGAGTCTCTTCACTGTGAGATTTCCTTTCCACCCACAGAGTTCGAACACAGAAAAACGAGCGTAATGACAACTCGGTCGGCACCTGAAAGAAGAGAAGGACGCTCAGTGCCATTTACACACCGCAGGGTGTCGTTATGCCACAAGCCAGTGCGTTGTTGGTGTGTGAACTCCTCATATGGGTGCCTTTGTGTGGGTTTACCGCGCTTAAAAGCTTAAAAAAGATGCCATCACACCTCAAGATCAAGGTCCTCTTTTTTTACCAAAGTTATTTAACAGGCCTGTAAGATGCGGAGTTTCTGAAGCAGAATGACACCGGAATCTTGCTATAGAATTAGCTTTTTGAAAAACCGCCTTAATTTTATAAACATTTTTTTCTATGTTAAGAACCTGATTTCCAATACAATTTGTAAAACAGGCGCTGTTTCAGTCCGGTAGTGTTTTGTACAGTATTTGCCGCTTCTGCAAAGTGACTCTCGAGCATTTATCGATTTTGAGACACATTTTGAGGCTTATTTAACAGAGAAAGATGGTGCACTAGAAGAACCAGACAAAACCCCAAAAACGTCAGCCATCCCCTCTGACAAAACCCATAATTACTCTCCTGCCCTCGGCACGTAGGGAGGCCACCGAATCAGGACTGGGGCAAGAGGAAGTCATTCTGGGAGGAGTTGTGGTGAGCAACCCTTGGTCTGCATTGAATAATCCCGTGAAACCGAGAGTGTCGAACTTTGTCACCTAAGATAACACCAGTGTCGCGGCAGCACAGCAGGCTTCTGTCCTACAGGACTTTACGCCTCTAATGTACATCACGTTAATTTAGCAGAAGCTTATACTGAAAGCGACATGCTTTTTTTTTTTCATATAGCAGAGGTAGCCAGTCCTTGGAGTAACTGGGAGGGGTCAAGAGCCTTGCTGAGGTACCAAAGGGGACATCCATCTGGCGGGATTTGAACCGGCAACCTTCCGGTCACAGGTACAACAACTAAACTGTCTAAGTCATATCATGCTTTCTGAAATTTTCATGAAGACAAAGCTCATCGTGCAAGAAGACCAACCCCCCCCTCACCCCTGGTGTGAGCACCAGGCTTTGCTTGAGGGTGTGAGTGTGTGGTTCCTGTATACATTACATAATACGGACCAAATGTCCACATAATGTCACGAAACTTATCATTTTAGAAAATCAATTTAATAAAAATTTATGATTGAAATCAGAAAAAGGCCTTCGGTTATGATAAGGTCAGGGTTGGGTAGGGGTTAAGGTCATCATAGAGCGTTCCCTGAAAGATATGAATACACGCGGGCGTGTGTGTGCGTGTGTGCGTGTGCGTGTGTGTGTGTGTGTGTGTGTGTGCGTGTGATGAAGTGACCCAGCATAACTCTTTAAACATACTCTAAAACGACTGCGGTTTACCAGTTCAGTTTAACAAACATTTTTTTCCACATAACCTACTTTAGTCTGTCTATAGCACACGGCTGCTTATCCAGTTCATAAACCCAGACACTCTTTCTGCAGATACTTTACGTTATTTTTATCTTAAAATGTTGCTATTGAGTTTCTTTCCCCATTGTTCCGCATTCTCCTGTTTTAAAGTTACCAAAATTGTGCAGGGACCGTTAGTTTTGCGAGCGACTTCAAAGCTCACTGATGTCATTAACGTAGCCGTCGCTCAACAAACCGTCCTGTTGTCTGTTTTTACGCCTCACATCCCAGCAGGTGACGACTGTTAGTGAAGTAAACATGTATCTGTTTTTGTTGCTGCATGCGCGTGTTCGGTTGTGCTGACTGTGCCGTTGCCATAGCAGTGCTCTAAAGCGCCCTATTTATAAACAGTGTGGTTTCGACACGCAGGTACCTGCGTCGTAATGGCCCTCTTAGGACCCACGCCGTCGCACCGAGCGCCCAAACAGGATAGCGCAGCAGGTCTGTGGCGGGGCCGTCCCAGACCCTAACCCCCGACCTTTGCTCCTGCGTCCTAGTGAGTGTCTTATGTTCTGGTCGCCTAGGAACCATCCTTCTTCAGGCTCAGCCCAGATCGCTGTGGCTCGATGCTAATAACCGCACAGATGCGTTCAGGGACTAGAAACTTGATCTTTTTTTAACCGCCCTCCGCCAGAAAGGCCGCAGCGGAGATGGTGTAACAAACAGCTGTAAAGAGAGCAGAGAGGAGCCCGGTGATTACGCTGTACCGGAGGAGTTTCTGCCTACTGAAAAGATCCGGGGATGTTAAGTATTCCTGGGGCTTGAGGGAAGATTGGCATTGGAGGTAAGATACTCAGGGCTATAGCCCATAGTGATCAGACCCTAATGATGCTCATGATCTGCACCAACTGCTCTGATAGCCCTGGCCAGCTGTGTAGGTCTTGGTAGTGAAAAAAAGGTCAACTCACTTATAACAGACTCTCTGCATGACCACAAAGCCACCACATCTAACTGCCCCGCCACAGGGGTGATGGAAATGTTCTGCTCACTGTGTGCTGTGAAGAGCTACCTCTGCTTCTGCTGACCTAGCAGAAATACCACAATCAAGAGAGGACCGATGAAAAACAGCGCATTGCCCCATACTGTGATATGTCAAAGGGGACATTTAATACATGTCAGTGCGCTTTGATAGCTGCCATGCAAACCACATGTGATGTTGCCGTCGATGCATTTGCACCTGGGTTTCAGAGAAGGACTCGGCATCATATCCCAGCATGCCTTGCGAAAAACAGGGCCGTCACCCTGACCTGCTGGAATGACAGTCTAGTCTGGTGTGTCATCAAACCCAAACCAGAACATTTTCAATCGGATCACGATATAATGGGACGTCGTCATCATTGTCATGGCTAAAGGTGCATAATTCAGGTCCAGAAAGTAAAAATCCAGACCGAGATTTTGTTTCAGCCAACCAGTTGAGTACTAGGTCACTGTGACTCTTTATGCTCAACTGGTTGGTTGAAACAAAATCGTGGTCTGGAGTTTTACTTTCTGGACTTTCCACCTCTGGTTATAGTGAACCCTTATCTGCAGTACAGATTCTTTCTTCAGGACAGTTGTCTGCAGGACACATTCTCTGCTAATATTAGCCTCCTGATATTTCTACCCTTCAGTTTTAATAAAGAATGTCCTGGAAATTTAGGATCACCTCTAAATTCATGGGACGCCCTTTAAAGACGGGTCATCCCTCGATGCTGCGTCTTCTAGAGCAAAGGCCCTCTCAGCCCCCGCCTGGCCGTCCGTTATGCTTTCATTATCGCACGCCGTCATTTGCATACAATTTGCACGTCAGATTCACAAAGCATTAACCACACAGTTAGCAGAGCTCTCGCTAACAGTAACACGGACTCCCTCCCATCCTTTATTGGCATTTTGTTTGTCTGTTACAGTTCCAGATCATAGCTGGATTCCTTTTGATTCTCTAGCATCGTTAGAATGACTGATTTCCATCTGAATGGCATCGGTCTGACACAGGATACGAATGACATGCTCCTCAGTACTGTACTCGTCGCCTCAGTCGCGCTTCTGCCTATTAATTTTTAATGCGATTCTGATATTGTTTCAATTATTTTATCTATGAGGAGCAGATCGGGGGCTGGGCGGCAGTATCCCTGTCGAAATCTTCCCTCAGGTTGTCTCAGTTTCCTCTTGGTTCCCCCTCAGTCTCGTGCCCCTGCCCAGCCAGTTTAAGACCAGTTTCTGTCCCCATAGGGACAGGACAGCCCAGTGACACCGTGACTGGCGTAGGATGCAGGTGCTTCATAAGTAAGATGTCTGTGTATTCATTCGTTCCTCTGATCCTCATTCATTCGCTCTCTCAGGGTCATGTGACCATTATCTATGACATCATCAGCTAAAGCTAGATAGTCCGTTTGTAATATCACAAAGAAAAAGGACCAGCGTGATCCAGTACACTAACATATCTGGATGTGTACAGTACATCCTTGGCCCCCCAGCCTGTCACAGCTGGGTAATCTGATCATGATCACCCTCCCCTTGGCAATTTTTACATCCCATTGACACTATTTCCCAGAACTGTCGTTACTCTCTGTTTTCCCAAATACTTTTTACAGTTACTCAGTTTTTCTCCCCATTTTTTTCTATCCCTTAAAATAAAGACCTTAGTGGCAAACTGTATTCCGAAATCACCGGACCGGTGTCATTTTGGCCAAAGCATTGACAAGGAAAGACAAACTCTTTCGATCCCAGGACGAAACTCTTGAAATGGACTCAACCCGCCAACCTTCCAGTAAATAGCCAAATATGGTCACCGCCACAGAGATCAGAGAGGGAACGGGATGACCAGCGACAAACAGATGGGCTCGATCATCACAACAACGAACGCGCTATTTCGAGGCCTCAAAACCCCTGACAGAAGACAGAATGTTCTGGAGGAACGTAATGTAGATGGTCACTGGGGGTCGATATGGGGCGGACAGCCCCTAATAGTGATAAACAGAATGCATTTCAGACTGATCGACTGACTGATGGATTGGCCAGAGGAAAAAAGCCACGGGTTATGCATGATTATAATGGTTATAAGCTAGTGAAGCTTGCATCAGAAACAAAGGCTGTGAAAACTCACATTTCACAATCCTGGTTTTAGATTCATGACATCCTGGAAAACACAATGTAGATTTTCCTCAGGCTACCGCACTTAAGCAGGGCTGAGTAACTGAATTGATTGCCTGAATGGGAAAACCCAGCGGATCCTCTTTGCTGTTCTCCCGTCTACACAGATCTGTAACCTTTCAGCTCGGCTACTTGGGAATCGGCCGTTTGTTCCTTGCATTCGTAAACAGGGGCTTTCTGAGTGTACAAAGTACCATTGTCTCCATTGTTTTTTCCCCACCAACAATAGACATTCAACATGCTTGCAAAAATGCAAGAAACAAAATTCACGTGAATCCTACATACCAAATCCTCAACGCCAGAAACGCCAAACCCGAGGCTGTGGATACGTCTGAGTAGCTGAGATAAGTAATATATTTTGTCTCCGAAGCCTTCAACATAAACATAACAGGAAATTACATTTGAGGCATCTCAGAAATGCAAAAATATCTTTGTTTCTCCAGAGGCCATTCCTGACAATGGAAGAAAGTGTTGACTGAACAATATAGAGCAGAGAAGCCTGATCATCTGCTGAGGTCATGCCTCTTGTGATGAGGTTGCCTCCCATCCTGCGTCTCTGCGAGCGTGATCTCTGACTCACATGCTGCACGCTTGAATGCGACGCCTGGGGCCTGCAGCTGCTCATTACATTTAAGTCCAAAGGCGTGTTATGACCCACGCCATCGGCCAGGATACCAGCTACTGTCGAGAGGAAGTGAAAATCCGTGCAGTAAGACACCACAAGATGAGCGAGATCGCCAAGAGACCACATTAACTGGGGGGGGGGGGGGGGTCAACACACAAACGCTATATACCCCTATTATTCAAATCGTGGTCCGTGAGGTCCGAGCACTGCTGGTTTCCCAGCCTTCCTTTACCTGTGAGCCAAGTGTGAAGCCTCTGACCAATCAGAATCCGGAATTTTTAAACTAACTACCTGGGAGAACTGAAAACAAGGCCTGGATTTGGGATCGAGGTCCAGATTTGTAGAGCCCTGCTATATACACTGCGCCTAAGGACCGGTTTACACTCCATGGTCACAACACACCCACACACACGTCATGCCCGTCACGCGTTCCCTGTGCATCTATGTGATTAACGCCAGACGTACACGCGGTGCAGTACCACCAAGGATCTTGAGGGCAGTATGATTGTAGCAGTGTTTGTATGTGTGGTACAGTTAGTATTAAAGTAGCTTTTTTAGGAATAAGGGGCCAGAAGATATTCAAAACAAACTTCAAAAATTAATTTACATGAATGAAATTGACACCAATGCATACAGTGAACTGGTTAAATTTGCAGACGACACCAAGGTGGGTGGTGTGGCAGATACTGAACTAGCAGCACAGAGGCTACAACGGGATCTGGATTTAATTAGCGACTGGGCTGATATCTGGCAGATTAAATTTAATGTAGATAAATGTAAGGTAATTCATGCAGGGAGCAGAAATATAAAGTTCAGATATTTTATGGGTTCCACTGAAATAAAGGTGGCTGATTATGAGAAAGACCTCGGTGTGTATGTTGATGCTTCCATGTCCCACTCTCGCCAGTGTCGGGAAGCAATAAAAAAGGCCAATAAGATGTTGGGTTACATCTCTAAGTGTGTGGAGTTTAAGTCAAGGGAGGTGATGCTACGATTATATAATTCCTTGGTAAGACCCCACCTAGAATATTGTGTACAGGTTTGGTCACCATACCTTAAGAAGGACATTGCTGCCTTGGAAAAGGTGCAATGTTGGGCTACAAGAATGATTCCTGGTCTTAGAGGAATGTCTTATGACGAGAGGTTAGCTGAGCTGAATCTGTTTAGCCTCGAGCGAAGGAGACTAAGGGGGGACATGATCCAGGTTTGTAAGATTCTAACAGGTCTGGATGCTGTTCAGCCAAATGGCTATTTCAATATTAGTTTAAATACTAGAACTCGTGGCCATAAGTGGAAATTAGCGGGAGAACATTTTAAAATGAATCTGAGGAAGCACTTCTTTACACAGCGTGTAGTTAGAGTATGGAATAGACTTCCTGTTAGTGTAGCGCAAGCTAAAACCCTGGGTTCCTTTAAATCAGAGCTAGATAAGATAACAACTCTATTAGTTCTCCCCAAATGAGCTCGATGGGCTGATTGGCCTCTTCTCGTTTGTAAATTAGTTATTTTCAGAGGCAAGAAAAAAAAATATCCCAAACAGAATTGTGTGAATCTGTGTACAGCGCCTTCAAGATTTAACCCAGTTTAACCCAGTAACCCAGTTTACGCTTCTTTTGCTTCCAGTCCCATCTGAGCTAAGAAAGCAGCACCATGTGTACAAAGTACAATGAAATTCTAGCCTGAAATTCTGACTTGCCTGCTTTCATAACATTATTTTTCCATACAGTTCCAGTTAGAACTTCAACATTTATATTATACCAGGAAATAAGACTTTATATCAGTTTTAAACAATTTTCCTACAAAAGCAACTTTGCAAAGAATAATAGTGGATATGTAGTGTAGAGCAAAGCAGCCACCTCTCAAAATACCCCAACCTCAGTGTTTTTCCCTCTGAAAGGGTCCAGTGATCGAAATCTAATATTGTTCCTAATCCACAAAACGAGCTAAATTGAGCTAAAGGTTGCAAAAAAAATGCCCCCAGATAATGTCCCATTCACACCTCAAGGTGGGTGTGGGAGCTAATAGACTGGAACCCAGGTCCCAGAGGTGTGAGGCAACACTGCCAACCACTCACTGCCTCCAAATAAACAACTATAAAAATATATGTAAGCTATTTTACTATAAACTTCTTGGTAAAGTATCGCGGATGACAAATACGCAGCATACCAGTGACCTGAGATATGTACATGTCCCGCCCGGCTCCTCCGGTCCTCCTGGGTGCCACACGCCCTCGTTAACCTCGTGTGGAATCCTCACGTTTGCCGGCTGTTCTTTGTTTCCAGTCATTGGTCCTGTGTATTTCAGTCGGCATTCCAGTATGTTTCCCCCAGTCCAGTCATTGACGTTACATGTGTCCTGTGCCCTTGACAGGATCGATTCCCGATAAGCCCCGTATTGCCCAATTCTCCGTCTCCCCGCTCCTGCCTCCTGCTTCCCCGGTCCGTGCTCATGCCATCCGCTGTGACAGTACACAAGGGTTAAATAGAAATTGAAACTATTTCGTTCTGAAAAACTAACCAGGACTAGCTTGTTTTATTATAATTTTTTTGTTCAGTAAGCCATGGTATGAAAGGGATAAACCACTTTGAGGGGTGTGGTTGTAGGAAAAATATCAACGACATTTGACTGGTATGATTCAGATCAAGGACGGTCCTGGGACTGAACTGCCAAGCTGGGGGTTAGGAGTCTGGGTTCGGCTTTCAGTCATGTCCAAACCTGGGGATCTGAACTGGTTACCAAGTAAACCCTTGCCACTGCTTTCATAATAGTTAGCTCTCACTGCTAATGCTAACAGCAGTTGCCCCCCCTGCCCCATATTTATCACAGCTCATAATGTTTTACACTCTTTCTGCTCTGATGTTCCGAAACTTCTGACGGCTAAAACCAGGCAGCTGGGTTACGTTCCCCATTGATAGGAAGCTGTGAGACTCTTAAAACCCTTTAAATACAAATATTTATGCCCCCCCCCCAAGCACCCCCCTCCCCCCCAAAGGAGCTTATGAGCAGGAACTGGAGTGGAATGGTATCAGCAAGCAGATTTGTGAATTTTCTTTATTATTCTAAGATATCTGGGGGCCTGTGAGCGGCACTGGGAGAAAGACGGCGGTTTGGCTTCTCAGAACCAGAGGCCCAGCCTGCCGCCCCATCACCCTCGACCCAGTTACACACCGCGCTTTCACTCTCTTCCGTTTGGCGTGACGCTGGCTGGGTGGTGGGTGGCATTTGCAAAAACAAACATCGCATGTAAAATAGACACACAGACGCGTGCACATACTCCCGCATGTACAATGATGACTTGAGGAGCATCGTACGAGTCGGGTGGGAGCCATCAGGCTTCCTGTCTGACACGCCCATTTCAGACCCCCCCCCCCCCCCCCCCCCACCAAACGAGCTGATTCTCAGCCGACCTCAGAGGCCATTTACAGCCACCAGCTAGCAGCTGCTCATTTTTTTTTCTTGTCCCACAAAATTCTTCCCGTCGGTTTGGAGTGAAGAAAGTTCATGGTTCCCTGTCGGCTACAAAGCTGAATCTATTTAGCTGCTTACTTGACATCTTGGTGACTGACAGCATACATCAAATAACAGCCCTGGGGCCAAAACTCTCATTTCCACCAACGCTGGTTTTATTCAAACAGAGAATATTCTAGAATAATGCAGGTTAATTACTGCGTTCAGCGGTGCTACAGCAGGGACCATCACGTGAGCAGCTCATGTCCTTAAGTTCCATTCTCGGTTCTTGCCCAGATCCAAGCACCTCATTATCCTTGCTGCTGTGATTTCAGGCTGGTTGAGAGTAGAACCCCCCCCCCACCCCCCCCCCCGCCAGTGCTTGTAACCTGATGCCTCCGATTATCTCCGGCTTTCTGGCACAGAGAAATAAACTCGAACTCATACCTTCCCAGCGCTGAGTCCTTCTCTGCTCACAAAGTACAGTAACCCCACATCAAGCCCATCAAATTTTCTCTGTCTGAATCCCGGCACCATGTACTCATGAGTCAATGGATCCAACTGGGATAAAATACCGTCTATACTCTCCAAAAAAGGCTGAGAACAGCTCACTTAACATCTGACTCAGTTGCAATAAAAGGTTTCCCAGTCCGAAAAAGACAGGGTCATTCATAGATCCTCCACAGGTGACAAGACCAGCCACATCCCTGCTGGCCAGACCCCGCAGAGGGCAGTTTTTGACCTGGAAGGGGGCTGTGTTGAGCATGGGCTGCCGTCTCCGTCCAGTTCGCAAGCCACGCTGTGAGGCCTTGGGAACTGCACGTTTTTCCAGCTTACAATGAAACAAATTGCAGCCTTTTAATATTTTTGGGGGATTTTGCAGAAAAGAACGAAACAGCTGTTAATTATTAATGCTTAAAATTGCAATCGTTGGCACTGCAGGAAAACGAGGGGCGATTAAAAGTTCGGAGGTACGTTACTAAGGAAACAGAAATACAGACCCGTGGGCGTGTGAGCACCAGCGCCGAGAACTTGGATGTCGGCAGGTTACCGTCGTGTTTCGGCTGTTTATTTCGCCAGCTGTGTCGCCACGGCAGCAGCAGCGCGCCCTTTCTGTTACTCCTCGTGTAGATTGGGTGGCTTAGCGAGTCCACAGGTAGGCACACGCCCGGTTAATCGATTTTACATCCCGCGGCGAGGGGATTTCATCATTCAACTGCACCATCCATGATTCCAGTCATGCACGTTCTAGGTAATTCTAATCTGTTTACTTCGTGTGTGTAAAATCACCGACCAAACTGCCGTGAATTTTATTTTAAAGTAGGGCAGCATTTCGGGTGGTGAAGAGGCCGCTTCTCCTGATCGGCTTTCACAGGTATCGCTAATTTCTGGGAAATGTTTTTTTTTTTTTTTTTTTTTTTTCGTTACAGGTGCCGTAAACTCTCGCTTCTCTGGAACACTTGACTTCCTGTGAAGAAGCAGTTTTTCGAAGAGAGAGCAAAGCAAGTCCACACAAGACATAGATAAAAACCACGCGTAACGTCACTTTGGACTCTGCTGCTGATTAGCCTGCAGTATCTGAGAATTTTCATCTCTTTATCTTCTTCGGTTGGGTGTAACCCCACTGCAGCAACTCTCTCATTTATTTTGTTTACACGAAGATGAAGGATCAGAAAGGGTGCTGTGTAGCGGGGAAGGGGGATTTAGGGCGATTTCCAAGGGCCTCCGAGTGACAGGGGCCCTAAAAATTTAGAACATAATTGGATTGTTCTGGGCTTGGGGCCCAAAATGAGTAACACTGCTGCCCATCGAGGTAGATGAATGAAATGTCCTTAAAACAGACACAACCGTAATTGAAACCCCATTATATATTGACCAGATTCAAGAAAACACATCATAAGATTTATACATAGTCAAAGAATTCAAATGTAGCATATAAACAAAGTATATAAACATTTGCATACACTGTTGGAGCGAATTCACATGAAAACTTAGGGATTATTATTACTGCAATGATCATCTGCAGATTTTAACTCTCAGTTCAGTTGCTTCGCTTAACATTATCCTAGTTAATGTAGCTGCTTTTAAGCGTCAACTCAAAGCAGATGGATGGTAAACACTCATTTAAGGCCTGGATTGCAGTGACTCATCCACGAAGGGCCTGGTCGCCACTTTCCCATCACCAGTGAAGCGCCTTCTCTGTACCTTGTAGATGAGCACGGTAAACTTAATGCCATTTATCACCTGGAGGAAGCGGGCACCTTTGAAGGCAAAAGAAAAAAAAGTCACACCTCGGTGTGTATGTGATAAGATGTTCTGCACAGAGCGCAAAGCTAAATATCGCACATATTACCCAAGCGGGTGAGATGGAAAAAATGTCTCACAGATGAAAAGCCCCACTCTATCAAAACAGCTATTTAAGCGCGGTGGCAAACAAGCTAGCCAACCACACCCCTAATACCTCCTCTGAATGAGCCTGCATCTCACCAACACACACCGGGCTCAGCCACGACCTCTTCGATCGAGGGAATGTGAAGTAAAGAGAATTGGGAAACTGCTTTTGCAGTCGGCGAATTCTGTTGATTGGGAAAGGTGCACCCTGCATCGGGTGAACACCCCACATTGTGCCCCCATCCCCAAATCCTGTTGCTTTTTCTTTTTAACGGGTCTGTGTTCAGGTGTAATTCTGATGTGGAAATAGCAGATGTGGCCGATTGCTCCACACGGTCTGGGTGTGACACACGTCAACTCATTTTTAGAGCATTTTACTATGTGTTCGCTCCACGTCCGGATTTCCTCCGTGATTTTTTTTTTAACCCTCTGCAGAAGCTGAAGGTTTTCCCACCATGGCTTTGAGCTTCATTATCCCAAAATACCTTGTTTACTCATGTTAAAGAAATTATGAAAGCAGGGTTTTTGGGATGTATTCTAACCGCTGGCGACACATGTGCAGGAAACATTTGGTGCTTAAACCCCGAAATGGAACCGATTTGTTGTGTCGCCCTTTAAAAATGGCAGTGGTTCCCATTCCAAGGTTCACCTTACTTGCCAAACCTACTTCTCATTTAAAAAGTAAAATGACGAAATGCTGCAGCCGCCCCCCCCCCCCCCCCCCCGCCTGCTGACTCACATCCAGTTTCCAAGACAAAAAAATTGGCTTAACATAATAGTCCTGTTGCCAATACAGAAACAGAATTGAATCAACATAACAGCCCTGTTGCTCAAAGAGAAAAACGATCCGCTCAACATATTAGCCCTATTAGCAATACAGCTAAAATATAGACAAATTAGCCCTTGCAGAGAGTTAGCAAACTGAACTATCTTACAGAAAAAAAGTTCCACAAATCTGCCCTATTGCTTCTACAGAGTTAGCCCAACAATTTAGCTCTTTTGCCTATATAATGACTTAGAAAAAATAGCCTGTTGCCTATACAAAGTTAACGCAACAAATCAGTCTTGTTCTTCATACAGAGAAGATAACACTAGAAATTAACCTTATTGCCCCTATAGAATAGTGTACACAATGAATTAGCTTTCTTGCCCACATAGAAAGTGCTATCTCAAAAAATAGCCCTTTTGTGTACACAGAGAGTTAGCACAACAAATTAGCCATACTGGCCTCAGGCAGAGAGTTAGCATAGCAAATTAGCTATGTTGCCCATATAGAAAACCTTAGCTCAACAAAGTAACCCTGTCAACCTTAGCGTTGGCTCAACAAATTAGCCATGTTGCCCTTTGAGTTAGCACCACAAATGACCTGTGTTTCCCTTAGAGTTAGCCCTTTTGCCTACACTGCGAGTTAGCAGAACAAATTAGCCCCGTTGCTCTTAGAGACAGAGTTAGCTCAACGTATCAGGCGTGTGGCCAGATTAAATCTGTCAGCCATTTGTGGTCTCCATTATATCAGTAAAAAGCTGAGCCCAATCATGATTCATCCATGACCAGAGAGTGTGGACTCACCCCGAGACACGGCCGAGATCTTTTCACAAGTTCTGTGACATTTTCAGAGGGTAAGAGGCCTCTTCTAGTAAGAAGGTTTACAAAGGGCTGTGAAGGTATTCCGATCACAGGAAACTGGGGTCCTCAGTGGTGTCACCCAGAAACAGAAGCTCAGATGAAGAAGAAGAGCATCATGAGAGGCTAGATAGCATCATAGTTGGCTTTGGTGGTGGCATTTTTAAGAAGCAAAGCAATCATTTTCACTCCCCATTCAGGTCCCACTGTCTTCTGATGCCGGTGGTTATGGTTCCCTGCCCATTATATATTCCGTGTCCATAGCCATAGTCTGTCTTCAAACCATCTTCAATCCATAGGTCAGTAGCTACGTTTTTTATTGGTTCAGTAGGGAAAAGCATTTAGGTCTGTTTTGGCTGATTTTTATTACTTTTTGTTTCGCGTTCAGTTAGGTACTTATTTTTGGCGATAAACAAGCGGGCTTCAACAGTAGCGCCTTGAAATCTGAAAACGACCCATTTGTAAATAGTCAAAATGAGGTTTCACACATTCAGTTTTACTTTTCTTGGTGTTCATAGCCTTGTTACACGCAGGTTCGAGTAGCAAATCGCCGCGATGCTTGGCAGTTTTTTGCAGACAGGCTGTTTGGCGGACAGCGTAGTCCATCATAAAGGGTCGCCACGCTAAACCGTCTTACCGCCCAACTTCCTCTTCTGTGTCAAGCCAACCGTGTGGCCAGACCGAGTCTCCTAAAACATAAGGTGCCAACAGATATTTTGGAGACCAGGCCAACTCCCCAGCTGGCTGCAGAGTGGGAGAGGAAGAGTGCTCGAGATACGACAGTGGCGGAAAAGCCAGAGGGCCATCCCTGTGGACGGCTGCAGGCCCTTGGAACGTGAGCACGCGCTGTCCACTCGTGCAAACAGAGGCTCATCCGAGAGAAGCCTTAATGATCACAAATCCACAGGAAGCATCCTGAGATGCTGGCCGAGAAGTCGAGCTCGACCGGCATCATGAAGGATTTTGGGAATCCAGTCCAAGACGACACATCAGTCTTTGGCACAGAAGCAAACGTGATGTTCTGCTGCATTTAGTAGTAATACATTTTTAAAGGTATTAACCAGCAGAAAGGACATTGACTGCCATCCATATATGTAGGTCTGGTTCACCAATAGCGGTGAGTCAGAGGGATAACAGCTGGGTGAAAATGACAAGGGACACTCTGCGGTTGAGTCACCTCGCAGATCAGTGAGGGAGGAGCTTGATAACCCTGAGAATATCCAGGCCCCGAACATGATTTGGGAATAGCAAGAGATTTAGCAAGGGGGGAGCCTGTCCTGAGCAGGGCGACTGCTGGGATCGACCACTAGCAGCTGAAATGAATACACCGACTGAGCTCTAAACTGAGCTCTTGATGAACCCACCCGTCTTGGTATCTTCGAGCTAAAGCACTTCCACAGCTAATGAGGAAAACAGTCTTAAACGTCCTCTTTTTTTAATCTCAGAAGAAACCCGTGAGAATTTTCCATTTGGACTCTGACGTCACTGAGACCAGATGTTCCTCGAAGTCCCCGGACAACCTGCTCCTGCACACTTAACCCAAGAAAAATGAAACTAGATCGGGTGGAACTGTCCCGGACAATCCTGGTCTTTTGCACTGCATAAACCGGTCAGCATTACGTGGCACACACGTTTCATGCTGGGAAGCTCTGAAGGACCATGGGAAGCCACATTACTGAGGTCTCCCTGTGGAGCGTATCTGCAAGAGCAGTGCCCTCGCAGTCCAGTTCTGATGTAGGTTGAACTTCCGTGAACATGGAAGCTACTGAGCACCATCTGGCTACACCACAGCCATCTTCCATCCATTTTCACTTCAGACTGCAGTTCTACTCACTGGCGGAGAGGTTCCCTGTATTGGCCAGACTCCTCGTCGCAGGATTCCTGAAAACACGCCTTTACATCGTGCCTCTGCCTTCCTGTCGGAGAGGAGGAACAGACTGCAGCGGACCGTACAGACAGCAGAAAGGATCACCGGTGCCCCCCTGCCCTCCATCCAGGACCTGTACCTCTCAAGATCCAAGAAAAGGGCAGGAAAAATCATCACAGACCCCGCACACCCTGGACACAGACTTTTTGACCTGCTGCCCTCCGGCAGACGTTATAGAAGCCTGCAGACCAGCACCACCCGACACAGGAACAGTTTCTTTCCCCTCGCCATCTCCCTCCTAAACAGCTGAACTGTCGCACTGCCAAACACCTTCAGCACTGCACTGCACTTTATGTACACTCCTTGGTATATATCTGTATATATTCTGGTATCTATTCTGTAATCTCTGTTTTTTTCTTCTGCTTATAAGATTTAGATTATTTTATTGTACTGTTCATTGCTCATTTATACACACATATATATACTATGTACATACATACATATATTTATATTTATTATATATATATTTATAAATAGTATAAACATATTATTATACAATATGTACAAACAACACTTACATACACCTGTTAACACTTGTCTTATACTGTAGAACAATCCATATTCACAGTCATATTGTAACTGTATATTATAGTATTTACACTTGCTCTGGATATTGTTCATTGTATCCTTACACACTGCTGTTTTGTTTTTTGTTTTCTTTTTACACTACTTGAGAGACAACATCTACCGGAATCAAATTCCTTGTATGTGCTTGCACATACTTGGCCAATAAACACGATTCTGATTCTGATTCTGATTCTGATTCTGATTGGCAGCAGAGCCTTCAGACGAGCGGCTGGGAGGGGGCTGGGTGGGTTGACCTGTTGGGCCCCCCCCCCACAGGCATCTGACCAGCCTAGGAAAGGGAGACTGTCAGGGGCCCCACGTCTGCTGCCTGACACGCGTTGCGGTGCCCCCCCCCCCCCCTCCGCAGCACAAAAGCTGAGCCCTCCCCCCCTCGGTCCCTGGGCCACCACTTATCTCTCCGTGTATTATTTTTATTACAAGTTCGTCGTTCGTCTCATTCTGCTCCAAGGCGGCGGCATTGAACGCAGTTAAAAATAACCAGCAATGAGCTGGGAATCTGTGTTTGTGGAAAGAAAAATAATTATGAACAGGGAAGTCCTGATAGAGGATTCAAAGGGGTGGGGGGGGGGGCATCAGTGGTCCGGGTGGGGGGGGCCGGATCAGGCTTAAAGGGCCATCTGCAATAGCTCAGCGTCCAAGTGGCAGACGGGACAGCAAGACTCGAGGAGGGCCTGCGTGTCGGGGGGGGGGGGGGGGGGGGGGGATGGGGGTCACAGACAACAGATTTCTCAGTGGGATGGTGGGGGGGTGTTCCGGTGAGCCCCACTTGCTTCACCGTCGTGTCGATGCTTTCTGGTTTGTTACTGGTCCATCTGCAATTTTCACTGACATAACAAAGTTCATTCATTCCCCAGATTGGGGGAGGGCGCACACTAACCACAACCACGTCTCCCCAGGGCGAACACGCATAGATCTGCACCCCCCCCCCCCCCAGCATTGTGACTACATCTATTTTTATCCAGGTAAATCCTTCCCTCCAGATGTAGCGCATTTACTGCAACGTCATTCACGGCTTGGAGCCCAGAAGACGGTACAGCGTCTGGATGTGTGAGAGGAACGGATGAAAGGTCTGCGTCTGCGCGCGTCTGCGCATGTCTGCACATGTCTGCGCATGTCTGCGCGTGTCTGCGCAGTGATGCCTGGAAGTCCGTGGGGCCCTAACGCTGTAACTCATTTAAATGCTGGGTGTGCGTCGTTCTAAATTTAGAGCGTGTAAGAAAGACGAGCTTTTCCCAAATGGTAATAATTACACATACAGGTTGCAAGTTTTTTTCATTCAATATATATTTTACATAACAAAAATTCCACATACAATATACGAGTATATAAATTTTTTCAGTAGATGTCCAGGATGGGCCAGCATCAGCCATTCTTATACATTATATTTTTTTCCATTTTTGTGGCATACATATTTGTATTTTTTTTTTTTTTAAAAAAAAAAAGGTACACGATTTTTTTCTTCTCCTATTTCAACGTTAATAAAATATAAATTATTCATAAGATGTGTAACCAAGTACAAATAAAAAACAAAAAACACCTCAACATAGAAATACTGGAAAACAACAGGAATGGCAATAGGAAGGTGCTACAGGTGAGCTTCCAATGTCTCTTTGGTCTGATGGGGGCAGAGCGGCAGAAGTGCTGTCAGTCTGAAGGGATGGCAGTCAGGTTGACTTTGGTCCAAAGTCCTACAGGCTCAAAGCACTGCTGGTCCAGATCAGTGTTGGACCAAAGCCATTCCAGTCCTGAAGAAGTCCAAAGTACTACTATCGTTACAGTAACAAAGTGCTACTAGTTCAGAATAATATTGGCCTAAAGTGATCCTGGTCCAAAGGATCATTGGTCTAGATCATTACTGGCCCAATGCACTGGTCTAGATCACTGTAGACCCAAAGCACTACTAATCCGGATCAATATAGACCAAGAGTACTACTAATCCAGATCAATGTAGATCAAAACTGGTGCTAATCTAGATCAATGTAGATGTTAAAATGTTAGAATTCAGACTGATAAGACTCGTGCACTACTACTAGTCCAGAACAATGTTAGTCTAAGGCACTTTTAGTTAGAGACATGAATAACCAACAATACTAAAAAATAGGCTACCGTTCCTGTCTAAGTAATACTGCAGGACACCTCCACACAGCCGGGGTGAGATGAGTCCTCATTCACTTCCCTGTCTCTCTCGACCACGAGGGAGCTTGACCTAAATGGCCTTTCTATTCCGAGGCCACTGACGCGATCCGTGCAAGTACTGAACTAGCACGGTTTGGGGGAAATGATTTCAAAGGGGAATCGGTTGCAGTCTGACCTGAATTCTCGCACCTGCCTTCTCTTGAAAGGTAAGACTTTGCTGCGGCTGGCGGTTTGATGGAGGAACTCGCCGTCTGATTTCGAGGTATGAGACAAGACGGGGTAACTGAGAGCGCCCTGAAAATCTACGCTTCTTTTTAGGCCGAGCTGAGCCAACAAACCATACCTGTTTCAGCCTTCATCTGGTAAGATTCAGCCAATCCTATAACAGGGACATGCCATCCCATCATAAACATGGCTGCACTACACAGCTAATGCGACCAAGGTGAGCCAAACCAACAAACACCATGCTTCCCCAGAGAGGCTGCAGTTTCCATCTTCAGACACTATAAATAGACTGTGCCATTGAGGACCCCAAAAGTTCTGCATTCATGACGAAGTCCCCCTAACATTTAAATACCATGAAACGCAATCTGTACAAACCGTAAGTCTACGATCATGACTGCGGGAGTTCAGAGACTGTAAACACAATATACGGATTAAATACACCAACAGGCCTCGGCTTACAGCACCGGCCCTGTTTACAGTGATTCCCTGCTGAGAAAAAAAAATTAAAATCACACGATAAACTCAGTGATACCGCTCTCCAGTCATAACAATAAATTGCGGGAATTTCATCCAGAAGAAATAAACGAGGAGAGGATCTGCGCCTGGAGGCCGATAACTCCATTCCGTGATTTCATTCCTCATCCATATTCAGTCAAACGCAATAAACAGCATTCAGCGGTCAGATGTAAAAAAACAAAAAAAAAATAATCGGCTGCACGAATCCCCCATGTCCTGATTGAATTTGTACTGGCTGGTGTTTGGCTAAGCGAAACCTGAATGAGCACCGACGCTGTCGTTGCCGTCTTAAGACCAGAGACTTTTCAGAACATTACACCTAAACCAGGAAAAAAGCAACTTCAAAACAACGAAAATAAATTGTCACTGCTGAGAAATTAAGCCATTTAGGTCAAGTCATTTGTTCAAAAAGTACAACATCAAGTCACCTCCCATTTCCCAAAAGGACTTGAATCTGTGATCTTGGTACCATCCCCAGCTAGTGGGAAGCCCACTTAAGGAGAGACGCCCTCAGATCTCTTACCAAGTTTCAGTCTGAGCAAAACTGACCCACCAAAATATTGACTTTGACCTTCTGAAAAATACCTTCACTGCACCAGCATGTTGCCCCCCCCCCCCCCCCAGCCCTGACGAGGCAGGTTCTCCTTCATCGAAATGCGCTACGACCGAAAAACAGTGAGAGCGGCGAACCCAGGATGTCAATTTCCCAGGTTCCTTTGCTAAGATACAGTTATAATAACAGTACATTCAGCTCTATGAAATGGGTGGTTGTGGAATAATAGAAGCTTTTGCTGGTTTCGTTTAAGGCACATGAACGGCAGACAGAAACAGCAACCAGAGAGAATCTTTGCTAATAAGGGGTTTCTTTTTTTTTTGCTTTTACAGTTGAAGGCCGTTGGAGAAAAACTGAAGTTTTCAATTGCATACACTCACGGCTCCGGGTCTCAGTCATTAATACTTTTTTTTTTTTCTCAACGAGTGCCTGACCTAACCAGGCCCAGTGTTGTCAGGGGAGCCGTCGAGCTCATGTCCCCATTTCTCATAAGAGGGACATTCAGAACCGCCTTGGAGATCCACAGTGTTGATGGACTGTTCGCTCTGGCCTGGACGAACAGAAATAACAAGCCACAGGCATACAAAGTGAGAGCTCACCGCAAGGCGTGGCGGGAGGCTGTCACAGGTAATACTGGCATGAATCAGCAATAACAGAACAAAGGAGGACACGTTTTGAAAAGTCGCCATGCTAGTCTGTACCCAGAGGGGTAGGAACATTATATTTAGCTAAAAAAATGAAACAAGTTTGCATAGATCGTTTTCATTTTGGTCGCTCACTGGAAGATCGCTCATCCCTGAATCCCCAGATTTGTTCCCCACAACATCTGCTAACAAACTTGTCGTGCTCCATGTTGGGTTGGGTGGGGGGGTAAGAGGGCACACGGTAGGCTCTGTTTTTCAGCGTGCATAGTGCAATGTACACTGGGACGTGAAAGTGAATCCATCCACGTCTCCTTACAGCGAGATCATGCCCACCCTCTATCTAGGCCCCCCAGCCGCACCCCCTCACTCGTCCACATCGGGCTTGACATCCAGCATGGCGTGCAGCTCTTCGGGGGCGTACCCCAGCAGGCTCCGCAGGTCGCAGACGAAGCGGTACACGTAGCGCTTGCCCGACGTCTTGTGAATGATGCTCTTGTCATAGTAGTATCTCAGGCCACGGCTCAGCTTCTCATAGTTCATCTTAGGCTTGTTCTTCCGCTTCCCCCAGCGTCGCGCTACCTGTGGGTTTACGACATGATCAAGACCCTCCAAGTATCACGACAGGGTTTCTCCACTTCTCTCATAACGCGATCCAGCCTCTCCAAGCATCGCGATAGGATTTACACCAAGGTTCTTACAACATGATTGAGCCTCTCTGAGTATCGTTTTAGGGTTTACCGACGGCCCTTACAGCATGATCCAGACTGTATGAGCATCATGACCAGGTTTACTGACCGCTCTTACAGCATGATCCAGACTGTATGAGCATCATGACAAGGTTTACTGACCGCTCTTACAGCATGATCCAGACTATATGAGCATCATGACCAGGTTTACCGACCGCTCTTACAGCATGATCCAGACTGTATGAGCATCATGACAAGGTTTACTGACCGCTCTTACAGCATGATCCAGACTGTATGAGCATCATGACCAGGTTTACCGACCGCTCTTACAGCATGATCCAGCCTGTATGAGCATCATGACAAGGTTTACTGACCGCTCTTACAGCATGATCCAGACTGCATGAGCATCATGACAAGGTTTACTGATGGCTCTTACAGCATGATCCAGACTGTATGAGCATCATGACAAGGTTTACTGACCGCTCTTACAGCATGATCCATGTTCATTCCCCAGCTGCCAGTTGCACTCACCTCATCCGGGTCAGACAGCTTGAACTCCCAGCCATCACCTGTCCAGCTGATGAAGGTCTGGCACGACTTGTCTGTCAAGAGCTCCAGGAGAAACTGCCACAGCTGGATGGGTCCACTTCCTGCCAGCCAGACAGACACAGGGATGGGTCAGATGAACCGGGTCAGTGCACAGCACAACATCAGCGGCCCAGTGTGATCCATTAGCTTCAAACAAATTCATTCATTAATTTTCCTTTCATTCTATGCGTTTATCTGCGTTTTTAGGCTACTGGTTAAAAGCCATTTGGGGGGGGGGGGAATGAATGGTTTAAGACACAAGCCAACCCCAACAAATCCTACAATTGAGTTACATAACATGCATTTGAAAACCAGTCACCCTGCAGGTCTCGGGTTGCCTGCATAAATCCGATTCACAGCAATGTTCCCCTTTGTGCAGAAATTCAAAGCCAGCAGAAGAAAATGCTTTCCAAGAAATGAATCAAATTGTTCAAATAGACACCGTGATGGGAATTCCGGAACGTGACCGCAGTAAGTGTGTGTGTATGATGGGATCCATCGCTCTTTGTTTGAATGACCCTATAAAATGTTTTGTTTTCTATTAGCAAGTCCATTTCCTACCTAATAATCATCACTAGGGGGCAGAATTCTTAGCCTAAATGAGCGTACAAGAATTGGTGATCCTTAAATAATTAGAAGAGACATTTACTCGCGTACCGTAACTTTAGAAACGTGCAGAAAATACTGAAGTCAGGAAAGCAGCGAGAACCTGCCTAACGCTGTCTCCAGGTCGACGAGGGCCTTACGGTAAAAAAAAAAAAAAGAAAAGAGTGTGCAGAGTGGTCTGAAAAGCGCGGCACTACGGCAGAGCTCAGCGCCTGTCGAGAAGCCGCCGGCACCGGCTGCACCCCAGCTGTGAAAAACAAGTCGACCTCAAAGCTCACACGTGACTCTCTCACGCATCTCTAGCTCGGCTCCCTTATCGTCACCTCCATCTCCACCCAAGTATGAAGACCTTTCAGCTGTACAGGGATGCAAGAAGGTGCAGGGTGGAGCATGTTCTGTCGCTCGGATTAGTCCTAGCATCTTCGGTTTATCATCACTGCACTCCCACCCCCCGCGACTTTATTTCAGTAAGGTGGCCAACAAGACCCTCCCCTCCCTGCCTACGCGCCCGCATTCTTGGCACGGGGGGGGAAAAGGGAGCGAAAAAATTTGCGGAGAATTCACAGGCATCCCCGAACCCTCCACCCTTCACCTAAGTACTGTGACCCCTGTCGAGTGCCTGGAGGCAACTGGGCCAAGAATGCGGATAAATAAAAATTAACTCAACTGAGTTAGAATTATTATCCATTTCATTTCAGCTGCTACAGGTTCACTTTCCTCTAAGCTTCTGTTACTAATGGCTAGTAGATGTTGACAGGTGTGTATGTGTTACCTCCACTGCCTGCGTGGCACCGGGTTACGGTCACTGAACTGCTTCCTAGCAGAACTGGACACATTTTGAGCCAAACCCAAAACCACATGGAGTTTGGTTCAAGTGTCAAACATTTCCGAGTATGTGAACCCAGGATGGTGTGCGCATCTCTGCCTGCAGCAGCTCGGAGTCTCACAGATCTAACCGCACCTTCTCCACACCTACGTCCTGCACCCAGAGATCAGCTTGAAACCACTTTCTTTTCTTCTTTAGATCTCAAAGAAACATTCACTTTTTACAGAAAGAGACGCAGGGTCACGCAGGTGGTGACGTAGGTCGCCTGAAGCTTGCTAAGATAAGGCTGAAGACGTGTCGCTTGCTGGTAAAAAAGGGGGTTTCAAAAATGAATTTTGTCGCTCATGCTTCCAAGTTGCCAAGACAACCGAGCAGGATGTGGGATCCAGATGAGCAGAGCAGGAGATGAGCAGATGTGCAGAAGCTTTGGCTGCATTTGCAGGAGAGTGAGAAACATGCCAGGTTGTGGTGCCCATTTCTTGTTCAGCTCCGCTTTGTCACCGTGCTTCAGATCATCCTGATTTGGTCACCCAAGACCCAGCAAGTCAGGAACATATTCAGGGTCGGGGAAGTTATTTCCAAAAGTAAACTGTTATAAAGAGAGGCGCATAAAATACAAATACACACCAAAGTTTTGTTCCAGCCAAATAGTATAAAGAGTCACAGTCACAGAGTACTAAACTGGTTGATTGGAACAAAATGAATGCGTACTTTCTGGACCTGAACTATCCACCTCTGTCTATAATGGATTTTTTGAGTAACTTCCCCAACACAACATATTTAATACTGCATTGCTAATGTTCTCTGTACCGGACTGTACTAGTTGAATCAAATAATGAATTTTCAAAAATAAATTGCCATAAATGAATCCACAAAGAATTTTGGGATTCCTTTCCTTTATTGAGTCACACGGAGCGAGGCCCTCCCACGACGCACCTGTGTATCCGGCGAGCACGGCCGCTGGAATGACGGACTTGTCCGTGCTGAGCTCGGGTCGCTCCCTCACGTAGTCCTTGAAGGTTCCCTTGGCCCGGTGGGCCGGAGGCACCTCTGGGCTCTCCTCTGAGTCGAAGCCGTCGTAGGACGGCACCCTCTGCAGGCCACTGAAGGGCGGCAGCCTCCACTCGCCGCTCTCCGTGCTCTCCGTGCTCTCGAAGGAGTCCTGGCCATCCAGCGTGCCTGCGGACCCCCCGGAGAAAGTCAACGCCCTGGCCTCGTTCCCCCATCCCCCAGCATGTGCCTTAAGCTTAGGCGACCTCAGCGTTCACATGGCTTTGGTGTAGGTGGGTCGCGTAGCTCTGCTCACTAACTTTTAAAGGTCAACGTACATCAGGCTGTGGAAAGGAAGAGAAAATGTACACAAAAGTGACACTCGACACCACAGTATGAGGCACGTGTCTGATTGGCATGATTACAGGATGGCTATTGAATACATATCATTGGTTTCCGTGGTTCTTGCGTTATTTATGATTATTCTCTTATAAATAAAGACATTAGTACAACCACTTTCAAGTTATCTATTACCTAACTCACCCGTAACAACTCAATATTTTGCTGAAGAATCTAATTCCTGATCCAAGACGCCATTCACAGCACTCAGCAGTACGTCAGAAGTCGCCTGAACCGTTCGATCAAGCCTTTAATAGCTTCCTTGAACCCCATGCTACCTGATGTGTGGATTTAACATTTCCACTTCTAAGCTCGCTTCCATGGCAGAACTGCAATTCGTATGGCCGGCTAAAATCGCTGATGCGCGCAGAATCTGCATTTTGCTATTGAAAGCTGCCGGTCGTTGATAGAAAACCTTGAAGCCGCGTGTAGGGGTAGTCTGGGGGTTTGGCCCTCGCATTATTTCCCACGAGATGAACGACGGCACGCTGACGGCCGTAGGACCTGTGGCACGGGAGCCGCGGGCGCGGACTGGCAGCACAAGCGGCAGGGTCCAACGTCAGTCTGCCAGTCACCGGCCTGATTCGGAGGCCGAGACGCACCTCTGTGTACCAGGCCAGCCAAATTCCGAAACAAAATTGAGTTGTGGTTGGCGTCCCCTAACTCTGCAGGGAGCCTTAAGGCCTTTAGCACGTCCCAATGGGGCACTCACGTCACGCTAACGAAGAAATGTGCTCAAAGCTAAAACCCACTGAGGCCCCTGTAAGTTTCGCTATGACATGGACCATAGAAGCTCCCAGCAGTTTTTTTATTTAAAAAAAAAAATAAAAAAACCCACAACTTAGAGCCTATCTCTTCTTACGTTTGACAGCAGGGCGAGCACTAAGTTAACAAAAACCAGAGTGCTTCCTGTCATCACTTTACTGGAAGACAGAAGAGAAAAACACGCCGCTGTCCTCAGGCATCTGTAGAGGTTCTCGTTAGTGGTAAAGTTTTTTTAAAATTTATTCACAAATTGTTTTGATCTTATCGTTTAATGTTTTCCTGGTGTGTCAGTGGTGCAACTGGCTTGTCAGAGTCTCACTCATGTTGAGTAATTAAACTTGGGCTGTTAAAGAGAATGACGCTTAACATCATTGTGGTCGGACTCCCCATCTCAGTGGCACGCGACTCTCAGTTGGACTCCCTGCCATGGATCCGGACCCCTGGCGCTCCCCCCACCCGCCCACCCCGCACATCCTCACCTCGGCTGATGTGGCCGACGCACATGTTGTCGAGGGAGACGACCTCCTGCTTGACGGTGGGGAGGTAGTCCCTGGGGAGGGGGTCGAGGATCCCAGCGTGGGTGCTCTCGTACTTGATCGGGAGCAGGTCCTCTGAGCTGATGGGGTGCAGCATCTGGTAGGACTCGGTGATGAAGCCTGGATCTGAGTACTCAGATGGCGGGACGCACTGGGCATGCTCGATGCCATAACCTGGGGGTGCAGAAATGAAAGTCCTTCTTTTTGCTAATCTAATTAGTAGAATCTGTGCACAGTCACGTGACGCCGACACAGAATCACAGACAGAATCACAGACAGAATCAAGCCCAGGCATGAGATCTTGCATTAAATAAAAAATTATTAGCTAAAACTAAAAGCTGTACATTGTATTAAATTCTTATTCTTGGTACCTAAATATTGCTAGCATACGTTTAATATTATTAATTAAAAATAATATCATTATTTTTTATTCATTTTGTTTGTTTGCTTGTTTGTTTATTGTATGTTTGCTTTATTTTGTAGGGACAATGAACTGTGAGTAGCTGCCCCAGAGTTCGCTAAAAAGCTGCATTTCATCAGCAGTCCCGTTGTCATCATTCATTTTGGGGGCTAAACCAAAACTTCATGCTGTGTTACCGTGCTCTTACCTCCAAAATAATCCAAAGGATAGCAGGCATCCTGGGAGGTGGGGTTCACCACATCAGTGTGGAAATATTTCGCGTCTTCAGGAGAGACAAGCCATTGTTAGCGAAACAACACTGCTCAGTGTCTCCCGGTTTATCAGGTGACCTTGTGCTGATCCTTGGTCTCCCTGCATGCTTTTTCCTCGTACACAACAAACAGCTTCCTTCTGAGAAGGTAGAAGAACATCCATGCTTTGCACTCATTAATACATGAGGAATGACGTATCGTCAAAGTGTGAAAGGTTGTGGGTTCAGACGCCACCAGGGGGGTCTGTGTGCTGCTCTGCTTCAGCACGGCCACTGCCTCAGAGCTGGAGCAGAAGATCCTGTTATTGGTTTGCCAAAGAGCAAAGGCCAGAACCCAAGGGAAGGGATCAGTCTGGCTCAGGATCCAGCTAAGGGGATTCTGCTAAGGGGATCCAGCTAAGGGGATTCTTAATAGAGGGATGATTCTTGGATTGTTAACATTTACATTCCAGCTCAATAAATTAGCGGTTTTCAGGAAGCTTCTGTTTATGCGAGAGAAGAAATCGCTAAATGTGCCTGGAATGCTGCCAGGACGAGGTATTAGACAAAATGGAAACAGGGGAACACTACAGGTCAGATGTGTGACATCACTGAAATGTTTGTGCAAAAAAAAAAGGCAGCCAAACATTCAAGGAGCGCGTCACTTAAAACAAGAACCATCTCATACGTTCCGTCTCAGGTAGAGAACATAACTTAACACGCCTTAACACGGCACGTTGTGTTTGAGAAAGTTTGTAGCACTAACATTTACGAGAAGTTCACAAGCTCTGCAAATATTTGCTGCAGAAGACACCTGCTCTTCACCCCAAGGGGCCCAGGATGATGTGTTGGCCTTAATGCATGGCCTACCTCTCTGCAGCATCTCCAGATGCTCCCAGAGGATGTCGCCCACGAAGTCTGGCGCCAGCTCCAGGAAGCGCTCCTTGCCCAGAGCACAGAGGGTGGCGCCGTCCACACAGAAGCGGCAGAAGTCCACGTTGCGCAGGCTGAACTCGTTCACGGTCCACAAGAGCCAGGCTGCCACGTGGCTCTCGCTCCACTGCAGAGGGTCTGCACAGACACAGCAGCATTGAGGGGGGGGGGGGGTTAGAGGTGTCACTCTCATCCAGCTGGAACTGGGACAAATTCCTTTCACGAGGCACCAGCCTTCTGCATGCTCAGATAGCTGTCACCATGGAGACGTGCTAGTAAACATAAGAGTGCCAGGTAGGGGCTACAGAGCTATCCTGGAAAAAGGTTAATGCACAAGCAGAGCATCCCTGTAGAAGAAGCTTGCTGCAAAGAAGATCCATGAGGGACGCTGATGATAAGATAAGACGCCTCGTTTCCACTAAACCGCTACCGATAAACAGCAGCCCACACTTGCACAGCACACTAACTGGACTGTTTTGGCTACAGTCCTTCCTAACGCTGTGACTATGTGTGTGAGCCCGCTACCCCTCCGTCGTACATGTGTGTCTGATGCAGTACCCCTCTGCCTCCCTAGGCGCGCCCCACGGCCCCTTACCGATTGGGATCCCCAGCCGCTGCTGCTCCTTACTGAAGCCGTTGAAGGTGGCCCTCAGGGCCTGTGACATCATCTCCTTGCTGCCGGGGGTGAGTAGAGGCACGTCCTCACACTCCACCTCTGGGGACGGTAGGGGGAACAGCTCAGCCAAGAGACAGAGGAGTGGCCCCCGCCCACCCCCCAAGATCTACTGCTCCCTTTATCAGCAGATCAACGCACAGGTGCCACACAGGCGAGGTGAGATAGAGACAAGCAGTGTATTAAAATCCTTTCTTTGGTTCAACCCTCTCTTCAGCAACTTCCAAAGACATTCTCAGGCAGGCTGTAGGGGGCGTAGTGGTTAAAGACACATACTTGATAATTACGGACACAAGCTATGTGTTGCACCCTGAGCGTAGTGCTTGTGCTGCTTAGTTGGGCTGTATGAACTGCCATCGAAAAGCACTAAAAGTTGATGTTCTCTCCCATGATCAAAGCCATGTGCCGAAGCAGTCAGAGGGGGGCGTTGTGGTGAAGAGGGAGGGTCAGGGGTTTGGGGTCAGAAAGGTGATGTCACTGTCTAGACGATCCCCGATTGATTCCCCATTCACCGTCTCTGGGTGACATGGCGTTCCCATTGGGGGATCAGACCAAATCAGTCGAATACTGGGGGGCGGAGCTTGTCCTGGGATGGAGAGGCACACTGCAGTGAATAGTGGCTGGAGAAAAATCCCAATGGAACAACAGACCTACAAAACTGAGTGTGGGGGGGCAGGCAGGCGGGCCTTTAACACGGTTTATTTGTTTTTCAGCAACACACAGCAGCACGTTGGACAGACGCCGGCCACTGAGAGGCGCCACCAAGACAAGCGTGAAAATGCCAGTGGATCGCGGAGAGAGCCAGCAGGCACCAATCAGGATACCAGGAACCATAAACAGGACCTTCCGTTATACCAGCCTGTCACCGGAGGGGGCGCTGACGATGTGCTTCAGTTACTACTTTAGCTGCTATTTTTTTTTTTTTTTCACGAAACATCCCGCAAAGCAGACAGGAAACTGACATCTGTGTTTTGAAAGTAAATGAAGGACAAGTGAATGAAATAAGAGGATAATGTATTAACATTACAGGGGCTTCTGTCAAGGTGTGCGACCTCGGCTCCGCGAATGGCGAGGAGCATAAGGCCGCCAAGTGTTTCCATGGGGGCGAGTGTGACCGCACCGTGGGTGTTTTTTAAAACTGCTAGCAGTCATGGGGGGGGGGGGGGGGCGGGCCCTCACCGGGGCCACCCGGACCCCAACAAGCAACCCACCGCTTTCGGGAACCACCTAAATGCTCAAGGGTCCCCTGAAAGGGGTCTTGAAAAGACTTACGAAAAACCAGGGCCACTTATTTACATCACGTTAATTATAGGCACTGCAAACCACATTATAAGTCCTGAATGCTAGTACTGTTGCTGTTCTGATGCTGGTACGCAATTACGAATTCACCTTTAAAAGCGGTTCGTGTGGCAAGACTTGAAATCACTGTGCATTTTATTCTTTATACCGCAAATGAGGTACGAATTTGCATATAAAGCATAAACTGCATGACAATTTCTTGTCAAGCGAGAGCAAATGCGCGTAAATGTACGCATTAGCGCTGCTGTGACCGTGCACTGTTACGACCGATTGCCGCAAGTATCTCTTTTAAAGGTGAATGCGTTATGTGCAGTTATGTGCTTCCCCGTACAACATCATACATTTAAACAGACTTTAACACTCGTGCTTCACACAGTTTTAAGTGTAGATATATTCTTTCTATCTGTGCTGAGGCTACAGTCACTATTTCCTGCTTGTTCCCGTCTTACCAAACAGCTATTCATCCTCTAGCTACTATTTCTAAGCAGAATTGCCCAAAAATACCAGCCTGATGCAAGATTTTTTTTTTCTTTAGCGTTCTAGCATATTCCAGTTCTATCCCAATGCCTGTTTATCTTGAACCTAAGAGAAGGTGTCTGAGTCAGACCCCCCTCCCCCAAGTATGCCCCCCCCCCACAAATAGGGTACTTAAGCTGTTATTCCCCAGAAAATTACTCAGCTGTTTCATCCAAGTATTAACAAGGAAAGCGTCTCCAAATGGCTTGTATTTAAAAAGCCGAGGTCTGCTGCTGGATGAAGGTAAAGTACCTCTAGACCGTGCTGTTCAAAACTGAAAATGATTGGAACCTGCGACAATAAGGTCCCTGCAGGGGTCAGGGGGTCATGGATTCGGGTCCCCAGCTCCCCGCTCTTTTTGAGGTCGTGTCTGCCCTGCCCGTCCAGCACGCTAGCGCCCTTTGTTCCAGATCAGTCTCCCGTTCATGTGAACATCAACAAGCACCCTGGTCACTAGAAACAAATTCAGAACTTCTACTACAGCCCTGCCCGTGACTCCACCCCTGATCCCACTACTGACTCCGCCCCTGGCCCCGCCCCACGCCCATAGGGATCAGTAGGGTAGGAGTGGCCAGGAGGAGAGCATCAAGAGGCAGATTGGCCCGAAGGCACAGCTGCTGTAAACAGCCCCACTGCCCAGAAACACACCCAGCGTCTGCGCTTAAAGAATGCGGGGGATGTTTACATGCCCACACAAACATACGCCGGCCAAATAGATGTTCTGTTTACACCAGCAGCTATCGCCATGCCCCATCCAACTTCAGGCCGTGAAATCCCAGTTCTCCCACAGGACAGTAGGTGGCGTAGCTGTTAAAGACATGAAGTTGAAGCTTGAAAGGTCATGGGTTCAAATCAGGAAAACTGGCTGCTGCGTTTCAGAGAAAGCACGAAAAACGCCCGAGCGCAACGCTCTTGTGTTGCGGCCAAGCGTGGTAACAATAGCCTATCAATCTGGCCGCTACAGCGTTTTTTAATACACAGAAATGTTTTACTTCAATTCCCTGTGCGACAGGACTGGCTAATTGTTTCAGTTCATACAGAGACAATGGCTGACAGATGTGCCCTGAAGACGGAACAGGCTGCCGCTGACTGCGGGGTGTTCGCCGTGGACGGGCCGCATTCCACGCGCGACTCGCGCCAGCTAATTTAAGGCAGGTCTTTGTTTGTTTTCCTTCCTTTTTATAAAGTCGGCGTAACCGAGGGCAGCCAAGGGGGAGAGCGTCACCAGCCCCCCCCCCCCCCCCCCCCGCACCCTTCCTGAGAAGACAGCAGAGAAGTTTATGAATGAATGAAACCGCACGGCTCTGGCCCGCATCCTGAGGTCACGCCAGAATCAGCGGAATGGCCTGGATCCCCGAGGGTGACGGTGCGTAATCAACACTGGCTTCCACATACCGCTCCAACCCTCGCTGTCCGTCCGCCCCCACACAGACGCTGAGGTAACCACGCTGCAACAATGCAGAGTAACACTCCCCCCGAGCTGCACTGTTGGGGGGGGGAAACAAATTAATTACGCAAGAATGAAATGGCAAGGTGCAGCTACAGTGATTAAGTACAATTGCGGCCTGACCACGCCCCCTGCCCGGCTGAGCCAATGAGGGTCTTATGTGAGACCCATAAGGAACTAGAAAGCACATGACGCAGGTGTGAGGTCCAAGGCCAGGCAGCCAGCGGGATCCAGACTGGGGCTGGGGTGTAGGGGGGGGGGGCATGCGTGGGAACTGGTAGCTCTGGAATCATAAACAGCTGGGGGCGCCTCGAGGCTGGGTGACTCACCGCCAGGAGACTCCCGGTGACGTCAGTGGTGTCAAAACGACTCGTTAATTAGCTGCCCCCGATGAGACAGACGCCCTCCAGTGCACCAGGGGGCAGCGCTGACCTCAGTGTAGCGTGCCTGCATGCGCGTTCCTGCTCTCCTCTGTGGATTCTCGGAAGCTCTTCGTTGGTCACTCAGCGTCTGAGCGCTGAGGGTCGTCCCCCCGGACAGGGCCGCAGCGATACGTGTGTGTGGTTGGCGTGCGTTTGCCGTGTTTTCGTGTCGACTGCGTGAATGTTTATACACATCAGTGTGACTGTACGTGCTTGTTTGTATGTGTATATGTACTTGTATCTTGTTGCTCGTGCTTGTAATGGCTGAATTTACCATGGCTCCAGTCGCACAGCCTGCTCATAACCCTAAACGGAATGTGTCAGACTCAGACAGGCTCCTGACTCCTGCTGATCAGTGACATCCGGGACTGTCAGCCTGTCCGAACACAGACAAAAATGTCTACAGCAACATGCTTTGATTTGAAAAAAATGTATGCAGGCTACGATTGTAAATACCATGTTTAGGGTAAATGTTGCATTTAGATGGAATGGTCTGTCATGATTCGCCATGCAGTTTCAGGAACCCGCGGACACACACTGTCGCCTGTGACTAACCTTGTGACTAACACTTGTGGTAGTGCCACATTCCTTCTAGGGAAGTAATTTCACAATAACACTGGACAAGAAGGTGGGGGGGGGGGGGGGGGGGGTCATGATCCCTGAGAATGAAAAGACATCTATTGCCCCAAAACATGAAAATCAGGGTTTATTTTAAAACAAATAATAATAATAATTCTCTTGTCAGGATGGCACTCAGGGCCGAGTAAAAGAAGGTAAAACAGCAATAAAACCAGTTCCATCTGTTGGCCAGCAGGAGGCGCTATTCGGGGCATGGTGATTCAATGAGGTTATACTGCCATTCACATTCAGTACGCACGTCCTTCCTCAAAGCCAAACGTGCTTGGTCTCAGCATCCCGTGGCCTCCATGTGCTCCACCTGAGAGAGCTGCATATGATCTGAAGCTGTACTGACCAGCTCTCAGCCGTCGTCAGCAGCAAGGCCCCCGCGACGGCATCCGCCCACAGACGGCCGAATCGCCGGCGATCCCAACCCTACGCTTTCAGTGCAGGCGTCGTTTTAAAAAGTCTGCCAGGTACAGGACAGGTCAAACGGTAGCTGGGGACCGAAAAGACCCCACCCCATGAATATGTCACGTTATAAAAGACAAAAGGTCGTCGAGTGAACCCAACCTTAAGGACGGTCTCGGCTGAACTTGGGCTCCGAGCCGTGCAGCGTTGGCCGGATCGGACAGATCTCGATCACCGGAGGTAAAACTACAAAGCGGGACATGTTACTGAGGTGCGAACCCACCCACGCGGCTGCGAGTGGCGGCAGCCACACGCTCGGCGGGGGGGGCGGGCAGCATATCGGGGCCCGGGGGCCAGCTTGCACCAGCGTGCAGAGTCTGTGGTCTCCCGTTCCCCTTGTTTCTGGTGCAGGCTTCACAGTAACCTGGATTCTGGGGGCATGCTGGTGGAGATGAAAGTGCAGGCGTCACGGTAACACACAGATGGGTCCTGAAGGGGAACTTTTCCAGACCGTCAGGCACCTGTCCAGCAGGGGGCAGAGCGGTTGGGGATCCTTGTGCACAGCAGCAGGTGTACTTCCCCTATGGAGGATTTCTGCACCCCAATCGACTTCCAGCAGAGATATATTAACAATAAAGCTATAAATTTTGCCTCCGCTGAGCTGCTGAAATGTAAATCCGAAGCACTCATGAGCACAGTTATCCTGTACAGCTGGTTAGGGGGGGTGCCTGTGGGGCTTTCTACCTGTCACACAGCATCCAGATATGAGCCTGCAAAGGGTTGGGAAGGGAGTTAAGGTCTGTCCTGCAGGCCATTACATCCCATCCAGCCTTAGTCAGGCCAGGCTGATCCAGATCTGGTGGACTGCAGATCTGATCGGCAAACTGCCAACTCAAAAGTGAGCCAGATCACTGTACTCATCCATAACTATCAATGAAGTACAATTCAGTACATGATTTCAGACAATGGCAAAGACGGTTTAATATTTGGGGGGGGGGGGGGGGGGGGGGTACGCAAGTGCCGAGTTTGCTGACAGTGCATATTTTCATCCGTCTGTACCAGTTTCACCATCTTTGACTATGAAATACACCAGATTAACGGTAACAGCAGCCACCGCACCTACAAGTTGCAGTTCTGAGTAATAACAGTGAGTTCACGATTCCCCTTCACCCCCACCCCCCAAAACTAGCTGGGGCTAAGTAGTCATATCTGTAAAATCCGTTAATCGTGCTGATCGCCTGTTTTGTCCTGGTTCAATTGTGTATTTTACAATAAATTACGGATTGGCCTCAGCAATACATCCCGGTTTCACCATCTCATCGTTGCGGTTCGCTCATGCACAACGAAGCAAAGTCCCCCCTTAAACTTGAAGGGAACCAGAGCACCCAGACTAATGCCCTGCAAGATCCCGAGCGCATCCCTCAGAGCCAGGGCTGGATTTTAACACTGAGCCGAAGCCGTGGGAGGCGCTCCGGGAGCGTTTCAGCTCCGTTTTGCAATCGTCTTGAAACTTCACAAGAGGCGCCCCAGTTGCTAACTCTGTGGAAGAAATATTCAGCTTTTTCCAAACGGGCGAAGCAGCATGTGCGCTACATACGTGGGTGTTATTATTTGGTTTATGAGGATAAAACATGAGAAGCAGCACAAGTAAACAATGGCATTAAAATCGCATAACAGCAGCAGCGATGATGATGATGGTGTCTGAGTAGACCCGCGTATTGAATTGCTGGCATTGAGCCTTTCATGATCTGCACGCACCTCTCGTTCTCAGACCGCGAGGCGTCACACAGTCCGTGCAAGGTTTGCAGTGTCAGGTCGCATTAAGAGCCGCTGCGTGTGTTATCTAAAAGCATACAGATGTTACACTTATGAGCAATGGGAGGCTCGGATGACAGAATTAACGCAGGCTTCTCAATGAGCGACAGGAAATCTATCTGAGTACAGATCAGCGTTCTGTATTATATTTGCAGTATAGTACAGAGTGTCACGGTTTTGAACATAGAACGAATTCAAGAATTTTTTTTGGCTTTGATTAAAACTGAGATCCCGGCTGACGGTGTCATTGCATCGGACAGAGCTAGCGCCTCATTAAATTGCACGATATTGCATTGTACCGAAAACCAGTAAAAACCAATAGGCAGCGCCTGTAGCGCGCTGCAGAACCCGGGTGGCGAAGAGAAAGTCAACTTACCGTCTACTTTTTCGGACTTGATGTTCAACGTCGGTTTCATATCCACCGCCGCCTTCATGATCCCCGTACCCAGGAGCCGAAGCAATCTTACTGTATGACAGACCCAAAACTATGATATTCTCCTCCTTGTTCTCTTGTGGTCCCAAAAAGAAAAATAAATGAAATCCTTTAATTTGCTTAGTAAAACAGAGTCCGATGCTGCTCCGTCTTCTATTCTCCCACCAGAAACAGTAAATTGCATTTGTCGTTCTCTCTATTAATAGATTTATTATCCTAGATAAAAGACTTCTTATTTGAGCAGTCTCTCTCTCTCTCTCTCTCTCTATCTCTCTCTCTCTCTCTCTCTCCACTCATTAACCCTCCCTTCTCTGGGCGGGTCTGTGTCTTGGTCTCTTTCAGGACCTACGATTAATGTTCCCAGTACAGCTGGGAACGGGTGACCAAGGGTTTGAACGGATCGTGGTGAATCAGCCACTATCCTTTGTGCAATGCAACTCGGGTAGCTGAAAGGTGAAAATAAAGCGAAAAGTATCAGGGTTCAGGCGGGCAAAGATATTGCGGCTACCATTCGTACAGAGACGGCGACAGATCCAGTCGGCGCTGCGAGAGCCGCTTATCTCTGCTCTTCTGATCCATCATGCCTAGTATTTCCTAGTCTTGAAGGGAATATTATTTGGAGATGTGTAGAAATTGCATTGCGTCTGAAAACTGCATCTGGTGTTTTCTATCCACTACAGTCAGAACTTTACTCAGCTATATTATTATTATTATTATTATTATTATTATTATTATTATAAGCGATCAAAATTTTTCACTGATGAAGCTCGGTCAAAGGGCAGCGATCGTTTGCTTCAGGCGTCATTTTTAACCAAAGCAACGCACATGTTGTCTTACTCTCCCGCGCACTAGTCATAAGAAATTTTATGTATACTTTGGACCAAAGAGGCGATGAATTTTGAAACGAAGCTGGAAACCAGGCCAGTCTAGTTCATTAGGAAAAGCAGGCGGTGGGTGTTTCAGGTGAATCGAAACCAGACAGGTGTATCCCCGAGTTCTGGTAAGGAGCTGGTCCCTGTGCAGCCCAAACGCTTCGTTTCGTTTCTGTAGGCAGACTCAACCTGTCGTCGGATCGGGGTCATCAGGTGTCAGCCGGCGATGTATACAGGCTGCGAGACCTGCGATCTGTATTCGAGTCGAGAAGAGCCACTGGGGCGGAGAGTGAATTAAAGGGAGTCGAATTTATATTCATAGAAAACTCATATGAATGTAAATGACCATGCAAATAGAGCGCGAATTCTGTTAGGCTTCCAATCTTAAATTAGCATGATGTACCCCTATACAAGAAGCGTATGATTGTGAGGGTTTCAGGATAATCTCAGAACTATTTGCAGGAGCCCCGGGCGAAGACGGGATGGGTCCAGTTCAGCACTCCAGACAGACAGATTACCGTACCGCTTGTTGCTATCTTTCAGTGCGTATTTCATTCTTAAATATGTAGAGCGTCAAAACTTGTGAAAACAGTACAAACATCTGCAATGATATCAATGAAATCAGTTTGAACCGAAACAACTTAAAATAACTCTTAAGATTAAATTGCCGCACCTGTGTGTGTGTGTGTGTGTGTGTGTGTGTGAAATTCGTCTCCGCCAGCTATGAAATTGCTGTCAGGAAGTGTGCGTGCGTTTGCATGGCTTTAGAGGCGCTGAGCAGACTCGCCGAAAGCGCATGGGCGCCGGGTTACATCGTGCGATGCCCGGCAGGGCAGGACCTACAAGGAAGCGTCACCGGGCTCCGTCATGCAAGCAGATCTCTCCGGGAAAAAGGCCCTCCCGGCGCCAGGGGAATGCAGTAAATGGCGAGAAAGGCGTGGGCGTGTTTGAAGGGCGGGAGCTCCGCGGCCGAGGGAGGCGAAGCCGGGTGCAGCGCCGCTCCGCACGCCTAGGAGGTATTTCTTACATCTGCAAGAAGCATAAACAGCTCTCTCAATAGTAATGTATTTATACAAGTGTGTATTTTCGGGTCCGAATACCCAGTTGAAGTAAATTCAAATGCGGCTGTCTTTATTCTGGTGGGATTTTAACTATAGCTGTTACTGACTACGTGTTCCAGGCCCATAGCCAGAAATAAATTGAATGGGCTGTCCAGCCATTTTCCGACTGGGGGGTGGGTTTCAAAAATGTAATTCTGATACCTGGATTTGTGCCGTAAGTCTCACTCTCTAAACATTCAGAAATTGTTTTAGTACTTTGCATACCTCATTACTTTACCCTGTTCTAGTGCCATGCAATTACAGACATGATTCAAGCTGTCCGCCTCTCTTACAGCTGCAAACTTTAACAATCAAAAAGGGGATGTCATGGATGAAGGAGCAGGAGGAGGTGAACAGGAGCTGTCATGTAAGGTCCCCCCCCACCCCTCCAGGCATGGGAATTGTTTGTGGACAACTGGGGTCCTCCAAATCTTAGCCCTCCCCCCCCCCCCATGCAAGTATGTGGTTTGAATGATTGTGAAAAATGCCACTGGTGCTGAGAATGAAACAGAAATGAATCAAGAAGATGACAAATCTGGTGTCGCGGGCCCAGAAGGTTGAATGTCAGCTGAGGTCATAAACCTAGAGGTTCTTACTTTAGCCGAGTCTTTTAAATTGAGTTAAATGGTCTCTTCCCTGCTCATTTCTTAAGGGTGCTTTAGCCACTTAGCATGTAGCTTAGCAGTTTAGCTACTTAGCAGTTATCTTAGCACTTTAGCCCTTAGCATGTGGTTTAGCGCTGTAGCTGCTCAGCTTGTAGCACAGCACTTTAACCACTTAGCATGTGGTTTAGCGCTGTAGCTGCTCAGCTTGTAGCACAGCACTTTAGCCACTTAGCATGTGGTTTAGCGCTGTAGCTGCTCAGCTTGTAGCACAGCACTTTAGCCACTTAGCATGAGGTTTAGCGCTGTAGCTGCTCAGCTTGTAGCACAGCACTTTAGCCACTTAGCATGTGGTTTAGCGCTGTAGCTGCTCAGCTTGTAGCACAGCACTTTAGCCACTTAGCATGTGGTTTAGCGCTGTAGCTGCTCAGCTTGTAGCACAGCACTTTAGCCACTTAGCATGTGGTTTAGCGCTGTAGCTGCTCAGCTTGTAGCACAGCACTTTAGCCACTTAGCATGTGGTTTAGCGCTGTGACTGCTTAGCTTGTAGCACAGCACTTTAGCCACTTAGCATGTGGTTTAGCACTGTGACTGCTTAGCTTGTAGCACAGCACTTTAGCCACTTAGCATGTGGTTTAGCACTGTGACTGCTTAGCTTGTAGCACAGCACTTTAGCCACTTAGCATGAGGTTTAGCACTGTGACTGCTTAGCTTGTAGCACAGCACTTTAGCCACTTAGCATGAAGTTTAGCACTGTGACTGCTTAGCTTGTAGCACAGCACTTTAGCCACTTAGCATGAGGTTTAGCACTGTGACTGCTTAGCTTGTAGCACAGCACTTTAGCCACTTAGCATGAAGTTTAGCACTGTGACTGCTTAGCTTGTAGCACAGCACTTTAGCCACTTAGCATGAAGTTTAGCACTGTGACTGCTTAGCTTGTAGCACAGCACTTTAGCCACTTAGCATGAAGTTTAGCACTGTGACTGCTTAGCTTGTAGCTAGCCCGTTGTTGTTTGTTTGACTGCGATGGGTGGGAGATGTGTGCTTAAGGCTGATTAGCTGTTTCCTCCTTTCTCATAACCCCTGGGCCAGTGAGTCAGCATCAAAAAACAACAAAAAAAAGAGAGAAAGAAGTCACCAGGGAACATGCTGGGCCGACTCCACGCGACCCTCCCATCCTCAGTGGCCCCCCAGCTCTGGGCACCCTGCCCCCCCGCTCCGAATCCATCTCCAGCTGCAGAAATAACCCCCTCGACATTAACAGCACAGATGTTTGATGGTTTCAGACCACAGCGTGTTTGGGTGCATGAGATCTCGAGTGTCTGTGTTTGTGCACGTGCGTGTGCGTGTGCACGTGCGTGTGCGTGTGCCCTCGTGTGTCCTCAGTGCTTAGGCGTAGCCCATCAGCATGGCCTGCAATGTCGTCTGATTGGCTATAGCGACACATAGGAGGGGCTAAAGGCAGACTGCTTTACCCTGGAACAAAGTATTTCATCCAAATCCTCCCAGTAAATTACCCAGATGTATGAAAGTGTAAAAATCTGTAAGCCGGACGCATCAGATGATTGCATCAGGAAAGCAATTTAAAACTTGTGGCCCCCTGACCTTCAAGTGCCTTTGGACCAGAACTGGCTGCCAAATATGCATGAGCCCCCCCCCCCCCCCCCCCCCCACACACACACATACTTCACCAACCCCAAGCTAAGCACTATGGAGTCCAGCTATCACCAGCCTCTGTGTGCTGCTCCCAGGCTGGGCCGACGCAGAGCATCCAGGCCAGATACGTGTGATGGTGACATCCAGGATGGTTGAAAGGATAAAGCAACGGAAGGCAGAAGTGATGATGATGTTCTGCAGGAAACCACACTTAGCCCTCAAACTACCCCCCCCCCTCAGGCAAAAAAGGTCAGCAAGATTTCACCCTCCCAACCTCCTGCGGGCAGGTGCGGCATCCTCTGCGCTTCAGAACTACCACACTATAGGGACATGTAACACGGGTCCTGGAGGGGGCACGGCTTTGGCGGCCATTAACCCCATCCCCAGTCTGACCGTATCTCTTTGAATATCTGCTCCTCAGAATTTTGCACCATGGAAAAGCGGCGTCTGTTGGCAGATTTTTAAACAAAGCAGCTTCCGGCTGCCTGCCACCCTATACCTGTCATCACAGAGCAGAGGATTATGGGATAGCCTCACTGGACACCCCCCCCCCCCTTGGCACCTTCATGTGATATTGATATTTCGCTAATTTACCGTGATGCTCCTATGCAGTAGTTTCGGAAATAGTGTTTCTTTACACCTGAACATTTTCAACACACATTATCTTAATGTCAGACAGTCCCTGGAACGGTTGGGGGTTAAGGATCTTGCTCAGGGGCCTGGGATTCAAACTGGCGACATTCTGGTCCAGGTATAATAGTCTAACCCAGTGAGTCTCACAGTGCTCCCATCCTCTGCAGGCAGCACGTCCCATTGTGAGCGCCAGGCAAAGGGAGAGGAGTCTATACCGACCCCAGGCCCCAGTGTGCCCCTCTTGGGCGGGATCACACTCAGCTGTACAAAAGACCCAAACCTTAAAAGCATGAGCCACGATAATCAGCTCAGATCACAGTATCTCCCAGAGAAACACCACGCCTACAAATGTCACGTGACCCTGACAAGGGGTAATACCTAGCAGGGAAACATGGGATCCTGACCTAGTGATGGATCTGTTGGGATCTGACAGTCTGTCCAATCAGGGTCCATGTTTTATCTGGTGACCATAACCAATCACCCTGTCATCTTGATAAAAATGTGCCACAGAGAGAGGCTGAATCATCTCCAATACTCCCCCAGTGTTGGGATCCTTAAGTGGGTGCCACAGATATTAGGAAGAAATGTTTCTCCTTGTTCCTAAACACAGGGTCACATACGCCAGTTTACAGACAGGGCTCCTCTGCGCCGCGTTTCTGAAAAGACGACGGTCAGCGCCGCTTCTGCTCTGCCACAAATGGCTTTGAAACAGCAAAAGCCAGGGACAGAAATATTGATTCCTGTAGGTCAGGACTGGCTGCTGTCGGTCTATTTAAAGTCCTTGTCACCAATACAGAAGCGGCAAGACTGACGTCACCGTTTTGTGATGGCTTTTGGTCGCTTAGCAACGCCGGCAGGTTGCGAGGTGGATATTTTCACATTTAAAGGTGCACCGGCTGGAGGCTTCAAGGAAAACATTCAGGGTCAGAGAGGGATTTGATCTGAAGGCTCCTGGGGACCTCAGTACTCAAGTATAGCTTGGTCACTCTTAGCACTTTTAAATGCAAACTAATGTCCGGAAGGTTGTTGGTTCACGTCCCACTATTTGCACTCCTCCAGTACCTATATGCAAGACACTGAGCCTGAAGTGCTTTAGTGAAATACCAATCTGTCTAAACACAAGTATTTCTGCGTGAAAAGCTTCAGATAAACCTGTCTGAAAAGCAGTATGGTGGTCTGTTTAAACATGGCTGCTCTCGGGCCAGGGTCTTCCCAATCCATCCTGCACGATATCTCCAGCCTTCGTGGACATCCCACCAATCCGCTCCCCCGAATAATCCCGTCAGCAGATGTTGCTCTGCTGAAGAAGGCGGTCTTTGTGAGGGCCGCGTCTATTTTTGGTCCTTGCATTTCCGAGCCCAGCCGCTCCGAGAGGTCAAGGTCGTACCCTGTGAGCCAGAAAGCTGTTTTGTTTCCTGCCTGACTATTTTTAGACGAAGCTGTTGTATGAATGAACGCAGTGATGTGTTCTATGGCTGTGGGGCTCTCTGGCTGCACATGTGGATTTCAAACACAGGAAAGGTGCAGTCTTCTTGTTTAGTGCCCCCATAATGCCCCTCTCTGAGCGATCGACGCGTCCAGCAAACCTACATGACGTTTCTTGTCCGCGGCACCATTCCAAAAGGTAAACGGGAAGGCATGCAAAAACAGAAAGGCAGAGCCTGCTGATACCATCTTGTTTTTATGGTTCCTCGGTAGACATTTTTACATTAACCCTTCAGCTGCTGGCACTGGAAAACCATGAAGCCCATTCATGTACAACGTAACAGATAAAGTAGCCACTGCACCGGCATGAGGGGATTCTAAAATGCGCGTACGTATGTGTGTTCCAAAACTTCACTGTTGCCGCGGGAACACCAGTGCACCCTGGCTGACGTTTAGCCACCTTCATGCTTGGCAGCCCTGTAAGTCTGCTGAAGCCTCTGAGACAGACATCAGTCACTGATGCTATCTGGCTCAGGGGCTCCAGTCACCACTGATAGTCCTAACATCTTGAAACAAGCCTGTAGAGTCAGGGAATCAGTCTGATGTTTGACGCTCGCTTGGGGCCTGGTAGGGGAAACAGGGGAACTGGAAGGGGGGTGCAGGCCAAGCCCGTCAAAACAACCCCTGTACTTGAATTAAGGGAAAACACTGAAATCTGCATTAAGAGTGTATGGCTAGACAGAATCTATCAAACAAAGAGCTGCTGTTTGGTGTTTCGCTGTCCTGTATTGATGTACTTGGGGATTCATTTATACTGCGGCAGATTTAAGAAACCAATGGTAAAGCACCCTGCTGGAGTTTACACCCCTGCTTGATACTTTTTCAAATGAAATGAATCCGTTGCGGGGTGAGAGCATTGGTACAGACTGCAAGGCTGAAGGTACCAGGTCGCCATGGCGCAGAAAGAGAAGAAAAAGTGCGGTCAAAAACGAGATTGAAAGGAGACAATGAAAAAGAAAACTGAAAGAGTGGTTTTTTCGTAAGGGAGGGTGGGGCGGGGGAGGGGGGGGAGCTGGAGAGACACCCCTGTGACTGCAAATGGTGAGCGGACCCTCGAGACGGGGTCCTGGGCCACTGCTGTGTCGCACACATGCACACACACACGTCCATATGCATGGACACATGCTTTTTTGCAAACTACGGATATTACACATGGCTGTACACACACACCAACAGACACACACAGGACTCCCTGCACACACACACACACACACACACACACATGTGGGACTTCCCACTGCCTCTTATTTGGCTGTTAAAAATCCCTAACCCCCAACCTGTGAAAGCTAAGAAACCGATGAAGATTGCTTTGAAATGAGCTTTTTTTATGTTTAAAAGCATATTCTTTTGGAGCTTTTTTCTTTGGGGGGGGGGGGGGGTAGTGATTAGGCTACCCCACAGCATCTGTTTTTTTCCACAGTTCACTCCTAAAATGCCCCCCCCCCCCCCCCCCCCCCGATCATGGATGAGCCAAAAAAGTCCACAGAGACACACTATTTAAGGCCAGTGACCTGAGCAGACTAAACAAGGATGATGTCTCACACACCCCAGACAGGTGTATTGTGGGTGCCGCCTAAACATACAAAGCACTCTCCTGATAAAGCCCCCCCCCCCCCCCCCCCCCCACACACACACACAGGGTGCCTCTAATCAGCACACCAGCAGGGGGCAGTCTAGCTCTACAAATGCTTTCCTCAAAATGGACGTAATGTCACTATAAAAGAAACTACAGATGCAGGTGCCAGGTCACCTTACTCATTTACTATCAGTTGGCAACTTTCTGTGCTCAGCACAATGCTGCCCCCTATTGATGAACTTTGGGTAACATAACACGATTCAATGTGGAATGCAAAGCACAGTCTAGCCAAACGCGATGAATCGCTTTTTAATGCATGTGACTAAGGGCGTTTTAACGAGTGATCGCGAGCTGTATAAAATGCATATTAGGGCAGCTGTGAGTTTTCAGTTTGCTCTCTACTTTCTCCGTTCATCATCAGAAGGAGAAGCTCGGCCCCTTTTTGACCCCACGCCACCCCCAGTTCAGCGTCTGTATCCTGAAACTCACACACCACATCCTTGGGGGGAGCATTTCCCTTATAATCGCATGTGATTCGATCACCGAAACGGCACTTCGGAACCCCTATACTGTCTCTGTTTTTCTTTCCTGGGATGAGGGGGGCACGCCTCGTTGTCCCATGTCACTTGTTTTTTTTTTCCCAACGCTCTGGGGGGAAAAGCTCTGTTTTCCACAGCAGTGTTTTTCCTGGCCCCCACCCTCTGAAGCCAGACACGGCAGTTACCGCTGATTGCTCCGGCCAAGCCTAAAGCAGACGTGTTTTTTACTAGACTATTTTAGTCTTGTGGTGTTATCACAGGGTGAACATTAGTTATCAGAAGAGAGAGGAGGTTTTCTCGACTGCCGATTCAAACAATTAGCTTTTCCTTAACCTATGCTATTCCTTAAAGAAACTTGGGCGAAAATAGACGAAACCACCAAGACTCCGCGACACGCCATTGCTGTAACTTGGAGCACGGCGCCCTCTAGCGGGAGAATAATACGACGACGCTGGGAACAATGACGGACGGCGTTATTACATCCAGATTTGAGCATCTCTCGGCACAGATTAAAGAATTTCATAGTCTGGTGAGCAGCCCACATCAAGCCTGGCCTGTCAGGCGAGTCTGGCCTAAAAACAAGCTTCTCCGAGTGTATGTCGTAACATGCTATTGAGCTCCTTTGACTTTGTAAAGCACCCTGCTGACGGAGGGTCTGAAACTGCGGATCTATAACTGCATATTTACTTTGTTATGGGTTCGCCGTAGCGCTGCTGAATGATGAGCGGTTTCCAGATTTACGCTCTCACGTTATGGTGGCTTTATTTTTAGATTTCACGCAACTAATTGAGGTGAACATTGTTTGACAGCGGGCTCCCGAGACTCGTGCCCTGTAGCTGGTGCGGAGTTACAAAACAGAAGCATATGGTGCGTTGCCGCTTGTGCGTTTTAGTGAGATTTTAATCTTCACCGCATCTTCTGTCCTAAGTCCAGAGATAATTTTTCAGTGATGAAAAGGCAGACACGCATCTGCGATACCAGCTAATACTAATTAAGACCGACAAGACTAACTTGGATTTTTTTGCCGAGGGAAGCAAAACAAAAAATACCTGTAATTACTAATTTCTTATCTGCTGATAAATCATTTGAGAACAGCCCTCTAAGTCTTTAGTCATGCGTCCTTTATGAAACAATTAAGTTTTCCAGAAATACAGTCAGTCTTCAGACTGGGGAAACTCGGTTTCAATAGCTACAAAAATTAGTGATATATAAGCGTTGATATAGAAGTGCTGCCTGTAGCGTCCCATGATAAACACAGATCCCTCATCTGCGGTTCGTGTGGTGTGAAGGGAACCGACCTCCGCTCCCACCGTAAAGAAACCGAGATTGTCCCTTAAACCCCAAAACACACCAAGGACAACATAAAACACACCCACCGAAACCAACTAATCGCAGCCTCTCATGTGCCTATTTAAGCATAGTGATGACAGGTGCATCAACTAATCAACAGACCCAGTAAACAAACATCCATCCATCCATTTTATGAAATCGCTTATCCTATTCAGGGTCGCGGGGTATCCGAAGCCTATCCCGGCTCAAGGCAGGTTACAACCCAGGATGTCAAAAATTAAACAATAAACTGGAAATGATTCACAGAATCTCAGTATTGCTGCTCTAGTTGTAATTTAATTAATTCTAGGGATCCAATTAACACATAATAAAAAGGAAAAACAACACAGAGTAATAAAAACAATTGTACATAAATCCAATTAAATGAGTTGAAGAGCTGAGCGCGCAGCCCCGAAAGGAAAACCCCGCGAAGGATCCCGCCGACTCACCACTTTACAGTCTACGGTCGTTTAAAAATTAATTCTATATTCTTAAACACTAAAACCTAATTCATCCTTTCCAGGTTCTTTAATCTCCCGCTTTCCCTGCTTGCGGGTAACCCGAAAATGCCTGACAAATTGTACCATTATCGCCAAAGTGAATGCGATTGAACGAGACTGAGATAATCCTGCCACGCTTCAGGTTTAGTTTCATATGTCAGTCCCGGGACAGCCGCCGTCTTCGTACTGTAATACGTGTGTTCATGGGACCAGGGCTTCAGAACGCATTTTTTCTGGGGCGGGGACATCTGGAATTTATTTTCTTTATTTTACCTATTTGTCTTGGTTAAGAATAAAATCAGACTCGTGTCGTGAATCCAGATGAGCGACTCCTGCCGCTCACTCGTTCCTCCCGGTTATTCCCGGTGCGGCTCGCCGCCCTCTGGGACGCCTTGGGCTTCACCATTAAACATTATTAGCCTCAGAGATTCTGGTTGTATTTTCTTCATTAATGTTTTACGATGCCGGTCGCACGTGGGTAGGTCTCGGCCAGTTTCACGGCTGATTTGAGCCACGCTGCGCTGCGTGGCGCCTCCTTCCCCGGGATACGGTGCACGGGACTCCGCTTCTTCGGTGGCTGCCGACGGCACCCATGCAGAATCATTGTCGCAACTCCAAGTCACGGGTCGAATTTATTATTATTTATTGTTAAAAAAAAAAAAATCCGAGCGTAATCAGCTGCAGCAAACTTAGTTAAGGTAGTTGGGGGAGCAGTTTTATAATAAAAAGCTCTACTTGCAGCAGATCCAGGTTAGTGAGTGATATCCACACTTCCGCTGAACTTGTCTTTATATGTCTAACGGAGTGTCTCCGAATTGTACCTCTTCTTGCGCATGGAGAGAGATGACTGATAAACCGTCAGACCTTTATATTAAATTCGACATTTTTTTTTCTAATTCAAACTGAGGGATCTGTCACTTTCTCCCGTTTTTCTCTCTCCACATTTTTTCTTTCTCCCCTTGAATCCTGGCTCCTTTCGCTTCGCATAATATTACTCCTGTCTGCCAGTGAGCTATGAGCTTGGAGCTCTGGTTTTGTTGATTTATGATGGAGCAGGACAGAGCTCTCCTGCACGGCAAGGTGCTTAAAATGTAACACTAGAGGCTCTCTGACATGAATGGTGTCCCTAGGAAAGCGGAGGCGGTCATTTAACAGTCCCGGCGAGTCACTGGCTGGGTAATTGGGTGCAGATGCCGGACTGCACGGCCTTCTTACCGTTTAAGAATTGGATGCATTTTGGAAACTTTATGAGGCGATCCCAACATTATCCTGTAAAATGGAAAGAAAATCCGAGAGTTCTGCGTTTTCTGACATCAAATTACGTCTATTGGCCCCCGACAGCGATAGTCCGCCAGGCATGCAGACTGGAGAACGATAGCAAAACAAAGTCAGACACTCAATACGGTGCAGGACGAGGGAAACAGACGGCGTTTATATTTTCATTATGAGATTATTATGAATGAAAGAGTATATTTCCAGGGTATAGTTTTATGCCGCTGTTTAAAAGCAGCCACGTGTGAACTGTCAACTGTTAAACTCTGATTTGTTGTTTTAAGGATTTTATGAAATCTAAACATGATTTTCAAGATGGATAAATCCTTGCAAAGCCGAGCCGCGCCATTTAAATTATACAATTGGTGCCTTTATATGACGTACAGGAGAGAATTCGATATGTGATAAGTGTGAAAATGACGTGTCCAGACGTGCATCTTGGTTTCCGAATAACCGTCGGTGATAGTTAGTATACAAACTTAACGACTCTGGTTTCTTGACCGGCTCCGCCAAAAAAAAAAAAAAAAAAAAGAAAATCGGTAAAACAGAAGCAACAAAATAGTTCATCTTCAAACTCCGCAACTTTGAACAGGCTCACGCCGCAACAATACCGTAATACGCAGACTATCACGTCAGCTAATTAAAATTCAAACAGTCTGGTTTGTCTGTACAATTAGTTTTTGGGGTTAGCACTGACTTGCATGGTGGACTGATATGCCTTGTTCAGTTTATCGAACTAAATATTCCGCCGAACCACTTGAGGTTAACTCCCCTTGATACATGAACACATGTGCATGAAAGCGCGGTCTCTACATAGGACTGTATACCCCCCACCCCAGTATAAAACACACCAATTTGCCAGTATAAAGCAACTGTGTTTGTCTCTCTCGGTTATGATGCCTATAGTTTGACTGCTTTGGAAAGCAAAATGATCTTTCCTGACCTTATGCTCAGACCCCAGGCTTTGCCTTCAAGGTGTATATATGCATATGTGTGTATCTAAAAGCAGAGCATTGTGGGATACGTCCAAAGAAGCATTCCAATGTTCCTGTACACATATGTGGGCAAATGAAGCATTAATTCATTTGTGCCTGAGAAGCAGTTATAAGCATTAGGGACCATTGGTAGCCAAGCTTTCTGAGGACCGCAAACTGATTGGTCCAGTCGGCTATAATCTGACAATCTGGAAGCGGTGCAGCCAATCAGGAACTAGCATGGTGGTTAAGGATGTAGACATGTGATGGACAGTTGGAAACCTGGGAGGGGCACTTCTGTAGGACCTTTGAGTGGGGAATGAATTTTAGAGAGGTGTGATTTATCAGATTTAGTGTTTTTACTTATGTTGAGAGTGGAAACTGAAGTGGACACACACCTCCATTACTGCCCAGGATATGACATCATCAAGGCTGTTGTGCAAAACCCGTATTTTATGGTTTGCATATTATCATCACTCAGAAGTGGGGAAAGAAGGGCTGAAGGCCAGAATACACACGGTTCGTAAGAGCTTGTCCTTCTTGGAGCTGCTTCTAAAGTGCCATGAATAAATCATCAGGGAGGCGTTAGAGGAAGCTCCCTCCATCCGCGTTACGCATGGTGGCGTCCCTATTATTTTACGCTTCTTCTATATGGGCTTTTCTCCTGTACTCCGCCTTTGCAGAGACTGTGAACAGACGGCTTTTAAGACCAATTCTCATATGAAAGTATTTCAAAGAGTCCCGAACGCTCACGTTCACTTCAAAGCCGAACAGAAACGATTGCCGTCCCTTTTAGTTCAAGCTACAATCAGAGGTGGAAAGGTCAGGTCCAGAAAGTACAAATCCAGACCAGGATTTTGTTTCAACCGATCAGTTGAGTCCTCTGTAACTGTGACTCTTTATGCGCAACTGGTCGGTTGAAACAAAACCTCGGTCTGGATTTAAAATTCGTGCGCCTGAACTTTCCACTTCTGGCTGCAATAAACAGTATAATGTGAAAATACACACTGAAAAGTTACCAAAAGGGCATCTAGGTGTATTTGCATTGAGACATATTTAATTGATGTGACATCCCTACAGTCGACGGATCTCGTTATGTTTCTCTGAAGAATGTAAATGAGGCGAACAGCTGACGTGTGCAAAAATGCGTCCTGGACAGCGTGCAGAAAATCACCGTCCTTAGGCTATTTTGTGGGGCAGAGGGGACAGTCCATCCGAGAATTATAATTTTATGGGTTACGACTACAAATTAAACTAAAGAGCAACATTAATTAAAGTTATTTTCTTTCTTAAACAAAAAGAACATCTGTGCTCTACAGCTTATACAACGTTGCTTGGAAATAGTGTAGAAGGTATTATGTTAAAACGGTGTTTTTATTCAACACCACAATACAGACATTTTATTAGATATAGGCGAAAATAAACAATAAACATTACTGCGTTGTTTTCCTTGTTGTGATATTCTAACTGTACAGCAGTATTTTATTTTAACAAATAAAATAGGCCCACTATGAAAAACTACTGCCTTCGAAATCATGCGGTTTAATTCACGTAGCCTAGCTGCACTGTATTGCACTGCTCCAGTGCATGACACATTTGAGTTTTCGTGCAATCACTACATAAACAACACTAGTAAACACAATATTTCAGTCTTAACCGGAAGTGGTAATTAGGATATATCTGGAATCCTGAATTTGTATAACCTTTTGCAATTACGGTTGTATAAATAATCCGATAGAGGCCACATATGGGAGTTTCCTTTGAAGTTTTCCCAAATTGGATATTTATTATTGTTTTTGCGTTTTAATCTTCCGCAGACCTACCTTTATTTCAGCAGTGCGGGAAATTAACAGAGGAGTGTCTTGGTTGAAGTTATTTGGATGTGTTGTTTACTTTTTTTTTTTTTTTTGGGGGGGGGGAACCGTTGGTCAGCACAGCTCAGAATAGGAACCAAGCTCACCTCAGAAGAAAAACCTCGCTTCATTCGAGCAAATCCATCGCCAAGCACCACTTTGTATTTGCTTAAGGTCTGACGGGATTCTATATCGCCAATACAAATAAACCTCAAATTAATTATGGCCTCATGCCGGACTCCAGGCCTGTGCGTTGCAGCCTTAATGTTTTTTTTTATAATTATTTTCCCAAATTTTTCGTTCTTTTTCCCTTCACTTGAGAAGTACACAAATCATGACCTTCGTAATGGGTATCCACAGGGGTCACGCACAAAACGCTTGCAGTGGTTGTAAAGGATCAAACATCTTGGTCACAGACTATAATAACACACAATGGCAACTGCATAAGTAATGTGGCATTCCTCGAAATGTGTTTTTCTTGGTGCAACACATCAGTGCCCTTCAATGGGATTATGGAAGAAATCATAACCGCTACATTTCTTAAACGTGACAGGTATAAAGCAGGAATATCAGATTAAATTCTACTTCCAGGTTAAACGTAGTGTGGGGGGGCTTGGAGATAGGATTTCAGATTCTGCACTGACTGTGTGTGAGCTCTGTATGTTCTCATGTTGTGCGTGGTTTGTGCCATGGGCGTCATTAAGTCAGATCACTGTGGGCTACAGCCCTGTGTATTTTAAGCCGAGTTTAGATGTGGAGTTTGAGTGTTTTCCCCATGTTCTGTGAAGGTTGCATGTTCCTCCCGTATTGTGTGGGGTCTACATGTTCCCGTGTTCTGTGGAGTTTGCTTGTTTTCCCCATGTTTCAGTGGGGTTTGCATGTTCTCTCCGTGTTGTGTGGTGTTTGCATGTTCTCTCCGTGTTGTGCGGTGTTTGCATGTTCTCTCCGTGTTGTGTGGGGTTTGTATGTTCTCTTCGTGTTGTGTGGTGTTTGCATGTTCCCTCCATGTTGTGTGGGGTTTACATGTTGTCTCCATGTTGTGTGGGGTCTACATGTTCCCGTGTTCTATGGAGTTTGCTTGTTTTCCAAATGTTCCAGTGGGGTTTGCATGTTCTCTCTGTGTTGTGTGGTGTTTGCATGTTCTCTCCGTGTTGTGTGGGGTTTGCATGTTCTCTCCGTGTTGTGTGGTGTTTGCATGTTCTCTCCGTGTTGTGTGGGGTTTGCATGTTCTCTCTGTGTTGTGTGGTGTTTGCATGTTCTCTCTGTGTTGTGTGGGGTTTGCATGTTCCCTCCGTGTTGTGTGGGGTTTGCATGTTCTCTCCGTGTTGTGTGGTGTTTGCATGTTCTCTCCGTGTTGTGTGGTGTTTGCATGTTCTCTCCGTGTTGTGTGGTGTTTGCATGTTCCCTCCATGTTGTGTGGGGTTTACATGTTGTCTCCATGTTGTGTGGGGTCTACATGTTCCCGTGTTCTATGGAGTTTGCTTGTTTTCCAAATGTTCCAGTGGGGTTTGCATGTTCTCACTGTGTTGTGTGGTGTTTGCATGTTCTCTCCGTGTTGTGTGGGGTTTGCATGTTCTCTCCGTGTTGTGTGGTGTTTGCATGTTCTCTCTGTGTTGTGTGGTGTTTGCATATTCTCTCCATGTTGTGTGGGGTTTGCATGTTCTCTCCGTGTTGTGTGGTGTTTGCATGTTCTCTCCCTGTTGTGTGGGGTTTGCATGTCCGCTCCGTGTTGTGTGGGGTTTGCATGTTCTCTCTGTGTTCTGTGGGGATTCCATGTTCTCTCTGTGTTCTGTGGAGTCCCCAGCCTCGAGCCCTGTGATACCTGGGATAGGCTGCAGCCCCCCCACCCCCGCCCCTGTGACCTTGCCCTGAATAAGCAACTGGAGGATGACTGGAAACCTTAATCCAAATGCTCTGGCTAAGCCTGCATATTGTAACCCTAATCTTGACTGGTTACATACTGGTGTAATCTGCACAACTGGTTTTAGAGAGTAAATGCAGAGCAGCATAGTTTGCATTACGGCTGATTTGAACTACCAGTTTGTACACTGAGACGCATTCTGCTAAAATGCAACATTAACTCGAGGACTGACCTCCATCACAGAAATAGGGACCTCCCCCCCATCTTAATTAGACTGCCACACCGGCCTGAGGCAGGGAAAGCCTTGACCTCGGCAAGATCCAGATGTGAGGGTCCCAAGGGGGCCACCCCCCCTCCCCCCCAAGCAGAGCCCCAAATCGAGAGCAGACAGGCCGACCCCTTGAGCCAGCCGTGACGGAGCAGGCTGTTTGCACAGCACTCCGGGCCCCCGGCTGCCCTGTGCAGGGTTAGCTGGCAGAAATACAGCCTCACTGATGGAGGCTGATTCATGGGGGGGGGGGGAGGGGGGCAGTCTCCTCCTAAATTAACCTTAAATAAATTCTGATGTTATAATAATAATAATTATTATTATTGCTTAATAATAATAATAATTATGATTGTGATGATGATTATAATTAGTATTATGAGCATTATTATTATTATTATTATTATTATTATTATTATTAATAATAATAATAATAATAATAATATTCTTGCTGTTGTTCATATTGTTATTATTATTACTATTATAATCTCTTAGTAGTATAGTGATAGTATTGGGGGGAAAACTATATGTATCATTTACGCCAATGATTTAATGCCTGATCGTATCCGTCTGTTTTTAATCTTGCACCTACAATTCCCCCAAAGTCAGGGGATGGGGTTAGGCTTGGGGGCAGTCGAATCCGAAACAAGGGTCTTATTATTGAACCCGACCAACATGCCCCCCATTCATTCGGGGAGACATACTATCCATCACACGGCCCGATGCCGGATAAAGGAAACACACATGTGGAAGCGGACTGAGGCATCCAGCAGTTACGGTCCGGCCTGGTTTTATTGATGGTGTTTCAGGGAAAGCTTACCGGGGACCGTGGGCGGCCGGAGCTGCTGAACTCCCTGTCACAGGTACGCTGCCACGGAGCCTGTGCAGTTCCCTTAGTTTGATTTACGATGGTTTTTTTTCCTACTTTAATGCGATGCGTCTGCATGCATTTTGTCTTCAGCCCGTTCCCGTTTGAGGCTGAGGTAAGACTAAAATGACGACTTAAATTGTATAGATGACGCAGTTTCATTTAATTCATAGAAAACTGGAGGGATTTGTATTATTACGCATATGTAGAACAAAATCTAAAAAAATATTTATATTTAATAAATAATAAATAAATTAAATTAATAAATAAAAAAGATTAAAAAAAAAGAAATCAAACTTAATAAACGGACATATCGTTGTTTTGAGTCTTTAAAAATATTTGGAAAAAAAATTGCCCATGACGTGTACATTCGAAAGGCGTCGCAGATGTTAAAGATGAATGCATCAAACATTTCCAGGGAAAATATTCAAAGAGAAAAAAAAATCCATTGTCTTCTCTGCTTATCTCATTGGGACAAGTATCCTGCTTTTTGGGAGCGGTAACGAAGGGAGCACTGCAGTGACACACACAGACCGCTTCCTTCGCATACGTACTCACTTCACTTGCCACATTTTGCGAGTAAAATCTTCCAGTTAACTTTTTTTTTTCTTCTCTCTCTCCATCTCCATCCCGCCGTAACACATGGGTTTGTGGATTTAATGCGGCAAAGTGTCATGTTCGGATTATTTCTGGGGTTCCCTTATAATTGCCCGACATGGATGAAAGCGTTAAGGTAAGGCACCGGACCGGGAGGCTGGTCGCGCGGCTCTCATCTACCCCGCCGCGGCGCTCAGAAAGCTGGACACTTCGCCTCCTGAAACCGATTATCACACTTCGTTGTCCGCTTCCACGGACTCTGACGTGTCCTTCTCATTTCATCTGCTTTTAATCTGCAAAATAAAAATACAAATTATTAGCAGATTAAATGAGAAACGCTGTCAAAGTTGGATAGAGTTTACAGCAGAGTTGCAGCTAAAGAATTATATATATATATATATATATATATATATATATATATATATATATATATATATATATATATATATATAAGGAATTATGCATGTTTGAAAAAATATACTACATTAAAAAAGTTCGCCTTAGTGTTATGAGATGGTCGTATAGTTATATGTCGGCTACTTGTATTTTGTCATGTAGCCTAAGTAACGTGTTGATTAGTAGTCCAGCCAGCACTCTTAATAAAATCAATTTTGTTCTAACCATACCGAAAGTAAAAATGTAAACTTTAAACCAACGTTTTGCATTGGTGCGCCTGATGTTGTATCTGCAGCGAGCCGAATTATGCGCTGAGTAACTTTGACTGTTGGAGGAAAGTGAAATTATCCAGCGCTGCGATTCGCCACGCTGTGTTTTTTAAGTACAAGTTTCAGGCAATAGTTTGAAAGCTATATATTTTGTTATTAGTGATATACTCCATTTATAATCTAAATAAGATGGTTCAGATCGTGTTGAATGGGCATTTTGTCTAGTTTGTAATCATACCAATGAATGTAAAGGGAGTATTCTATGTAAATATCTGAAACGTGTATTTAGAGTAAAAAACACTGTCTTTAAGTGCTGTGTTTTATATTTTATATATATATATTTTTTTTCTCGTTGGTATGTCCTCATCTTAAGGACAAAGGCTCTCTATGTGAACAAATTTCAGGAAAAAAACTCCGAGCTGCTCCCCCGGGCACGATTGCGGGATCTGAAACGCTGTCACGGTGACGGTCATGTCTATCGTGCGGTTCAGCAGTGAGAAGTGAAAGATTGCCGGACCCGAGCGGTTTGCGGAGCGCCTCATACACTCGGCCATTCTCGCCCGGCTCCCCTGATCAGTTCGCTCCAGGATGCAGCATGGCCTCTGCAGACTTCCTGCGCTACACAATCAGGCTAAATGGCCAGATTTCCTTTTTCCTTCTCAAACAAACGGACCCCCCCCCTAATGATACCCCCACTGGCTGCCTTGTGGGCACCCTTAGGACCTTCACTGGGTTCCTCAGCCATGGGTCTCGCTCTTTAGCCTGGAAAGAACCTTCTTGCAGACCACACCCTCCTCTTGGCCTCTTCCCAATTAGGAGCATAATGACTCTGCTTTGAAGAACAGCTTCTTCAGAAGTCTACAGTCTTCCTGGAGAAGTTCTCTCTCCTGTTCTGGAAAGCCACATCCCACCAGCAGGTGGCGTTGCTGCGGCGAGTTCCGCTTCCTTCCCCTGCAATACATCCCAGCCCCCACGTTGACCGTGTGTCAGGGTGGTTTAGAAAATGTGACTGGAAGACTATGGGTGACAGGAAGGACACTCAGTGCCGAGGCCCAGTTTACTGTCCCTCGCCTCAGCTGTGCCAGGAAAATATTGAAAGTGCAGAACCTGGAGAAACTGGATGTCTTTTAGCATGAGCACGTTGCCCAAGCAACCAAAAACAGCCAATGGGCGCGAATGTAACAAAACAGTGAACCAAACCTGCACCTCCTGACAAGAGACAGGAGTGGCTTAGCAAATGAAGGACCCGATACCTCAGCTGGGGAGCTGGACACAACACTGCCTGACAAGAAAACAGTGTCACTATCAATTTTAATAGACTGCTAATGTTTAATAAACTACTTACACTGAGCCCACAGGTTGTAGTAGTTCTAATAGGGCACAGAATAATACATTTCCTATTTTGTCTATTTTGGCGGTCCAGATTGTAATTACATGATTTTTATACTTTATAAATATTTTTTTATGATAGAGGAACATTGATTGAGATGCTCCTCATGTTTACCGTCGTGGAACGTTGCACATTTTTTTGTAAGTAATGTTCTATTTCCTGGGATGCAGATCAGGGTTGGTAGGTGGGAATCATTTGTATGATTCCCAGAGCGTACAGTATATTTCCGTCACCTATACTGCCGTTTACCTTCTTACAGAGCCAAGGCGTCGTGGAAAAGCAAGGACTGAAAGTGGGAACGGGGTACGGGGGACGCTGTTCTTCTGTGTAAATACCGCCACCTTCCAAAACGCTAACGCAGAATTCGCAGATAGGCAACGCAATTCATTTAACAAACACATTTCATTCTCCGAAGCAAAATATCTCCCACATAGTCATGTTGGAAAGATCTGAAAAGATATGGCTCTCATTTCCTTTGGAAATATCAACCCATGGCTGGTGGTGTTTTGGTGTTGAATGGTGTTGTGTTGAATTCTCCTTTTAGGAGAGATATAGCAGTCAAACAGCTGATCTCAGGATCAGAGTTTTGCAAGTTGTGAATCCATCCCTTTAGGGATATCCTTGCTGTTTTGAGGTGGTTTGCATACCAAGGTCAGGGTTACGGACCCCTCCCCTCCCCCACCAGGGGGATTTGCGAGGGGCGCTGGTTATCAACTGTCGTGCCTGATGATCTCAAGGCGTGTTTGCTGAGTTTTGTTGGAAAACAGGATGTGGGTATACTTATCGTATTCCCACTGGTGGCCGAAGACCTCGCCACTGATTACAGGAGTCGCCGACGCCCCCCCCCCCCCCCCCCCCACAGAAAGGAACGTTCCAGAGGTGCGAGGCTGCCACATGACATCCTCAGCGAGTCTCTGTGTCACGACACAGGAGGAAGCAGGACGTTGCCTCCAAGGGGAAGCATCCTCAGGAAGCAGCTGGCCGCCTGGCTGAGGTCGGGGTAGTTCTGACCCCCTGCTTCCCTCAAACCCGGGCATTTACTGTGTGTGTGTGGGGAGGGGGTGTCCTTGTGTCCATGGATGTGGGTGACCATCGTCCTCCCTGTGACTCTCGTCCTGAGTTCTGGGTAAAAATGTCGCAACAAAAGGCATGGAAACAAATCTGATGCCTCTCGGGTTGCGGGTTCGAGTGCATGTGCGGTTCCCCTGTTCTCTTCTGCCATGCAGCCTGCATGTCCCAAGTTCCTGCCACAGCCCCAGGATGGGCAGTCAGAATAACTGGCATCTGTAAAATGACAGCTGCGTTTGCAGGTCATGTATATGTTACATTGCTTGGACCAAATATCCGCACAATGTGATTGAAAACGGGTTATTTTTACATTGTGGGGACCAGCTTTTCGGTCCCCACAAGGGGAAACTGAATTTTATAAAAATCTGTGACTGCAATCAAAAAACTAAAGATGCCAGAAGTCTTGTATTTTCTTGGGATACTTATGGTTAAGGTTAGGGCTGGGTAGGGGTTAAGGTCGTCACTGTTGGGAATGGGGTTTTCCCCCATAGAAATGAATGGAGAGTCCCCACAAAGATATGTGAGATGGTTTTGTTCCTTGTATTTTCTCTGGAGGGGCCCAACCTGAACCTGTGTTTACTTATCCCTCCCCCCAGGAGGCGCTGTCTATTGTGAGTGAAGACCAGTCCCTGTTCGAGCCCCCATACGCAGCTGCCGCCCCCCTGTCTAAGCCGGACATGACAGCATCGGGATCCCAAGACTATGGCACCGCCCCCGACATTCACCCTCTGCCCCCCCAGCATGAGTGGCTCAGCCCAGCCCGGCACATCAGCGTCAAGCGGGAATACGAGCATATCAACGGCGGCTCCAGGTGGGTGGTCCGAGTCACGGCGGCTTTATCAACACGCCGAATGCTCATTGGCTGACCGTTTTATCACGCCGATTAAGCAGAGAGCTGATATTATTAACACCCCCGGGGCTATTCCTCCCCCCACCCGCTTTAAATGCCCCACTGGAGCGAGAATCGCCTGTAAGGGTTAAAAGCATGGAGAGTGTTTGGAATGCTACCCAATGTTCTAGGAGGGGGTCCCACGTCATCCTCGTACCCCCCGCTCCCCCCACCTTCCCCGCTTTACAGTGACTCCACGGCGCCGCCCTGCCTGCTGAAGAGCACCAAGCAGCCCAGTGGCACCGACAGCACTCGCACCGGCTACGGCTGCTATGCTGATGAGAAGAGTGGCCTGCTGGAGAGCTCAGGCGTCGCCGAGAGGAGGGTCATTGTCCCGGCAGGTAGGTGGCGCTAGACAGGCTGTCATAGCGGGAATCACCATCATCAAGTGTGTGTGTGTCTGTGTGAGTGTGTGTGTGTCTGTGTGAGTGTGCCGGCTCTCCATTATTTTGGTTACTCCGTTTATTTTGAAACTAAAAATGGCAAAATACTTACATTTTGCTTGGTTACTCATGGTTACGGTTAGGGCTGGGTAGAGTGTAAGGTTGTCATAGCTGGGATTAGGGTTAGGCCTTAGAAATGAATCGAGAGTCCGCATAAAGCTAGGAATACATGGACTGTGTGTGTGTCTGTGTGTGTGTGTGTGCGTCTATGTGTGTGTGTGTGTGTGTGTGTGCGTCTATGTGTGTGCGTCTGTGTGTGTGTGTTTGTATGTGTGTCTGTGTGTTCGGGGGAAGCTGAGATAATTTCTCGAATGTATTAATACCAATAAAATCCACAGTACATTCCCGGTTCCGTGTTTATTTTCTTGGATCCCCGGGCCGGTTACACTGAGGTCGCAGGCCTTTCATTCTAATCACAATATGGACACAAATTATCATGAAAGCCCCTTTTCCGCAAGACGGCTCGTGCGTCCGAAGCCTCATCTTTTATTCAGTGGCCCCCGCTGGAGCGGTTTTCTGTGGCCGGCGCTGTGCTGCTCGTGTGTCGCGGACCCTTTGAAGCCTTTGTGGCAGCAGCCCACGGTGTCCCCGCCGCTGTCCGGCCCGCTCAGTCCCTCCCATTGTCCAAAAGGTATCATGAAAATTCAGCCGCGCTAATTAATTCCGAGCAGCCAGCTGATGGTAGGTAATTAGGGGCCTGGAAGGCGTGACGTAGCCAGAAGTGGAGATTTCAGGTCCAGAGAGTACAAATCTAGACCAGGATTTCGTTTCAACCAAGCAGTTGACCATAAAGAGTCACAAGTCACAGAGCACTCAACTGGTTGGTTGAAACGAAATCCTGCTCTGGATTTGTACTCTCTGGACCTGAAATCTCCACCTCTGGACGTAGCGAGCGGCTCACTGAGGGACGTAACGGCCACGACGCAATGGAAGAGCATCGTCGCCATGGAGACAAGGACTCCCCGGCAACACTGCATAGTGACCAGCGGCTTGAGGGCAACAACAAATCATAACAATAATAATGAGGATAGTGACAATGAGAGTGATAATATTTGTAAACTAGTAACTGTTATAATGTTGTGCAGTAATTAAATGGCGAGGTCTTTGTAAGGAAAAGAAACATCAACAAAAGCTCCATTAAGGGCCATTTTCAGTTTCTTATTATCTCAAAGGGAGGATTAATAGCATCTTGTATTTTTACAGTAAATGTTACCATCTGATACTTCCTGTTAATAGTGGGTGTGGTAGCAGTGAGCTTATATCAATGCAGCACCGTGACATTGGTTGCCTAGGAAACAGCACTAGCTTACATTGGACTGGTCCCCCCCCCACAGACCCCGCCCTGTGGACCCCGGAGCACGTGCGGCAGTGGCTGGACTGGGCGGTCAAGGAATACGGGCTGCTGGAGGTGGAGACCACGGCATTTCAGGGCACCGACGGCAAGGCTCTCTGCAGGATGGCCAAGGACGACTTCCTGCGGCTCACGTCCGTGTACAGCGCTGACGTCCTAATGTCCCACCTGCAGTACCTCAGGGAGAGTAAGTCAGGACGCCTCTCTCGCGGTCCACTAGCTCCAACGGCGTGTTGGGCTGGTGTCCAGCTTCTGCTCAGTCAGATCCTGCCCTCAGTTCCTGAACCAGTCGTGATGCACCGGTGCTCTTTGTTCGCATCTCTACGCACTGGCGAGAATCCCGCGCAGTTCCACGCCACTTTCTGAAAGCTTCTCGCTGAGTTTTGAACTTTGCTCCTCATAATTCAGACCCTCTGTTCCCCCCGGAGCATCTGGAACTACTGTCTTCCTCTTGTGGGCAAAATCAACTTTTCCTTCTTTTTTTGTGGTCTTTGCTCCCTGTGGCAAATGCCCCTGTAATGTTCTTGCTGTGATCCTCTCTATCAGAGTTCTTCAGCTTTTTCGGAGAGCAGACCAGCTCCAGGGGCCCCCGACCATGAACACTAACGTTCCTTCCGGGGGGATGGGTTGGCTTGCGTGAGTCGAATGATAATACCAGCATTTCCTCAATTTACGACACGTCTTTGCACCCCCCCCCCCCCAGCCGCGCCTGCTCTACAGGTCCCCAGGGTCCCCCACTCTATGCTAAATGGAACTTTATGGATGGAAATTCATCTTCTGTGCTATAAACTGCTGTTTCTCTTGGGAGAGGGCGAGGGAAACTTTTCTGGAAGTGAGGTCTACCTCTACATGTAGCGGTGAGCGAGGGAGGAGTGGGGACTGGGCCCAATGTGCGCACGTCATCAGGGGGCAATGTAGTGACACTGCCATGGCCTCCAGATCACCTGGATGGTGGGGCTGTTTTTCCAGCTGTGTGGCCAGGCTGGTCGGCCTGCCCCAGCTTGTCCAGTAAACACTGTCCTAAACGAGTGCGGGTGAAAAGGGCAGTGGGTCACTGTGGCTTATGAAGCAGATGCTGCTTTACACCCCCTGACCCCACCTCGATCGCAGCGCCACCTGCTGGCAGGACAGGAAAGTGCAAAAGGAGAATTAAAAATAATAATTAAGGACTCTGTATTTGCTTGTTTGGGCCAGCCGGATGTGCAGCATCCGCCGAGGAGGCTGGATGCTGGAGGCAGCCCCCCAACGCCATTCTGCACAGCCCAGCTGGCCTCCGTTTGCGGCAGGCGGTAATCGCTTTCCAGTCTGGATGTCTTCTGCTTACTCTCCCCCCCCCAATCAACACCAAGCACAGGGGCAGGACGGTTATTCTCCCACCAGAGACACGGACCTGGATGTAGAGTGTGATTCCTGGGGCCCCGGAACCCGGATTAGAGGGCGAGGGGCATGTCTGACCTACAGCTGTAAGCCAATCACGAAACAGGTTAAAGAGCATCTGTTACTGCAGCGTGCACCATCTGAAAATATTTCCAGTTATATTCTTCTGATGTTCCTCACCTGAATACACTCCCTGGTGATGTTCATATGATGGTCCCCACCTGAATACATTCTCCAGTGATGTTCTTCTGATGGTCCCCACCTGAATACTTTCTCCAGTGATGTTCTTCTGATGGTCCCCACCTGAATACATTCTCCAGTGATGTTCTTCTGATGGTCCCCACCTGAATACATTCTCCAGTGATGTTCTTCTGATGGTCCCTACCTGAATACTTTCTCCAGTGATGTTCTTCTGATGTTCCCCACCTGAATACTTTCTCCAGTGATGTTCTTCTGATGTTCCCCACCTGATTACATTCTCCAGTGATGTTCTTTTGATGGTCCCCACCTGAGTACATTCTCCAGTGATGTTCTTCTGATGGTCCCCACCTGAATACATTCTTCGATGATGTTCTTCTGGTGTTTTCCCTGTCCTGCAGGTAACTCTTCGCTGTCCTACAATGTCCCGTCTCACATGAACCAGCCCCACACACGGCCAGTGGCTAAGGAAGGTAAGGTGATGCCATGACTATGCTGGGAGGGTCAAGTGTGTCTTCGTAACAGAGCCATGCTCATGTTTGGGCTATGAAAGTTCCATACAGTTCACTGAAGAGCACTTATGGGGTCTGGAAGTCATGCAGAAATCCCTTCAGTATCAAAGTGTCCCTGAGGTATAGGAATCACATTGGAGGAAATGAACTTCCATACGCCCATCCACAACCAGGCCAGCGCTTAGACCAGCAGTCTTCTATAGCAACATGTCCAATTTGGTCATGTGACATCACATGGGGGAGGAGGGGGCATGCTGATGAGAGGATCAGTAGCACATTGCTAATAAAACAGAGGGCCTGACAGTACCTTAGGAGAGACGCGGGGCAGAGTCCATGCATGGACAGTAAGGAACCATGTGTGTTTCATCTGGGATGGGGTGGGGGGGCTTTCAGGCTGCTGATGCAGGCAGTTTGTCCCCCCTCATCCCCCACCTTCACCCCCGAGACACTAAGCGCTTCCTGTCTGTGGATTTATTGTCCAGATTTACAGCCATAAGCAGACATGCACCGTCAGAGTCTAAATCAGTTACCTGACACAGTCCAGGAATCGGTAGCCGCCTCATTGTCCTTGGGCCGGGATTCCTCTGAGCAGGAAGCGGGGAGCCAGCGGGACACCCTGCTGCAATAACACTGATAGGCAGGAGCCTCCTAGGTGCCGAGCCAATGGAAGCACATGGCTGATAAGGGCCCCACCAATAAGGTGCTCCTGCTGAGTCACATGATGCTGTTATGGTCACTGATTCAGGGAGAGCAAAATGTGAAGTTAAAGCTCCTGTTGGCAGGTTTCCGCTGCCAGAGCACAGACTACAGGTGACAGTATTATGCGTGTGGTTATCGCGTTTGGTGGGCTGCGCACGCTTGGACCATTGAAGCCTCCTCCTCAGTCCAGACTGCTCATAAGCTCGGTTTACACACCCGCAAAATAGTTGTTTGTATCTTCACAATTTAATATGAAATATCCGCAGTACCGCCGGGTTCGTCAGCAAGTCCTATCGAACGATCAACTAACAACAGGACACCACTAGAGCCCCTCTTGAGTCTAGAACCGACACCTTTCTGGATAGTCCCCTGGGTCCCCCCGCCCATGGTCTACATTCAGCTACCATTATGTCCCATTAGATGCACTCATTGTTTTCCTTCTTCTTGAAGGCAGCACCCTCCAGGGGGCGACATTGTCACCTCCCCCCCCCCCCCACCACACTCGGGGCGGCTGCCCTTCTCCCCTCGCGGACAGTAGCTGAGTCGCTCGCGTCCGCCTCTGGGCCTGAATTCCAGCGTCTTGTTTGGACTGCACCCCATCCAAAAATAACATACCGTGTTCCTTCCCTAACCCCCCCCCCCGATGGTTTCCTTTCATGGAGAAAAACAAGGGGGGGGGTGGTAAATGGCTGGCCAAACAAAGAGGGGCTGTCTGAGGTAAGGCAGGCAGGAAGTGAAACTCCCAGCAGGCCGCTGGGCCTCGTTTTAATGTAATTAATGATTCCTGACCTCAGCAGATGAAAGGTTTCTGCCACTTGCCACTATTTTGAAGTAAAATGATAAAAAAAAAAAAAAAGGCATTTATTCCAGAGGGATGTGAGACTTCACTGCCAGAAAGGTGGCGAGACATAAATATTAGAGACACATGGACAGAAAAAGGTAACATTTCTGGTTATATTTAGTGAACATTAAAGCAAAAGAGCGTATTCCCCACTGAGAAGCCGTAAGAAAGTGAAATAAGGGCCTGATGCTGTTTATCGCTGGATCATCAGTTTCTGAGTGAGCTGCTCACTTTCTGCCTGTTTTCTTTGGATTGCTGGTTCAGTCCAACAGTTACCGTAAATATGAATGGGGGGGGGGGGGGGTTCTATCATTTAGGTTATGGAAGCATAACAATGTTTAAGTGAAGGTAAAAGTGAAACTATCGGGAAAAAATATGTTCTGGGACACGTGTGGAGTTTTCTTGCTTTCGCTGTTGTGTTTTGGGCCAGTAGGGGGCAGCATTTCTCCGCATTTCACACCGCAGAAACTAGCCTTGCCTTTTTAGAAAGTGGTTTTGGAAGTTCTGGGTGCTGTGAGGTCAGATCCTGAAGTGTGTGGCACAGGGTGAGGTGGGAGGGATGTGGGGGGCAGCTATGATATGGGATTACAGAAAAAGAGTACAGCTTTCCTGATGCCAGAAGCTGACCCCACGTTACAGACACCTAGCTGTAGTGCCCCACTTCTCCACCAGAGGGTGTTCAAGTCTCTGGCCCCAAACTCAGGCTCAGTCAGATGCAGAATCTCAGGTGAATTTTTTTCATTTCATTCTGAAATAACATATTTGTTGAAAAATAACTGGTACAACCTGGGCTCTTCTGGGACTTCAATACTCAATTATTAAAAAGCATTCAATTAAAAATTTCCTTCTCGATTACTCAGCAGGGGCGGCATGGTGGTGCAGTGGTTAGCACTGTTGCCTCACACCTCTGGGACCCGGGTTCGAGTCTCCGCCTGGGTCACATGTGTGTGGAGTTTGCATGTTCTCCCCATGTCGTCGTGGGGTTTCCTCCGGGTACTCCGGTTTCCCCCCACGGTCCAAAAACATGCTGAGGCTAATTGGAGTCGCTAAATTGCCCATAGGTGTGCATGTGTGAGTGCCTGGTGTGTGAGTGTGCCCTGCGATGGGCTGGCCCCCCATCCTGGGTTGTTCCCTGCCTCGTGCCCATTGCTTCCGGGATAGGCTCCGGACCCCCCGCGACCCAATAGGATAAGCGGTTTGGAAAATGGATGGATGGATGGATGGATTACTCAGCAATATGGCGGAAGGCAGACAGCACATGCGGGATGACGATCCAAATGAAGGGCGAAAGCATCATTTGTGTGCAAGCGCTTCACATTACAAGTGAATAAGAATGCAGTCGTCTGTCAGTATTGCAAGGCAGAACTTGAATATCACCACGGCACGACTGCAAAGCAAACACATCGTAGAAGACATTCAGGTTTGACGGACTCGCCCAGTAATGCGAGATTAGCCATGCCATAGATATCTGCCATGTAGCCTCTCAGTGTAGTTTATCATGTCTGTGTCATCACTTTGACTCCATTTATGTAGCTTATTGTATTTCCTGCATGTGTAAATAATCGCTGCTAAAACGAAAGTTAGCCTGTCGCTTAGGCGCATCATTTTACTTACACAACGGTACACAATAACCAATTAGCGTGAATTATTTTTTCTTTAGGCAAGGCGTATTTTGAGTACGGCTAAACGAGACTATAAAAAGATCACGATTGCGATATTTAGAGAGAAAATTAACTATACAGACGCTCCTGTACTTATGAACTTTCAGACATACGAACTAAGAGGACTGCAAGTCCAAATTGTGTTCGTTGGCCTCCCGTTCCCTGTCCACAACATCAATTTTATTTCTGCGCGCCAATTCCGCCTAGTACGACTTCTGGCCGCTACTCCCGGCGCGCAGCAGCGTAGCGTGCGTACTCCCAGCATCTTAGTACTTGCGTAAACCCTTAAAATGATGTTGAATAATGACTTACGAACATTTCAAGTTACGAACGGCTTTTCGTGACTAGTCTTCTTCGCCTTTCTCCTCTTCACTCAGTTGCTTAATTTCTCCCAAACGCGCCACGCAGTCCATGAATCAGTCCAACAGGATGAAGACGATGTGGTTGGCATACAGCGCTCATGCAAAAGCAGTGGCAGTAAACTTCAGACTGAATTTTTAAACCTTTAATAGATAATGCTGAAAAGGAAGCATCATTAAAACTGCAAAGCATACTAAGTTTGGTTTCCTGTAACTAACTAAATGTTTTAGCGCAATTTATCGATGGTTTGAACCCAGCAGACTATCGCGGTCCTTGCATGAAATGCCATGTTGATATTCACTTCGCACAGCGTGCTGGCCTAGCGGCAGCGTGGCACTGGGAAGCGCTGTCACCACACACCGCCGCTTGCGTGTGTGTGGAGTTTGCACGTTCGTCCTGTGTGTCGGTGTCTTTTCGGCAGATCTGCCGATTTCCTTATAATGTCCAAAACCTTGAACATAGGTGGATTGGAGTGCCTAAAAGGACCATATGTGTGACTGAGTGTGCACCCTGCAATGCGTGGTTGGTTCCTGCTGTGCAGCAATTGCAATTTAATTGCCTGAGGTCTAGTTCTTATTACTGAATTGCAGTCGTGATATATTGGAGTACAACCACACTCCTTTTCATATGTTACTGCTTAAATATAAACAGTTACTCGATGAATCGTCAGATGAATCGGTACTCGATTACTTATATATTAGGCATGGAGCAACCTGTGAATTTACCCCCTCATACAAATAGGGAGTGTGTCTTGTTGAAGCATCCGTCTTGACCGTAACTCTCTCAGCGTTTATATCTCTCTCCCCCCTCCCTTGTCAGACACCCCCTATGAAGTTCCAGGGCAGGCAGCTTGGACGGGGGCCATGCATGTTGGGAAAGGTGAGCGAAACATTAAAATGATCCTAAAGAAATGTCGTGAAGCAGCAGAAGTCAGTCAGAGGTGAGTGTTTGCTAGTTTCCATTAGCATGCGCTATGCTCAGGTGATGACAAAGCCCCGCCCACCTTGAAATTCCTTAAGCCCCATGAAGCACCTGGTGAGACGCCACGTCTCAAGGCCGTCTCCTCGGGAAAGAAGGGGCAGGTGCCCATTTCCGCGTCTTATTCCAAACCTTGCACGTCCCGTCCCCCAGGCTCGCCGCCAGGAGTCACACAGAGTGTCTCCAAGACGACGGAGCAGCCGGGGGCCCAGCCAGGTGACCGTGCCATGCCTGGAGCCAAATACACCATCCCTGAAATGCTAAATGCTAACAAACTGAGCCAAATACACTGTTCCTGCAATGCTAAATGCTAACACCTGGAGTCAAATAAACCTTCCCTGAAGTGCTAAATGCTGACACCTTCAGCCAAAATAAACATTCTCTGCAATGCTAAATGCTTCTGCCTTGAGCTAAATTAACCGTCCCCTCAAAGCTAAATGCTAACGCTCCTTTTTTCATACATGTGCAATGGTCACCTTAGCACTCTAATCTGAGTGACGGGCAGAGTCATCGCAACAAGGGATCCAGACTCCGCTACACTTTCTTCACTAGTTCATCCACTTTTCAACTACTTATCCTGGATCATATCAGGATAAGTGGGGGTGGGGGGGGCAGTGTAGAGCCTGTCCAGGCAGAAGTACACCGTGGAGAGCGTAGCAGTCCATCACAGGACACATACGCACAGCAGGCGAGTCAGAAACCCCCAGATATCCTGACTGCATGTCAGAGTGTGGGAGGGAATCTGCATCAGGAGAGCACACACAGCCTCCGCGTGTGGGATCCGAACCCACGTCCTCGGGGGTGTGCGGTGGCAGTGCCTGTCTCAAACCGTACATCATCTCCCCCTTACAAACTATCCTTTCTCCTAAATCAGATCCTTACCAGATCCTGGGTCCAACCAGCAGCCGACTGGCCAATCCAGGTGAGCTCCGGTTTTCAGCATATTTTCACAGGTTCCTGCTCTGGGGGGCTTCATCAGACCACGTAGCGCGGATGCAGGTCTCAGTCCCAGTGGCGACTCAGAGAGCTGCCATTCCAGCTATAAATAAATAATGGTGAAAGCCGCCCTTTTCACGTGCATAACATTCAGATCTGTGCAAATGGTACGGATAACGATCAAAGTTTGTAGTAAAAGAGCGCCCTCTGTCTGCAGGAATGTGTAACTCAAAGGTGGCCTTTTTTATTTATTGAATTTGTTGGGTGTAGCTGCTGCCCAGCTGCCAGTTTGATGGCTGCCTGGGAGAACATGCAGCAGCAAGACAGTTGAGGAAAAAAATCACGAAAATAAAAACCTTTTTTTTTTTTTGCTGAAACTCATTGGTAGAACTTTCTCCTGCACGCACGCCTCCCCCCCCCCCCCCCCCCCACCCCCACCCTGAATCCCCAGGATCTGGCCAGATACAGCTGTGGCAGTTCCTCCTGGAGCTGCTGTCGGACAGCGCCAACGCGGCGTGCATCACCTGGGAGGGAACCAGCGGCGAATTCAAGATGACGGACCCGGACGAGGTGGCGCGGCGCTGGGGCGAGAGGAAGAGCAAGCCCAACATGAACTACGACAAGCTGAGCCGCGCGCTGCGCTACTACTACGACAAGAGCATCATGACCAAGGTGCACGGCAAACGCTACGCCTACCGCTTCGACTTCCACGGCATCGCCCAGGCGCTGCAGCCGCACCCCGCCGAGCCCCCTGCCTACAAGTACCCCCCCGAGCTGGGCTACGCCCCACCCTACCCCCCACCTCAACAGAAAATGGCCTTTGCCCCCCCACACCCCTCCCCAGTGCCTGTCACCTCCTCAAACTTCTTTGGGCCGGCCCCCCCTTACTGGAACTCGCCTGGGGGGGGCATGTACCCAGGCCCAGGCGTCCCTCGACACCCTAACGCTCATGTGCCCTCACATCTGGGCAGTTATTACTAAAACACCACACACACACACACACACATTCCTGTTATGGTGTTTGTACTCTCAGTTTTCCTGAAGCAGACCCTTCCCCCAAACCGGCAAGATGAAATTCTTCTGACATTCTTCATGAGGAAATATTTCTTCTGTTTTTGCCAAAGGATACAAAAAAAAAAGAAAATACTCAATTTCAGCTTCAGTGCCAAATGGATTATAACTTTCATGAAGGTGAGGCTCTGTATTCCCAATAACACAGCATTCAAGTCGTCATGGATACAGCTGGGATAGAGACCTTCCGCCTTTGGGTTTAAATGGGCCCCAGATCTCCACTCTCAGTCCCTCCCTGTGCCTCGGGAATCTTGCAGGATCATGGTGGAGCCTGGAGATCTGTCACCTGGAAGGAGCAGACCACAGACAGATTCCATTCTCTAGGTGTGAAGAGTAAAATTCTGGAACTCTCATCAGCCTCAGAGTCCTGTATTTTGGCCAGTCATTGTAGTAGAAACGGATCTGGTCAGATCACTGCTGAGCACATCACATTCTTAGATTTTGTGCGGATTCATAAGAGAGCCATGTCATGGCGATGTTCTCAGCATCCGAGCACACCTAGAGAACTTCAGAAGACCACCACTATTTTTTCTTAATCTATCCCCATCTCTGTCTCTCTCTCTCTCTGTCTCTCTCTTTGTGTATCTGTCTCTCTGTGTGTCTGTCTCTCTCTCTTTCTCTGTCTGTCTCTCTGTGTCTCTGTATCTGTCTCTTTTTTTGTGAATGCCTGTGTGTCCGTCTCTCTCTGTCTGTCTCTCTGTGTATCTCTCTGTATCTGTCTCTCTCTTTGTGAATGTCTATCTGTCTGTCTATCTGTCTCTCTCTGCATGTCTCTCTCTTTGTGTATCTGTCTCTCTATGTGTCTGTCTCTGTCTCTCTCTCTCTGTGTCTCTCTCTGTATCTGTCTCTCTCTATGTCTCTCTCTCTTTGTATATGTCTATCTGTGTGTCTATCTGTCTCTCTCTGCATGTCTCTCTCTTTGTGTATCTGTCTCTCTATGTGTCTGTCTCTCTCTCTGTCTGTCTCTCTGTGTCTCTCTCTGTATCTGTCTCTATGTCTCTCTCTCTTTGTATATGTCTATCTGTGTGTCTATCTGTCTCTCTCTGTATCTGTCTCTCTATATGTCTCTCTCTCTTTGTATATGTCTATCTGTGTGCATATCTGTCTCTCTCTGTATCTGTCTCTCTCTATGTCTCTCTCTCTTTGTATATGTCTATCTGTGTGTCTATCTGTCTCTCTCTGTATCTGTCTCTCTCTTTGTGTATCTGTCTCTCTGTCTGTCTCTCTCTCTGCTGTCTGGTTTGCCCCATGTGAAGCTTTGTTCGCCGTCTCCTCTTTTCAAACCTGTGGATTGCCAGGGTGCTCTTGACCATATTCAGCAAGCCTACCCACATCGCCACCTCCCTTTTCCATTGTTAGTTTTGTAAAGAAACTATCAATGAATCATCAGGGCTGGAACATAAACAAGCGAAGGCCTATCAAGATAAAAGCAGACATGACGAGACCAGCAACGGCTGGGAGGCTTCCCTGATCGATTCACGAATGCTGTGCATTCACCAGACCTGCCTCTTCAGTCTCAGACATTAGCTAGTTGTTCAACCAGCTACATAAGTTATGCAGAGCTATTTTCATATTTGACGCAGTATTAAAAGGTCAGGAGAATGAATGCGAGTTGACCTCGCCCGTAAATGCAGTTATTTTTTTGCAGTCGTCTTTGAGGTATATTTGCACATCTGTATTTTGTTTCAAATTTGTACATTTGAGCCGTACCGTAAATACAGGTAACTACTAAATACAGGTCATTCCCAGTGCCTTACTATAACAGATACAACTTACTAAATAAACCCACCCAGCACAAAAAAACACCTGGACTCTTTGTCCCGGTCACCAGTCAGCCAAATTCACCATCCAGAGCAAAAGTCACACTTAGTTAAACGTGCCTGAATTCAGTTGAACATCCAGCACATTCCAAGCCATTCCAGTTCAGATGACACTAACGAGCTTCTGGCCCCATTTGCCTAAAGGCAAACCTAAGCAGGTAGTGTTATTTTACATATGCAATGTACTTTGAATATGATATATTTGTAAATAATGTCATTATTCATGTTCATGTGGTAAATTTTTTTGTAAAAGAGTTCTTATACGGAAGAAATAAGAAAATAAATGCTTTTATATTGTTTACATATGTTTCCTGTAGCAATGTCTCCAGCAGAAACTAGATTACCTCCTTATCTAGACATGAGTGGTGTCTGGTTAGCATTATCCATCAGGTTTACTAGTCAAGTGACATAATAAACCAGTTCAGCTGTCAAAAATGCATCTAATACGCAGAAATGTGATTTTACTGACAAAAACAATAACATTAATTAGCTTGAGAATCAGTCTTTACAAATTCCACAGTCGGAGGGGCTGTTTGAATTTTACTGAAAGTTTTATATTTCAAGGACATTTAAGAGGCAGAAGGTAGAATGTTTCTGAATGAAATACACAAGAAACGAGAGGATGTGTGACAAATATCTTTATTGTGACCTGACATTATTTCAGTCATTTCTTCCCCTGAGAAAATATATAACTACTTCCTGCTTTGCAGGGATCTTGACTTCCTGTCAATGCCAGTGTTCAAGTTAACAAAATACATACTCAGACTTTACATGAGCTGTGTTATTCAGAGGCTATAAAACACACAGACACACACACACACACACACACACACACAAATCCTGCTACTCCTTCAGACGTTAAATATTTAATTAAAATCGACTTAGATCATAATCCCCTCTTGTGGACCCGTAATACAGCCTCTTTCTCATGTAATACACAGAAGTAACGGGTCCAAAGCTACTGCAGTGTTAGGACGTGAGTTTAAGGTGCCGAGGGAATTTTCCAAAACTCTGGCATTTAGTGCTGAGAAAAACACATCAACAAATTGTCTTAAATAGCTGTATATTCCATTTTCTATAACTTTACAGTCATGAATGGTGGCAGTCTTACTGCTACCTTATCGTTCTGTGTGCGTTAAAGTGTTCTCCAGGAGATCTCTCTAAAGTGTGAACAGCAGCAGGTTTCTTCTCCATCTTGACAGGTGTCCTGCTACTTCTGCATCGAAGTCGAGCTCGAATCCTTGGCAGAAGATGCATGTCGTCAAACACGAGCATTCGCGATTTTGATCCTGCCCCCATTCAACTTAAGTTTTAGTCGTGTGACTTCAGTCGTCGCATGTCCAGAGGCAGGAGTGCCGCTAGGGATTCAGAGCCTCATCGAAGCAAATCACAGTGGACCCCCAACCCAGATCAATCCCATTATGTTACAAAAATGTTTACAGCCCCTATCACTCAGGGGGTCTTGGAATCGTCCTAACTCCCTCCCTCCCTTCACAGTGCTCCTGCTCAGAGGGTCCAGGTGGCACCACCCAGTGGTTGAAGCCTTTGGAGACTTGTGGTCACTACTTCCTTTGAGGCTCACCTGCAATAGCCATAGCTGCTTAGGTTTGTCCAAAAGGGTTTATGCTCCCATACATGTGTACAGAAAACCAGAGCCAAGGCTTGGCATCCGCCTGGCTCACATTTTGGTGAAGTCCATTGGATCGTGGATATCTATCACCTCAAAGGCAGGGTTGTCGATGCCTGTCTTGGTGTGTCGGTGGTTGTGTGCCTTCTCGTTGTGGAAGCACTGGGCACAGTGAGGGGTGGTCACTGGCACGATCTTGGCAAAATTGGAGAAGTCCACGCAATACTTGCCTTCCTTGGTCCGGGAAATTACAGGCAGGAAACTGTAGCCCCACTTGATCTCGCGTGGGATGTAGGAGGTCCTCACCTGGCAAGAGGCGCTTGTGGATTCTGCCACGCCGTCCAGGAAGACCACTAGCTCAAACTCCTGCTGGTGCAGGGTGTCCATGGCCAACTCGAAGAAGGGACTGGTATTGTCAATGACGTGGTACAGCGTCAAGGGGCAGACGAAGAACAGGTTGTCCTTACCAGCGTCCACCACAAAGCTGATGTTGGTCTGATCCAGAATGACCGTTTCCCCATCCGATGTGACAATTGTCTTCAGAAGCTTGCCATATATCTGGCTTCCAATCAGCAAGGTCTTGCGCAAGTTAGCCACTCGGATGAGGAGGCACAGGCTGCCATTCTTCAGACAGATGACAGCCGTCTCGCTGAAGGTGATGCTCTTCGCCCTCTTCTTGGGCAGTGCCATCTTGGCCAGGATGATGCTGCACATGAAGCAGTTGAGAATGGTGCCCACGAGGGTCTGTATGATGAGGAGGGCCACGGAGCTGGGGCAGACGCCTGTGATGTACCGGCTCCCATACCCGATGGTGGTCTGGGTTTCTAACGAATACAGAAAAGCCGTGGTGAGCCCATATACGTTGCGTACGCAAGGCGTGTGGTTCATCGGTGGATTCTGATGCAACAGGTCCCCGTTGCTCTTGCCGATCCAGTACCAAATCAGGGCAAAGCCGAACCAGGTGCCAGTGAAGGTGATGACATAGTTGAAGATGACGTAGCGCCACCGGATCTCCACGACCGTGGTCCAGAAGTCCACCAGTAGGATAAAACGCCTGTGGTATTCTATGTTTCCCACCTCGATATTGCAGTGGCCGTCCTTCGTCACGAGGCGGTTCTTCTGGGTCCGGCGATCCACCAGTCGGTTCTGGAGCCGCTTCTGAAGGGACTGGAACATCTTTAAACTGTGGGGATGAGGAAAGTGAGCTTGTAATTCACGTGACTGAACATTTTATAAAACCATTTGAAAGGGGTACATGGTTCTTCTGTCAGTGATGTTTGACCTATGAAATGTATATCTACACACTTAGGAAGAGCTTTGTGGCAGCACTGTTGTGCAAGGCACCAAACAAAAACACATTCAATTAGATTAAAAGGAAAAGCTTTTAACACTGGGTTTTTTGCATTCTGATACTTCTCTCTATAAAAGCAGATTAAAAAATTAAACGCTATCAGAAAACTCAGAATGCAATATAAAGATAAAATAAAGAGTTCTTACAATTTAAGTTTGATTTGCCCACTGAAGTGATGCAAACGCGGGAACAACTGGCTTACTGTGATTAATTTTCCAGCATTTTCTACTATGACGCCTTGAAAAACAGACGGCTTTTGCGCACGACGGCCAAAATGCGTAATGCGACGTTTCACGCATGCAGAGTTCTGACAGAATAGGCCCCTCGCCAACCAAACGGAAAGGATACCCCCCCAGGAATGACATGACCTTGACTTTAATGACCGCCATTGGAGCTGAGAGTGGAAAAAACTCAGTCACTCTTTAACGCGGGTCAGTGACCTGAACTTATTACGGGAGTAAATTAAGTGGAGAAAAGTTCAAACCCAGGCATGAGTGGAAGCTGTGTGGAGCCCAGAGGCTCCATTCCTGTGAGCGTATCTACACACAGCGCACAAGGATCTCCATCACGCCGCTAGCTGATCGCAGCCGACCGCACCGGACGTACCTGCGATCCGACACCACGGCGGTACTCTCCGGACGGCTCCCGCTCCACTCTCGCCACGGCCCACCCGAGTGCAATGAACTTTAATCCCCGGGAAATGCTCTAATCCCAGGCACATGTCCCAGTTTTGCTCCCCCCCCCCACCCCCCCAAGAACAGAGTCGTCGGTGTCACCCACGTGTGACGCGAGCATCTAGGTGTCGACTGCTGGACTGGTGCAACCTCGCCCCGAAACTAACCCCGAGGAAATTTGCACGGCCCTGCAACTCCTCCCCGCCCCCCCCCCATTCCCCCCCCCCCCCCCCCCCCACAACAAATCCTCTCCAGTGGGGCCCCGGCTCAGCCCTCTCATGACTGTATGCTGTTGGCTGGGTCGGCTGCAAAAGGCACAGCAGCTTGAGGGTTCGGGGGCTGGGGTGGTTACTGAGGGCAGTGTTGGAATGTCCACCCCACCCCCCAGCCCCCTTAGCAGCAGCAGGTGTACCATACAAGCTGCCGAGCCGCCTATAGAATCCGCAGCAGGAAGGTCCAGCCGGCCCTCGGGTCGCGGGGTGACAGCACAATGACTTCCCTAAATCACATTTCACTTTGTTTTGTTTGCTCTCCCCCACCCACTCAGTCACTCCCCCAGTGATGGAGGACGTGGGCTTAGACAGCATGTGGGGGGTTGCGGGGGGGTTTCTTCGGTTTGCAATCCTGAAGTCTGGGATCAGTCAAAAGACCAGCCCCAGTGTTGCAAGTGAGTAAAAGCTGCTTTAAAACACCATGAACAGACCTCCGCACGCAGACCTCCGCATGCAGACCTGTATATGCTGACCACAGCATACAGATCCCCAAGTTCACCTCCCCATGCTGACCTCCATGCACTGATTGCCACACACTGATCGCCATTCACGGACCTCCATACACAGACTGCCATATGTGGAACTCCCCACACTGTCCTCCATATGCTAATTGACATACATTGTCCTCCCCACTCTGACCTAAATATACTTTTTGCCATACGTTGACTGCCTCCATACACTGATCACCATTTGCTGACCTCTCTACACTGATCTCCATTCACTGTTCGCCATATGCTGACCTCCATATGCTGACCTCCCCACACTGACCACCATACATTGATTGCCATATGCTGACCTCCCCAAGTTCACTCCACATGCTCACCTCCCGAAGTTCACCTCCATATGCTGACCTCTCAAAGTTCACCTCCACATGCTGACCTCCCCTAGTTGACCTACATATGCGGACTTCCCCAAGTTCACACTCCCCAAGTTCGCCACACACTGACCTCCACACACTGATTGCCATACATTGATCTCCCCACGCTGACCCCCATATGCTGATTGCCACACTGACCTCCCCAAGTTCACCACCATATGTTGACAACTGTATGCTGATCTCCATATGCTGACCACCACACGCCCTGGTTCTCCTCCATATGCTGACTTCCACACATAGACCTCCATAGGCTGACCGCTACATGCTGACCTCCACACACAGACCTCCGAATGCTGGCTGCCATACGCTGTCCTCCACACACAGACCTCTGCATGCTGGCTGTTGTACGCTGTCCTCCACACACAGACCTCCCCATGCTGGCTGCAATACGCTGACCTCCACACACAGACCTCCCCATGCTGGCTGCAATACGCTGACCTCCACACACAGACCTCCGCATGCTGGCTGCCATACGCTGACCTCCACACACAGACCTCCCCATGCTGGCTGCAATACGCTGACCTCCACACACAGACCTCCCCATGCTGGCTGCAATACGCTGATCTCCACACACTGATCTCTGCACTCATTCACAGGGACGATGATCTCTCATCAAGTGTATTTTCCAAGACACTTTCCTCATTCCCCCTCTCGCCTATTTCAGACATATATCCTCACCAGCCCAGCTGACCCTCCATTATATTCCAGTACACACCATCATGCTCTCAGTGATGCAGATCTATGAACGGCGTCTACAGGAATGCATACACTCGCAAACCCATAATAAAACAGCAGGGGGTGTCCTCTGAGCGGACTTATGATTACCTCATTGTCACAAGAGCCCTGCACAAAGCCCGGCCCATCAACCAGAACTGATGCTACGTAAATTGCCTTGTATCATACTATAAAACACGCCATGCAACTGTTTGGGGAGGACATTAAACGACAGGACATGAAATAATGAACCCTGAGGAAAGCAAAAAAATACTTTTAAAAAAGCACTAAACAAAACGGCGGTAAAGAAAATCAATGCAACAAACAATTGCAGCAATTTGTGAGAAGACAGGCATGGATGTGTGGCGCAAATGACATCACAGCACACGCCACTTGTAAAGACACAGACATCCTCAGCTTGGTGTTTTTTGTAGGCAAAAAAAAAACAAGATGCTTCAGCAGTGAATCGCAAAACATTCTCACATAAAAAGCCACATCTCAATACCAAGGCTTTGTTTAGCTTGCAGGACCACAGCTCTCCGATCTTCAAGGACACTAAGAGATGAGCCAACGAAGCATCAATTTAAACAACAAAAAAGCTGCAAGAGTCTTTCTCATGATGGTGGGTAAATGTGGGACGGCTCTTCCGATTCTCGTGACTTCTTGTGCGCATATTAAAATGGGACAGATATGTGGAGGTGGAAACTCATTGGCTTAACACCCTATGGTGTAAATTGTACACTATTAGAGTTAATAAAGATTAACACTGTAAAAACACTTACTGCACACTGTGATGTGTGAAAGGTAACACTGATTGGTGTGGACACATATAAACACCACGCAGTGTTAGTTTAACACTGGCACATTCGCTGGGTGCAAAGGCTACGCTTTGTTTCATACATGTAACTTGTTAAACTGTAGTTTTTTTTGTGCAAATCCTTGTATTTGGTTGACAAAATATAGACACTCTGCATATTTAACTTGCAAACTGCCGCATGTCTAAAATAAAATCCTGCCATCTAAATAATTACATAAAAAAACCATACTGACAAAATTTTAATGATAGGAAAATTAATCTTTCTCTTCTCTCTTATCTTTTTAGTGTCTTTGTTTTTCTAAAGAATCTTTTAGGGAACCCCAGGCGTCCAGGTTTCTGCTACCGGGAGCTGGGAGTGATCAAAAACATGGACTGCTGGGGGATCCCTAAGGACCGGGTTGAGAAATACTGGTGTAAAACACCCAAACAGACACCGTCACTTCCAAGAAACCAAAACAGCTGACGCAGTCCGAATTTGTTATCCATTATTCCAAAATCACCCGGGAACCTTTGGCCACCAAGCAGGATCAGCTGGGACCGCTGAAGTCCGCAGAGAACATCTCTGGTGTCCCTCTCCCCGTTATGGGGGGGAAACTGCATCAAGTGGAGATGGAGACGGCAGACGTGACGGAAGAGAGAAGGGAGGCTTACCGTTCAGCGGAGGAAGCGCAGAGGCCAAGAGCAGGCAGCTGGAGGAGAGCCGGTTAGCACTGTGGGGGGCGGTCTGGAAGACAGGCAAAGGCTTTGACAGCCTGAGAGGAACTGGCTGGGTACCTGGCACAGCACCTGTGGCATTTATAGACCAGGTTGGGGATAATTACCCATGCATATCCTCGGCCTGCATGGCCACACCCCCTCCCATAAACACCCATTACACGCTTAACCTCCAGACCTGTATTTGGAATTATATGGCGAAATGGAAAAAATTCTCCAGTGTTTATGCCACAACCCCCCTCCTCATCCAGGGCCAGGCCACCCTTTCACCAGCCTGACCCCCCCCAGCCCTCCTTCTGTGAATAGTATCAACCTATTAGCTATTAAGTTAAGATGTAGCAACAAAGGGGCTGTTTACCGTTAACGCAGTAAGTCACGGTTTAATAATGAGGAAGCAAAAAAAAAATTAAGAAAAAGTAACCTCTGTACAGCACAGACAGCCACTGGGCTCCCTGCCTTAAGGAAAAATGAAGGTGAGATTGCCCGGATGTCATAATGTGTTAATTTTCCAGGTGAGGAAACTTGTGCTCGTTTCAGAATGTTTTAAACTGCATACAAGGACAAGTGTCGTATTCATAAGTTTATAAAACAACGTGGACAGCCAAAACAGCCAGATAACAAAGCGTATGGCCTAATTCGGAGATGCCCTCAATAACGGTATTGTAATCGCCTGTAGCCTATTACGAATGCATAAAGGTGTCGGAGCAAACGACACTTTCACACGGGTGTTAGCATACGTCTCATGCCCTTTTACTGCCACACAAAGGGCGGTGTTATAAAACCGCCCCCAAACAGGTTCTGATATCTGCTTCATTCAACCGTCTATCTTTATGCTGGACGCAGAACAAACGGTTTTACTAGCGTCCCGTCAGCTTGGCGAAAGGGAGCGCGTAGGTGTGCGCATGCGCGCATCTGTCGAACCCCGCGCCCCCGGGGTAAGGGGCTAACCCCAGTGTATTCGGGGTAGGGGGGGTCTCCCTTTGTGTCCTGGAGGCGAGGGCGCTGCTAACGATGCGTAACGATGCCTGCTTTAATAATCAGCCGAAAATGCTCCAAAGACCTGTTTATCTTTCTCTAACATCGCACACTATGTCTGACTTAGCAAACCCGGTCCAAATTGTGTTTCGGTTTCGAGCTGCTGAGGGGACATGAGAAGAAGAAAAAAAATAACAGAAGAAAAAAAAGTTATGCAATGCATTTGCGTTATCTCGCAATACATAATAATTTTCAATTGCACTCTGGCCGGTCAATGTACAAAGAGTAGTACAAATGGACCAGGCACGTAGCCACGCTGTAAAATGTGGAGTTTGAACCCTCCTCGAAATTTACTTCAACCCTCCGGTCGGTTAAATATATCGAGAGTAACACCCCCCCCCCATGTTGGTAAAATGTATACCTATCGGCAGGGTTGCCGGACCCCCAACAAAATGTATTCCCTCGAAAAGTCTATGCACATCATAGTAAATTGTGCTTTAATTAAGCAATAGACTAGGGCATTGCACACCATTTAATTTTCAGATCATATATTTTTATCCATATTTATTAATAATTGCAGTATGTTCATTTACCAGCAGAAAATGGTTTGCGTGCTAACGCAAAAACACAAGTGATCTGTACCAGCTACTTCTTACTGGCACGAAAACCAAGGAGGTATTCGGGAAACTTGCCTTTATATTCGAAAGTTTTCCGGCTGTAATGGGCCAGTCTTTCCGTAAAAGCAAGCAACGCCTTTTTGGTTTACCAGATTTCGTTTCTAGCGAATTTTATAACATGTGACTGTGCACGTTCAGTATCACAGCCGTCGGTCGTTTACAGTCGCTGGTGTTGCATGGAGTGTAATTTTATTTTATTTTTTAAAATGCGTATTAAAATACATGATGAAAATGAAATGGTGTTCCTTGTCCTTCAATCGGTTGCTTAAAGCACAGTTTACTGGGCAGGTTTATGTCACTTCTAATAGTTTAATAGTTTATTTTAGCCTTTGAACTTTGAACGGCCACAGTTCAATAATTAATAAATATATATTTCAAGATAACGCAAAAGTATTGCAAGATCACACAAAAGACATGTTTTTTCCTTCAATTAATTTACGTAGGATGCCCCCGCCCCCACCTCAGTAAATGTAGTATTTGTAATTATTTCATTATACCTCAATCCATGCAAGCAAGTCGGAGAAGATGCAAATAAATAAGGCGACTGTTATCTCGTTAATCTGTTAAAATGACTAGTTTTCTCTTTTTGTTCCATAAACGTTCAATATATATAATGTACGGAAAATACTATTTATAAATGTCATGCATTAATTCGGCAATGTGTTGGAAAAACTGTGATTTTAAAGTAAGATACAGCTGTTGTATATACCGTGTAGTCCCGCGATTGATGACAAAACTGTAACTTTCCACTTGAAGCAGCCGCTCACCCTGTGTGCCCTTGCTCGCCCGCGCCGCGGTGCCTCTGGCTGGCCCATGCCACGGCCGGGGGTCTGGCTCCGGTGTCTTCAGCACTGGAGAGCTCCCGGGCGGCGTTCTGCTCCGGGGAAGCGCTTTAGATATCGTTTTTGGCAATTCCCAGCCTAAAGCCTTAGTAACATTAAGCAAGACACGTTAACATATCTGATATACGGAAATAGTAAGTATAGCAAAGTAGCATAAATTATTAAAAAATGCATATATCTGCGGCTGGATGAGCAGAGGCGTTAATGTCCAGATAATATTCAAATAGACTCGACATGACTTCATTACTGCTAATTAGCCACAGTTTGGCAACGGTAATTATACGGATACCGACGCTTTTCTTACACTACGAGTTCAGCCTCTACTTTTGACGTACAGCTTGGCGCTCTGCGTTTTAAGAGGAATTTGAAACGCCCTTAATTAATCATCTGGTATCCCTCTATCTGTATGTAGGAAAACCGACACACCCACAGTCACGTTCCAGAACATGTAATTATAAGTGTTAATAACAAAGCAAACTGCAAATTGCATACCAGTCACTGCAAGGCTACTGTCTACTGATACATCCGAGATTTATCTGAAATATTTGGATCGGTTAGCTGCTTTATTCGTTCAGAGCTTCATTTTAGGTTATTTGGTCCGTTAATGTTAATGAGGAAAGATTTCTATGACTTGGGTGCATAAACTGGGTGTTCCATTATTTGGAAAAATAAAATCGTAACTTTTCACGTTGGTCGCCTCTCACCTGGCACATATCCTGGTAGTACAAAAAGAAACAGGTTTGCACCTCCTCCGAATTTTTTTTAGTTACCGATTCGACACGTAGCCAAGTAGTAATATTACGAGCTTGAAACCCCCCCACCCATCGAAATTTGCCTCGGGCGTCCAGTCTGCGGAATGTACTGAGGGCGGAATCTAACAGCACCGATTTCCCGTAAAACTAAAGCAGAGCAGAAATGGAGTCTGGGAGTCTGGGGCAGAATGTACGCATATCAGGACAGCAGCATGCTAAGGAGAGCCACAGCAAGGTCTGGGGAGTTGCTCTGACCCTCAGTACGCTGTCCTCAGCACACTCTGCACGCAGATGCTGCTTATTCCTGCCACACCAAAGACTTCAAAGAGTGGTTGACTAACATGGATTTTCACACACAGGTTCTAAGGAGATGATGGTGATATCTGGAAGGGCAAATCTCCAAAAAAAAGGACTTTTTACTCAAAGATTTTACAAGCTGGGTAGCTGTGTTTTCTCACACTGAGAAGCGTAGCCCTCTGGCGTCACCTTGCGCTGAGCCGCACACCTTCCGGCATTACCACGGAAGCATCCGGCATCAGCGAGACTGTAGTTTCACATACAAATGTAGCTGGAATGATGGGCCTTGTAATTTAAGAGTTCGGAACACACTTTTTTATTTTCTATTTTAAAATTGGGGATTCTTTTTCTGGGACACTTTATTGTGCCCCCCCTCGAAATCCTGTTCAGCTGTCGTGAGGAGGGCTGCAGAAGAAATGACTCTCTGGCTCAGAAGTAGAAAGGAGTTGTGATTGAAGATGAGGAAAATGGAACATAACTGGACAACAGCTATTCTGGGACACGAGACAGAAGCAGAAGATGCCGGTATTCCTGGAGTGTCAGCCTACTTTGATGGGTGTAATGGCAGAAGGTGAAGAAGATGAAATGAATGAAGGTGAATCCAGGGGAGATGATTAGCTCTACATGGGTGAGACACAAATTGCTTAATTAAATTATGTTTTACTGGGTAATTAAGGGAACAATGTTTAAGTGGGTTAGGGCTGAGAGCAGTAAGCAATATTACATGTACAAACCAGAGTTCAAGTTATCATAGTGGCTGCTGAAGAAGACAAGACAAGGTATGTCTATGGAGGTCCATGAGGATCAAGAGATGCTCCTTCAGATCCAGATGTGAAGCAGGGGAGAGGGCAGGCTGCTCATCAGTCAGGGGACGCTGGAGAAGAGGCCTTCCGGGATTCAGGGGTTTTGGTTTCAGCCTCGTTAGCAATTCTGTTCAGGTGAATTAGTGTTTTAGTTTCTGGTATTCCAAGAAACGTCCTCAACCTTTGTCTTGTTAATTGAAACCGCTGCCCTCATTGTCATCCTTGCTATTTGAATCACTCTTAGGCAGCTTTGTGAGAAATTTACGCCAAACTCCTTTTTTGCTTTAGAAATATCCCAAAATTTATTGCAACAAAATCATATTGTGATATTTGAAAAATTGGCAATATCATGCAGCCCTAGTATATTATAGCAAATGCTTTTTAACTCTTGTCATGCCATCCTGACCAGATCAGACCAGATTGCAATTTAAGCTTGGTTCTCTTCATTTGTCTACACATCCATTATTATTACTTATGTTTCACTTTGTTTACCATTGTTTTCAGAGTTTGTAACTACGCTTTTCCAGAATGGTGCATGTGTTTTGCGATTGTGCGGCAGGTTATTTGTAGGTTATATACATAAGAAGTTCCCCAGTTGGTTTGGTACTTTTGGTCCTTGTACTTCTGGTCCTTACACTTTTGGTCCTTGCACTTTTGTTACTGGTACCTTTGGTCCTGGTACTTTTGGTCCTTGTACCTTTGGTCCTGGTACTTTTGGTCCTTGTACTTTTGTTACTGGTACTTTTGGTCCTTGTACTTTTGGTCCTGGTACTTTTGGTCCTTGTACTTTTGGTCCTTACACTTTTGGTCCTTGTACCTTTGGTCCTGGTACTTTTTGTCCTGGTACTTTTGGTCCTTGTACTTTTGGTCCTTGTACTCAACCAGAAGTTAGTGGAATAGGGAAAGCAGCACTTTTTTATTAGCAAAAGTGCAGTATCTGGTGCGGTGGAAAAGTGTCCTTAGCCACTTGATCTCCCTTGATATCTACATTGATAAACCACTTCCTCATCCTCCTGACCTCCTGATTTAGAGACCTGGTTCTGCATTCCTCCTCCTCATAAGGCTGGACACGAACTTGATTACAGCCATGCACTCTCTACTAGCAGGTCTACCAGCTTGTGCTATCAGGCCACTGCAGATGATTCAAAACCCAGTAGAATGTCTGATACTCATTCAGCCTGGACATTCTTATGTCACACCCTTGCTTGTCTCTGGTGAACTATCAGTGCTCACATCAAGTTCAAGGCCTTGCTGTGATCTTATAGGTCCTTTGATGGACAGGCACCTATTTCTATTAAAAGGTTCCGCAAGACCTATGTCCCATCTCGCCCTCTTTGGTCAGCAAGCCAACACTGTTTGGAACTCCCTCCACCATGCGAGACGTGTCACTCCATGCGGTTCCCTTGCATGGTTCCTCAATGCTGGAAAGAGTTGCTGAAGCATGTCTGGTCATCAGATCCCCTCTCCACCCTCAAGAAACACCTCAAGGGTGGGCCAGGTCAAGGTGGGTCAGGTCAGGGTGAGCGGGGTGCCTCCTGGGTATACTGTATAACAGCAGTATGCACAGAAAGTAGATTGCAGGGCTGAAGAACTGGTGTGTCTGGCCCGGCACACCTGCCCTGTAAAGCTGGGGAGGTGTTGTCCATGCTGAGTTGGGACCTAGCAGGGGGAGTGTAAAACAACCCAAGGGCAAGTGGGAGAAAAGGCATGCAGAAGAATGAAGAAGGTGAGGAGGTCACCCAACCTGTCGGACGTGAAGGAGATGGGGGGAGAGGGGAGCAGTGAAGGAGAGAGGACACTAAAACTGAGGGGACAGAGGTGTCACCCAAAGCAGTTTCCCAGCAGTCTAGTGCTGTGGAGCATTTGAGACCCATTAACTAATACAGCACAAAGGTCCTGAAGAGGGCTACAAAATGCATCCACATTACTCGTGTTCTTCAAGCCCGTACACTAAGACCCTCAGGTTCCAATTAGCCCAGGTCAGGTTGGGAAGCATGCACGGGTACACTGGTACACCACACGACGGAACACCTTGAGATCCCAGTTGACACATGGTCCAGTCGCACCCTCCGGAAATGGGCATCTTTCTGTCGCAGCCAGGTGTTATGTGGGCGTCTCCCTTGGCCTGGCCCTGCCGCTCAGGTCCTCAGTAATGACGCTCCCTCACAATGCAGGTAATGTTCTTCATCAGGACTCCATGAGCAACTGCTCATTTGACACAAAGTCAAACTAGTGGTACCCAAGGATTCTCTAAAGAGACACAGTACTGAAGGAGTCCGGTCTTAATCTCAGATTACTGGACAGCATCCATGTCTCACAGCCATACAACAAGACAGGGAGTACCAGGACTCTAAAGACTTGGAAAGATAACCAGATTTCCACATACCCCTTTCCGGCGACGTCATGACCCCCCATGCTCTCCCAATCACAAGAAATTTACAAACAAGAGATGGCCATTCGGCCCTTCAAGCTCGTTTGGGGTCTGCAGACTTCATAGGAAGAGTCACCACAGACATGAATGTCGTTGCCGAGGCTAGTCAATTTCTCAACAGTCGACATTCTCTCTGCAGACAGACACACTGCTGATGGCCAAAGAGGTCATTAAAGGCCTGCATCTTGCTTTAGATCCAGGATACTCGCAAACCCAGACGCTCAGAATCCTCGCTCAGTCTCCTGAAAGCTCTGATCAGAGATTCCGCAAACATCAAAGTATTGTCAGTAAAGTCAAGATCAGTAAATCTTTCTTCACCAACGGACGCCCCAGAGCTGCTGGACCCCACGATCCTGCCCAACACCCAGTCCATGCAAGCATTGAACAGAGTAGGAGTAAGAAAACACTCCTGGAGAACCCCAGAATCAACTGGGAAGAACGCAGAGGTTTTGCCTCCACACTGTTCAACACTCACAGCCAGTGTACAGGCCCGACCATGACATCCAGCAGCTTCGGGGGTGGGGGGGGGGGGATCCTGTGAAGTCTCAAGATGCTCCACAGGGCTGCTCGATCAACTGTGTGGAAGCCTTTATGAAAACTGACAAAGGCTACAGAGAAACTCTGCCAATATTCACATTTGCACACTATGAGAACCCTCAGTGCCAGGATGTGGTCGATGGTAGACTTCTTAGGTATAGAACCAGACTGCTCCAGTTGCTGGTAGGCATGCAAGTGATTACAGATCCCGTTGAAGATGACCCTAGCAAGGACCTTATTCAGCACTGAGAGCAGTGTTATCCCCCGAGTAGTTGCCGCAATCCAGGCGATCACCATTCACTTTCCAAATAAGGACTACAGGTCCAAGTTTTCCAGTCAGTTGAGGTGATGCCCGTCTCCCAGATGGAAGCACATATTGCTTGCAGTGCTAGGACAGCCTTACCACCAGCCTGGAGAAGTTCACTGGGCCCTGAGGGTCGCAAGTGCAGTGAGGATGTGGGGATTATTTCATAAGCACTGTTCCCTCACCTGCCCTAACTACAACTCTCAGAGGAACTAATTTGGATGTGCCTAATGTTCTGTGAACAAGACGTGGGTAACTAGACCGTAGATGGTGTGTCACTTGCTCACAGAGCAGAAAAGAGTCCTGTCCGCTGTTTCAGCACTGGGTGAAATTTTTACAGCGACTGGAGTGCCAATCCCACCATCAACTCCCAAATGCAGTTTAACATCATACCCAGTACCTTGGTTTAGATAACATTTCACGGGTGGCGTATTTAGTGTTGTAGTGCTGAAACTTTGGAATGCACTGCCACAGTCTGCGGGATGAACAATAAATTTCAACTTTTAAGATTCGGTTTCGTAAATACAATTTTGTCACAATACATCATCCTGTTTGTAAGGTTGAACTATGTTTTTGTTTTTGAGCTTAGCATTTTGTTGTCAAAGCAACCAATCTGTAAGCTCAGACCTGCTCGGAGCAGGTTTATTCAGTGTAAACAAGAGTAGATCACTGACAAAAACAGAGGAGTTCATTCAATAAACCCGTCGAACCATAGCCGCGCCTTCCTTACGAGGGCAACCGATTGGTGTGATCATAAGAAGAGCATCTCTCTCTCTCTCTCTCTCTCTCTCTCTCTCTATATATATATATATATATATATATATATATATATATATATATATATATATATATATATATATATATATTTGTGCATTTGTGAAAATAAAGGTCTCACGTTTATTAACTTCTCTTTGCTGATATTATTCATTTACACTTCACAGTAATTTTACCATGGGGGTTGGATGCCCCCCTAGGACCCCCAGAGTCCCTAGAATTACCCCTGTGTGTGTGTGTGTGTATATATATAGAATAATACCTCTCCATATCTTCACAGCATATTATTACATATTAGAAAGTCCATGTAGTTACTATGTTACAGTAAAATGCAGAAAAATAGTTTCACACCATTAGAGTTACATCTATCTATACATTATTCGGCAAATAAGCATTCCAAATTGAGTGTATATAGGGTTATATATATATGTATCATCAATAACCTTTAGCGTGTGCTCCTTGACAGCTACCGCTTCGGTCAGGAGGGAATAACATTCAGCGGCAATTTACGAGCTCCGTATATTACGAGCCAAAGCTGGCGAAGTCGTCTTCTCCACAAGACTGGTCAGACACTGTGTCCTCATCCAACAATGTTATTATATATTAATATAATATATATTGCTAATAATATAATTCATATATTATGTCATATATTTTTCATTAAATATCATGTGCCCAAAATGGTAAAAGCGAGAGCGCAATTCCTACGAAGCGCGCAATGCCCCAAAAAAACGCGTAAGGATTGCGCCCTCGCTTTTGATGTTTTAGACAGCCAGTCACGCTTGTGGATCATGGTTCTGAGTGCCGATATACGATATACAGCCTAGTCAGTGTCCACAGAAGCGTGCCGTTTTCTCATATCATTCAATCCAACTTTGCTAATCCGAGTGTCCTGTGGCTTTGAAGAACTGAAACAGCCGGATAACCGTATCCAGGATTAGATGATGCGGGATATGTCCTCTGATCTGGGATATCTTAATCCATGTACGAAGAATACCCCGCTGCTCTCAGGAAGGGCCCTACAGGTCTCTTGAGGTGAAATACCCAGCTGTCTAAATAATTTAAAACACTACAGGAACTTGTTGCCGTAGAGACGCCTGCCTACACTTGATGTTGCCGAGCTGGTATGCGTGCCATTCAAACGCAGGCTCTCTCTGTTTACTGTCCTAGGAGTGAGTTGACAGCTAGTGACATTAACAGCCCATAGCAGTGGCTAACCTGTGTTTGCTCACCAAACACATGCTGAGCGACCCAAACACTCATCGTCCCAGCTATGAGGTCCTCAGCTTCCATTCTGGTTTAACAAACATGTTTAAGCAATGAAGCCGCTCTACTCCGATAGTTTGTTGTAAGTGGATCTTAAATACGAAGGTGTCTATCCTGGTTCGGTAGTCAGTGCTCTACAAAGAAGTCCACGTCAATTGCCTGGTCAGGTCCTACTGCTTGCCTGATGATCAGATTCTATGAAGGTTGATAATTTCCCATAGCATAAGATTATAAATCCTGCGTCTTTTTTGTTTTTTAATAATTGTAACACTTCCCATCGATTCCATGTCTATAAGAATCGATGAGCACATTTATAACACATTATAATGCATTATTAACATGGCTACGAGAGAGGTAAGGAATGCACGCTGATTACAGCATGTTGCCACCACACGACAAACCACTCAGGGATGAGAACCCAAGTACAGTCAATCAAATACATCAGCATCATGCTAGTTCAGATGGAATGGAACAGTGTGAGTTTTTTCCAGTGGGTGGGGGGGGGGAGTGCCAATTCAGTCACCAACCCTAAAATTTTTGTAGGACCTGCTTACAGGGCTGGATGTAGGTTAACGTCATACCCAGAACAAAGCAATTACAGGTTAAGGGCCCAACGGAGTAGAATCGCTCATGGTATTCACGGGACTTGAACTGGAGCCATTCCGGTTGTTGGCGCAGATCCCTAGCCTCAGAGCCAACACTCCGCCCTTAAATACAATTACGTACAGCACTGCCTTGCTGTGTACAGGGGTCTGTCAAACGTGCTTATAGTAAAATGGCCTGGTCATGTGACCAGCATGTTTGTACATGTGATGAAGCTCGTTGCCTTTTTGCTTGCATTATAAAGACATGTGGAAAACATGCCTATAAATATGTATGAAAAGGCACAACACATTATAGGCATGTTTATTATGCATTATGAATGAAGTTCTCATCTGTAATGCACTACAGATACCTTCATAATGCAGTACTAGCTTCCATAATTCTTGTACTGACCACTATAAGTCATTATGAAGGTACAGAATCTAAAATACAGTATGGATGATAGTTTTATTATTATCAATATATAGTCTATTATTATCTTAATACATTAATATATTTAGTTACCTCCAGTTAGCTAACGAAAGCTGTCTTCTTGGGATTCGAGCCCATACCATCCTGGTGAGCTGCCTGGCTCCTTAACTGCACTGTCCCCTGGCAGCAAGAGGCACGGTGCACTGGGAGGGAGTGGGCACTGTGCCAGGGAGGATTAGTCTGGATTTTAATCACGACTTCAGGATTCCTTTAGGCTCTTTTGTCACCGTCGTCCCTCTCTTCCTCGTTGGCCATCTTTCAGGGCTCCTTTCATTGGAAAGCGGGGCAGGGAGATACTGTAACATTCTCAGAAAGTGAAACCTTTCGCCTCGCCACGCCTCCCTGCCCCAGTATCGGCCCGGCGTGCCGCGTGACAGATGCGCATCGCCTGGAAACTTGTTTTTTTACCTTCCTGGTGGATTGCGAGAGAGTAGCTGTCTGATAAATGGAGGTGTGGCATCAGACAACAAAATCTCGTGTTCCTCAAGAGTGACAGTGCACGTTTCACAAGCCTGCGGTAACCAGAAGCGTAATACTTGTAATCCCCACACCACATCCTTAGCTAGTACAGTTACGGCCTGTTTTAGCGACAGAACGGACACGATGATGTCACACTTTGTGAGCTGAACACTGAGGTATATTGACTCACGTTTTAGAGCATCTCACGCAGACTCGTATGTTCCCGCCTGCAAAGTACTATGCTGGGAAGCGTGCTGTTTTTGCCAAGTTCACCGATTTCTAAAGAGCATCCTGTTCTTTCAAACTCTACTGAGACAAAGTTCAGCTAAGGCTCTGAAAGAGATAAAGGAGGTTCTGCTGAGAGGAGGGGGGGACAGAGAGAGAGGCACAGTTATTCCAGCTGCACACACAGATTGGCACTCAGTTAACACTCTTAAAGAGAACCTTTAGTCGCATGATATTTGCAGTCGCATGACTGCAACAGTCACATGACACGGCCTTTTTCCCGACCCACTGCATCCACTGCAGGATCATAGCACGGCTGCTGTGAAACCAGCTACTTATGCATGTCATACTGTCTTATAACCTCACTCACCCCGTTTGAAGCCATGCTGCTGTAAATCGCATTAAAATGAGTCATCGGCTGCATCTCCAGCCACGTGGGCCCTTGCCCGTGATCAAAACTGCAGCGCCTGTTCTACGGCAGAGATGGACCGCAACGCATCTCGCCAGCCCCCTCTGTCCACAACTGTCCATATCCATGACAGCTCCTGTCAAACTTTAGCTGCAGTAGCACTGTTGCCTCACACTTCCAGGGTTGCGGGTTTGAATCTCGCCTCCGCCATTTGTGGGGTTTGCAGCCCTTGTCAGGCTGGTTCAGGGTTTCCTCTCACAGTCCAAAGATGCACAAAATGCTTAACTGCTACCTGGCACCTAACTAGTCCTGTCCAGGCTGTACCCCAGACTCCCCCACAGCCCTGACTATGGATATATGGGTGGTTGTCAGCATCCTGCTTCAGCAGCAAAACATGAAATATGGGGCTCGAAGGGTTTGGTGTGGGACTCAGAACCATTCTGGTCATTTCACAACATAGACTTTGAGAGGCATGTTTGCAGACATCTTACGGGGTTCTAGGTCTTCAGCTGGCACCTTCGCTAGGTCTTAGTTCAGCTGTTGGAGGACGGGCATGAGGAGCGGCGGCCCGTCTACCCACAATGCACAGGGGCGCTTAAACCGACTCCCCTGCTGGGATAGATAGAAGAGGAGGAACAGGAGACTCGCAATCCACCTCGCGCACGCACACACACACACACACACACACACACAAGCGGGGCTGAGTTGAATATGGAGAGCGGAGCTGACACACGGTGTCTCCCCCCCACACACAGACACCGCGAATCGACAGGACCTGCGATTAGGGCTGAACACAGACAGAAGCAGGCAGACGAACAGGCACCATACTCACTCGCACGTTTGCACGGTCGCTAGCTGGCTCAGGGATGGACAAGGGGGTACAGACGAGCGACCACGCGGGAACATCAGCTCCCAGAGCAGGACATGGAGAACCCTCCAAGGCAGAGGGGCTCTGATCCAGAAACGGGGCAGGCACCAGGAGGTCCAGTCTATCAGGAACCACAGGTAGGAACCATCGGGGTACAGTGCGGAGCTGGGACAGGGTGCGGGGGTAAACCCAGTCGCCACACCAGACCACCCGGTTCCCCCCATCTGCTGGGTGACCGTGAGTGTGGAAGGGTCTGCAGTGCGGCGAACTACGGATCTTTCAGACTGAATTCCAGGCATGTTGCCCACACACTCCAGAGCACAGCAGCGTGGATCTACTTGTCTACGGAGTCCGGCCGTATTCCGCCCACCCAGGCTCTGTGTGTGTGTGTGGGACTCATGTTTAAAGGGACAGCGCAGTAATTGTGAGGTGAGAGCGACCCTCAGAGACAGACGCGCTCCTTCCAGGGCTCAGGTCCAGCTCAGGAACTGCACGCCTGAGAGGAAACCTGGAGGGAGACTGAGACCATCAGCAAACAGCTGTGGGTCTGTCAGGGAACATGGTCAGGTGACCTTTATGATCTTTGCACCAGCAGACAGATTTATGCAAAGTTACCAGCCTTGCTAAAACCCCGAGCTGCCCCCCCCCTTTGGTTTGTCCTGGGGGGGGGTCTCTGTGAGTGGCCCGTAGGTGGACATGGTGCCCAAGACCCTTTAAACAATGAATATTCATTCCTAACTTCAGTTTGCAGACAAAAGAACTTGATCAAGGCAGCTCTGAGTAGCTATGTGGTTCTAGGGTATAACAACGGAGGCACTAATGCGTTTCGAGCTGGTAAGCGCTTTTTTTTCTGTCATGCTAATTTCACGCTAATTGCCCCAGCGTTCACCACCAAGCTCCTATTGCCCGACGGTCACGCCTGACTGCCCCCCTTTAGAGTATGAATGGAAAAACAAACATTAACTTTAGCCCAGAGTCAGGTTGGGTTTCACTGTGAATAGTGTTAAAGTCCTAATGAGCTGGACAGATAGACAGAACACCAAGAAGGCGCACTGCTAACATGCTAACATCCCTGTGGACTGGTTCCGGTAATTCACTTTGGCTTCAGGAAGAAATGGAGGTGTGGCGTCAGACGACAAAGCCAGAAGTGTGCACTGTCTGGCAGGGAGCCTGAAGGGAACCGAAACGTGGACCTGTGGGTCCCTGGGGACTGGGTTGAGAAATGCTGATATAAGACATCAAAGACCACAGTGGCCTGGTTTATCATGACTGTCAATCACCAGTTGCCATAGTTACCGGCAGTGATTGGCGGCACACATGGGTCCCACCCACTCTGGGCTATTTGAGGCCTAATTTCTCCGCCATGGCCGTGCCAGACTGAAGGTCCTTATTGCGCGTGGGAGAAGACATGCGATCCCGAAGGTGCAACAGATGCGGCGTCCATGCGGCACTGTTCCAGGGCCGGGAGACGTTACGTTCGCCAGAAAGCGTTCGAAAAACAGTGAGCTCGCCAGTGGGGCCGCTCACTTGCACGTGGGGGGCATTTCCTGGTACACTTGCTCTCATCCCAAAGCATCAGGTGGGATCTCAAAGCCAACGTGAAACGGCGCCTCCCAGGGGGTAGATGCAGGGGATGACTTAAAAGGCACGCAGGCCTGTTTTTAGAGAAATTTTTCAAAGAAGAATTTAAGTCGATAGCAGACACTTTGTGGAGTTAAACCAGGGCTAGACATGGCCGGGAGGGGGGGGTGGGGTAACAAGAAAATCTGCGGGAGAGAGTCTGCTGATGATGCAATTTGCTGAGCTGGGCCCCCCCTAGCGTCTGGACCTCTGAAAGTCTTACCCTTCCTTGCTCTATATTGGGTGGCCCTGAGTTAACCCTCTGGGGTCGAGTGCGTCGTCGTTGCCGCAGCTCACTTTTCGCGTCTATTTCAGTTTATTTCTCGCTCAAATCTTCATGTAGAATCGTGAAAAGACCACTGACTAAATCCGTAACCTGTCTTCTTTTCGAAACGCCAATTGTGGGAAGCATTAAAGTTTTTAAAATTAGGTTAAATCGGCAAAAAAGTAAACCATGTCACCTTTTATTTGTTTTACCTGCATGGGGGGGGGGCGTATAGTGCCGCCCCCACCTGAAGATCGCTATTCGCATTCTAAATAGCCGCATTAGCGTGTATTCAAATGGAATTCGCTGTGAAACGCGATCCAGATGCATCCCCATCAGCGCAATAAAAAGGGCGGGGGGGGGGGGGGGGTGTGGCCAGGTGTGAATGGCTCATGCAGACACATGAAAGTTGCTACATATTCAATTAAAGGAGCCAGAAATAGTGACATGAGTTCGGTTTTTCTTACTTATTTATCCAACTGAATGTTGCAACTACACCATTTAGCCGTCTTCATGTAGCCAAGACTTTGGTGATCAGATATGTGGGATCAAAACCAGTTTCCCATAATTGCTTACTATGTACTCTTATAATTTTTCTGCAAGTATTCCAACCTGCATTTTTCAATGTCTATACTTTGATGTCAAATTACAGACTTCACATAAATCTGACATATTTACAAAGTACACTAAGATTAAGAAGAGTTTAATGCCAAAACAAATATATAAGAAATAACGTATTTGCCATGAATTAAGTTTATGATATTGAATGAAATGTGTGACCATGCCCCAGTCAGCGAAAGTGTGTTCCTTACCCCTAGACCCCAAAGGGTTAAACATCAGACGTCCTCAGACCTTTTGCCCCTCATCCCCCCCCCCCCCCCCCCCCCCCCCCCGTTCCAGGTGACCAAATCGCACTGAGGATGGCTGGAGACTCGCGGGCGTATACGGACCACGACATGGAGATAGGAGTGCTGTCCACCAAGGTGAGGATCATCTCAGCTTCGCTCTCCACACACCAGGCCCTGCTAACTGACCCACCCTTCATCACCCTTCAGTCCCTTTTACCCGACCGTCACACCTCACTGCACAGTACAATATGACTGGGAAAAAAAAAATATTAGCATTAGCCCAGAATTAGATTGGGTGACATTGTGAGCGTCAGTCTCGCCGACAGTCTGTTTCCAGTGATTTGCCGATGGCTGCATCTCACATGGAGATATTCCCAGCAGTTCCATCTGGCCCGCAGGTGAAGAAGCTCCCAAAGCCTGTGAGAGAGATCCCGATCTGCACGGATCGCATGTGCCTGGTCTCCGAGAGCACCAAGCCCAGGCAGCGCTACGTCCAGAAGGATGGCAAGTGCAATGTGCACCATGGCAACGTGCAGGAGACCTACCGCTACCTCAGTGACCTCTTCACCACACTGGTGGACCTCAAGTGGCACTTCAGCCTGCTGGTCTTCACCCTGGTCTACTGCGTGACCTGGCTCTTCTTTGGGTTGCTTTGGTGGCTAATCGCTTATGCGCGTGGTGACCTAGGCCATGTTGGCGAGGAGAGCTGGACGCCTTGCGTGGAAAATCTCAACAGCTTCGTGTCGGCCTTCCTCTTCTCCATCGAGACGGAGACCACCATCGGATATGGTTACCGTGTCATCACCGACAAATGCCCAGAAGGAATCATCCTCCTGCTTCTCCAGGCCATCCTGGGATCCATCGTTAATGCCCTGATGGTGGGCTGCATGTTTGTCAAAATCTCTCAGCCCAAAAAGCGGGCGGAGACATTGGGTGTTCTCTCACAAGGCTGTGGTGTCGGTGCGGGATGGGCGGCTCTGCCTCATGTTCCGCGTGGGTGACCTGCGCAACTCACACATCGTGGAGGCCTCCATCCGTGCCAAGCTCATCCGCTCGCAGCAGACCAAGGAGGGTGAGTTCATCCCACTCAACCAGACCGACATCAACGTGGGTTTCGACACGGGAGATGACCGCCTCTTCCTCGTCTCACCACTCACCATTGCCCACGAGATCAACGAGCGCAGCCCCTTCTGGGAGTGGACTCAGGCACGGATGGAGAAGGAAGAGTTTGAGATGGTGGTCATCCTGGAGGGTATGGTAGAGGCTACAGGTAGGTCTTTGGTCACAGCCAGAGGTGGAGATTTCAGGTCCAGAAAGTAAAAATCCAGACCAAGATTTTGTTTCAACCAACCAATAGAACACTCTTTTTGACTGAGTGTTTATGCTCAACTGATTGGCTGAAACAACATCCTGGTCTAGATTTTTACTTTCTGCACCTGAAATGTCCACCTCTAGTCACAGCGTCCCGATATGACCTCTTTGTCCCCTAATGTTCGAGCCCCAATTCCAATCTCAGCTGTCGGTGATGCTACTCTGCCAACCAGGACCCAAAAGATGGCTGATCCGTCTGCTTTTGCTAAAGCCGGACCATGGGTCCATTTTTCAGGACTGTCCTTTACACAGTGTTACAATGCCGTGTTTATAGGAAAAAGGTCACGTTACTTGCCAATTCACCACCACAGATCCTATCTCATTTATACCTTGATGTCAATGATGTTTAAGGTTCTCGCTCAGCTTTAAAAAAAAAAGTGCACCGACACTAACGGGGGTACCTGTCGAGTGAGGAAGAGGTGGAGTATGAGGGGGAGGCGGAGGAGGATGGAGCGAGTAACGCTTCGGTCTGCACTGCCGATGCCGCCTTTGCCGGTCCAGGTCACCACTCGTACTGCGCTGGTTAGCTGCAAGGATGCCGCGTTAAGATCGCTGTTGAGTTTTGACAGGAGTACTCCACAAAAATAGATCTGATAGAGCGTAACTCCCAGAGCAATCCGCCTTTTTCACTGTTATCAAACCGAAAGACCTTTCTAATGGGGCCAGCACCTATATTTGCAGCCATTCCTTTACCCGGCAATCTTGTGTGCTGGCATTTTGTCAAGTAAAGTTCTCTGGATGTAATTTATTATGCTATAATTAACATCATGCGGTGCTGTAAATACAGAAGGGCCAGTGCTGATCACCCTGGTTCAAAGATATAACTTTGTGTGCCTCTGAAATATAGATCAGGAAGCCAGTATAATTATTCTTCACAGGGAGCTGAAGTGTTGCATGAAGCTAATTGCTTTTTTACAGTGCTGCTTTTGTTGGTCCGTAGCCAGTGAACTATAATGAGACCCAATGTGCAGCTATGGTTATTTTTTTAACTGGCTACACTGGAGGCTTCATGCTAAGCTAATCAGCTAGTCCAGGCCACACTCGAGCCTTCATGCTAAGCTAATCAGCTTGTCCAGGCCATTTTCTTGTGCCGTTTTTCTGTCTGCCATAAAGTTACCCAAGTGGGGAAAACCCTGCAGGCATCACCCGCCGTCGGTTTTAAACAAAAGCTTAAAACCGGAACTCATGTGACTTTTGGGGACTGGAGATAAAAGGAAGCAACCATCACCTTGGCTTAAATGCCACAGAGCATATCACGCGTAAGCCGGATGGAGGTTATTTGGTTATCACGGAAACTGATGTTCCCTGGTAAATGCGCCTAAAAATGTGACAGAAGTAGTTTGGCAGGCGAGACCTGTCTGAAAAGAATAACGAAATGTCGTTAATTATTCATCGTTTAAAATATGTGGAAGGTTTCTGCTTTCCCTCTATCTTTCTGAGAAGGGCATGACCCATATCCCATCAATTTCCTGATCGTTTGCCCCAGCCAATCACTCAAACACCTCACTGGTATCCACAGCGATGGACCTGCCAATGGCATAGCGGCTCCAGGTCAGCTGACTCACCGTCCCTCAACACCGATGCAGTGCTTAAGTGGGCTGTTGGTGACGCAATGCGCAGCGGGGGTTAGGTTCAAAGGGCCACTGTGCTTCCTTCCTAAACGCCTGCCGTGTGAGTCAGCGCAGGCAATGGAAAGCTCTTAAAACCACTGTAGTACTGCACCTGATATTAGGCTGGACCCCCCTGATATATATGGAAGTGAGTTTGCTACAGTGTTACTGAACTAGATGTTAGGTCTTAGATTTGTGCTGTTTGGCCTGTACCCATTTAGAACATTTTACCTTAGGGGTCCAGTGGACCCGTAAGAGCCTATACACACCAGGACTAGCCATCAGATCTTGCCAGACAAGGGCCTTGGAAGTTTATGAAGTGTGAGGAGGAGTGAAGAGGAGGTGGGAGGAGGCATAGGAGGAGGCAGGGGGGTGTCTGTGTGTTTTTCAGGTCCCCGCAATATAAACCTCAACTTTTTAAAAATCTGTGACTGCAATCGAAAAACTAAAATAGCCAAAAATCTTGTATTTAGTTTGGTTGCTTATGGTGAAGGTTAGGGCTGGGTAGGGGTTAAGGTGGTCATGAATGGATGGTCCCCACAAAGATATAAATACAAATGTGCATGTTTATGTGTGTCCCCTGCCTGTCAGTATGTGTGCTTACTGTATCTGCATTTGCTAGCTACGCCTGTCTTGTCCTGTCTTTCCTGAGCTTAACCCCACTCTGTTGGTAGAGAATCTGATATACAGGGAACCTTCCAGAAGGGCATTGATAGCCTGGGATGTGCAGACCTGCCCCTCTGCCGCTGAGCTCGAGGGTCACGCCTGTGATCTCTGAGCATCACAGAGGTATAGGTATCAAGCGTCTGCCCTCCTGCTCTCCTCCTCTCCGCAGGAATGACCTGCCAGGCCCGCAGCTCCTACCTGGACACGGAGGTGCTGTGGGGTTACAGGTTTACCCCAGTCCTCTCCCTGGAGCAGGGCTTCTATGAGGTAGACTATACCAGCTTCCATGAGATCTACGCCACGGACACGCCCTCCTGCAGCGCCAAAGAGCTGGCCAGTGGTCCAAGAGGACCCCAGACCTCCCCCCTGCTGCCCCACCCAGGCCTGACCCCTAGACTCCATCTCCGGGACTTGCCCATGACCCTCGAACCCCAGCTTCTGGAGTGCGATGAGGAAGTGGAGGTGGAGGAGTCCAACAGCCCCGCAGGAGGGGTAGGGTAGGTGCTAGATCAGTGGACACAGTGGCTTGCAGGAGGAGCTTTAGCTCGACCACGTGGGCATCTAGCGAATGTGACCCTACGTCATGCGGTACACCTGCCAACGAAGCCCACCTGGAAGGGCCCTAATCCAAAAGATCCGCGTCAAACGGCATGCGTTGCTAACAACAGACTGCACCGAGAATGGAAGGAGCAGCAGAGGCAGCTGGGATCCTTCCAGGGATGGGGCTGCCTCTCTTGGACCATAGGATATAAGACGTTGAGCACCGTCAGGGTGTTAAATCCCCCTCTTCAGCCTCATTTAGGGAACCTGATGCTTTTTGTAAAGATCATGCGGCATACAGCTCCACTCAGAACCCTGTTTGAGTTTTGTGCGAACACATATTTCAGGTGCAATTACTTTACAGCCTGCCGAAATATTAAAAGGCCAGAAGAAATACCCCGAAATCAAACCTTAAGCATGATTCTATGATCTGTTTGAAACACAAATTATCTATAAATCACCACTGACATTAACATGCATTGACCGGTATTATATGGCCAGTATTCTTCAATATGACTTTCTACGTATAACACAGCACGCTGGAAGAAAACTCAGTATTGCTAAATATACAAGTCCTGTAAATTCTTTTGGTTTTTTTTTTTCCCCCTGTGGATCTTATAAATAGATCTGATCGATAAAGTACGATTTCGGTTAAGCCAGGGTCGATTATAGCTCCGAGTGCTGTCTTCAGTGCAGACGACGTACCGTTTTTAAGGAGTCAAAGAAGTATACGAACGCCAGCAAACAGAAACCGTGCTGCAAAAAAGGGGAAAAACGCACAGCACTGTCCAGGTGAGAAAGAGACGGGGAAAATGATTCGCGCGCAGCTTCAAGGAAGCGGAAGCGCAGAGCCTTTCCCGCCGGCGCACCGCCGATAACGCGTCTCGTTTAGTATTCGACGGCCCAGTGCTTATTGCAGCCATGATTCAGAAGAGCCGTTTAACGTTAAACCCGAAGCTGCGTGTCCAGCAATGAGTAGCGCGATTTCCCTGAAGCTACGGAATCCTGACCACCCCAACCGCACTGATTTCTAAGTCGCTAAGTTTTGTGGGAAGATAAATTAATAGCTACATACCAGGTGCATTGGAAACCTAGTTTACTCAGAGGTTAGCCCTGAAGTGACAATTCGTGCACAAACCAGTGTTTCTCAAGCCGGACCTTGGGCATCCCAAGTCCATGTTATTTCTCTTACTGGGAGATGGGAGGGAGCAAAAACATGTACCATCTGGGGGTCCCCTAGGAACGGATAGAGAAACACTGGTATTAATGTAAATGAATAGGGTAAAATGAACACATAGAACTGGCAAATATATAATAAATTTACATATAATATATATCAAATTTACATATAATATATATCAAATTTACATATAATATATATTACATTTACATATATTAAATGTACATATATTAAATTTACATACAACATATATATTAAATTACATAAAATATGCACTAGACTACACCTGCTTGTACTAAATGCAACACTCACTGTAGAGTCACACAGCTCTAAAGAGACTCAAAATGGTTTTGATCAGCCTGTGGGAATGAGTTTCTGGCTAAATCACAGAACACATTTTTCATTTTTCTATATTTAAACTTTACATTTATGTATGAATGCTGACATTTTAAATCCAGTGGTGAACAGAATTTGGCTTCAATACTGATGCATCCTTTTTACCATAAATTTGAATAATGTATCTGAAAAATATCAGGTTATTTACGTTGTACATAGAATTTCATTTTAGAATTTCGTGTGTGGGTTATTATTATTATTATTATTATTATTACTCTTTTACCATAAACTGACTTTTTTTACTGAATAGATTTCAGTCCAACAGCAAAATAAACAAACTTCTGGTTCTTTTGATTGTCTTGTTAACTTTGCTTAGAAGGGAGTTCATTTCTTGAGTCTTGAGTCTTGATCTACCTGACGCGTCTCCAGAGGTAGATGGACACAAACTCAATCATTAGGTTCAAGTGCATCAAGCCCAGCTTATGAAATGAAACAGGTCTTATTAAAGACTGGGGAGTGAGCAGCACGAACCGCGGAGAACGGCGGACAGCGGCGGGGGGCGGAGTCCAAGCACGTGGCAGGAACTTGACGCTCCCAGCCAGTGTGCTGGAGATGTTCCAATGCTGGACCCGAATTACTACAGGAAAACCTCGATCAGCAGATGAGGGTTACATCTGAGTGAAATGGAATGGCAGATGAAAAAAATTTAAAAGAAATAAAGTCTTGGGTAACCACTGCCCAGTGACCTAACAAACACTTGCACACTCACCTACTCACTCACTCACTCACTCACACACACAGCTGTCAGGCGCTCACGGAAAGTTCTGGTCACCACTGAAAAGAGGCCCATTCACCGTCCCTGAAGATTTACAGCAGAGTTCGGGTTATTGAGACGGAGGCCATGCCGCTTCCCTTTCCGGGTTCGGATTCCCATCCTCGCCTGAAAGCTCACGTCACGCTCAGTGTTTATATAACCGCCTCTGTGGCCTGAGGTTGGAGTTTCAGTTGACAGGAGAGGGACCGCCGTCAGGCTCTCGAGCTTGGGGAGATGTCGGTGCACGCCCATGTAGGGCGCTTGTTTTAACCAATTGGGGCGAGCAAAGGACAGGTGGGACATGTCGCCGCAGATGGTGACGCGCGACTTGTGTCACCTAACCCGCTCGACAAGGGCACGCGACGAGAGATGCGCTAGGGCATAAACATCTCTTTCACCCCCCGCGCACCCCTTCCCGACACACCCCAGGCATACAGGCTGCCCACTGCCCTTGTAAATCAGCCCACCATAAAACGTCTATGCAGAATCACTACATTAAATTGATCATATTGGATTTTTCTATAGTCCTTCCGGCACATTCTGAGACCCCCCCCCCCCCCCATTGTGAACCACCACAAATCATCAGAGAGTACGATGTCTGGAATCAGACTCCCCTGTCTGTCTCGTTGACCAGGGGGGTTTGGACGGGTTGATATTACAAGCGAACCTCAGACATCAGCACACACTGTACTTGCCCTACAAGCTTCACAGGATTCCGCCCCCCCCCCCCCCCCCGGTTCTCGGGTGCATGCAAGCAGGCAAAATAATGAGCTCAAACACAAGAAATATCTCAAAGCCTTCTGACCCCGCTGCTCATATTAAACATTATTAAAAGACAGTTTGCGGTTACTGATTAAAAGTTTAAAGGAAAAAAAAAAGCAATACATTTTTAGGATGGACGCTAATTTTATTTGTTTAGATTGTTGTGTTTCATCATGTTCTATATGTTAAGCCGTGGGGGTACGATTCATTCTTAGGAATCTGTTGAGTGTTTGTCTTTTAAGGTCTACAAATCTGTGAAGAGCTACACACAGAAGGGCGGCTGGTTTTTCTCTTAAAGTCTGAGAAAAGCTAACAGAACGTGCCCTCCTCCAGCCTGCTGGAAATGGATCGCCACAAGCTCAGTTCATTCAGAATCCCCCTGGTTCTTTTTCTTTTCGTGTTCTTACTTTTCTATACCGAAGGTCACCCAAGAGCAAGTACTTCAAGGGGACCTTTTTAATGAGTCAATTAAATTCAATCAGTCGGCAACGCAGTCAGAATGACTGATCGCTAAAGCTGATGTCCTCTTACAAATATAGTAATGGCTGCATAATTTCAGAAAATGTACGATGTCTTTTAAGTAAAACCTGGAACTGGATGTTATTGGCGTTTTTGTGCGCGGATCTCTTTGTCTGGGTACTCTGACTTAAAGCTGGTCTGCCCTTGAAATACAAAGCGCGTCAGGAACGCACTCCCTCCTACGAAGCAAAAGGCACCATTTAAAACGGGCATTTTCTTCCGTTCTGTGATTAAACAGCGCTTACCGCCGGGCTGAGACGCGCTCCAGCGGTCCTTGAGCCGCAACCCCCGAGATCTAGCCCGGTTCCGCTCCAGGGCAGAGGGGTGTCTGCTCTGTACCAATGGCCAGGTAACTCCTGAGACACGTAACGCTGCAAGTTCGTTTGCTCATTATGAGTATTTTTTCCCATCGCGTTGTGAACCGTTTCGTACTTCAACAACGGACTCATTGCGTCCCCAAACCCCGCCGTGTCAGTAATTGTGTTATGTGTTATTTTGTATTGCGACATTAGATAGCGCATTAGGGATCAAACGTGTTTCGGGTAGCTGCACATCTTAACTAAACTTTCTTTTTTTTTACGAAAACTGAACTCTGCAATTTGTCTTGTATGGTACGTATTCAAACTATTTATATTAATACAAAAAAATGTGCCAATGACATGCACAGTAGGACATACTATAGACACCCGGCTTGCATTTTGACGACCGTCTGCCTTTGATCTGACACAAAATGCGTGAGTCATTTACACGCTAATGTCACACCAGAGATCCTCATCCTGGCCTGTTACATAATCGTTCCCCGAGTCTCTCGATGAAAATCTTTATGTTGCGTAACCAGCCTATTGCATAAAGATGAAGTTTCTAGACGAATTTCTTTCAAACGTTTTCCTTAGGCAAAATACTCTTCTTGGGGTATAAAATAATAATGTTGAGCTTATATTTTCAGCACTTTACCAGTGTGATAAAATCGACACACCAGCGTTAGAACATAAAATGAATATCTTACAAAAAATAATATATAATGAAATTTATGGGGACCAAAGAGGTGTTTTCAATCGTTTGGAAAAGTAAAGGAATACATAGTGTTTTTGCCTGTATGTATACATTTTCTTTCTGTAGTTGTGACCACTCCTTCTTAGAATAACTAGGAAAAATGGAGAATCCTTTTGGGTTTGAGGTATCACACATTTGTCCATCATTTAGGGCAGCACAGTAAGTTGAAAAAAGGAGAGAGAAGCTGAAAAAAATCATATGCTTACACTGCTTCAAGGAGCAAACAGCTAAATAAAACCCCAGGTTTTCAGCTGCTGTACTGTGAGGCTGTGACAGGTCTGGGTTTGGGATCCAGCACCTGCAGCACCAATGAGCAAAATGCAGCATCCGCATGCAGCACCACTGAACAATGCAGCATCCGCATGAAACACCGCCGAGCAATGCAGCATCCGCATGCAGCACCGTTGAACAATGCAGCATCTGCATGCAGCACCGTCGAACAATGCAGCATCCGCATGAAACACCAGCGAACAATGCAGCATCCGCATGAAACACCGGCGAACAATGCAGCATCCGCATGAAACACGGCGAACAATGCAGCATCCGCATGCAGAACCGGCGAACAATGCAGCATCTGCATGAAACACCGGCGAACAATGCAGCATCCGCATGAAACACCGGCGAACAATGCAGCGTCCGCATGCAGCACCGTCGAACAATGCAGCACCGTTGAACAATGCAGCACCAGGCATCTAACAGTGCAGCATTCACATGCAAAATGGCAGTTTTTGCAGCTTCGCTGAGTTCTCACGTTTCCTTTACAATGTTCCTTACTTGTACGGCTAACAGGCTATAAATTACCATTGTAATTTTATTGTTTGTTATTCTCAGCAATTCAATGACAATTAAGTCTCCTTATCTTATCTTATCTGATCTTTTCCAGCTACTGTTGCACCCTATTGTGAGCCGTTTCCTTACGCATTATCAGCACTCCCTTTATCTGATTTTTAGATACATAGATGGATTGTGCCCCAAACTGCTAATGAGTTAGTCCTTTTCACTGAGGGCATCACCCGAGCAGATGAGTACATGTAGGGAATCCTGGCTATTAGTGACAGTGGCGACGGCTTCTCCCATCGTAAATGAACACGGAGGGAGATCAAACGTTTAAATAGACTTGGCAGCAAAGCAGAAAAAAGAGTAAGAGAGTAAGTCCAAGAAGGTGACTCCTGTGGGCACCCTGAGAGTCATTCACACCAATGCTGACTCCCACATGGCACACGAAGAGGTCTCCTTTTCAATGTCATTGTGACCTTTCCTCAAAGAATCCCCCCTTTCAAGGTCACAGCGGCGGAGTCCCCTGGGTTACAGGCCAATGGAAAATGCTGGTAAACCTCCTGCCCACCGAATGTTTACACCTCCATTGGGGAGGGGCGGAGGGGGGGGGGGGGGGGGGGTGATGCTGGTCAGCAGGCTTCACATCTCACGGGTGGTAAAACAAACACCATTAGTAAACTATCAATTATCAACCTGTGCTCCTTTTCCGGATGAAAAATCACAGTGACAGCAAGGAGAAGAGAACAGAGCCTAAGCATTCAGGATACAGCCCCACAAAATCACCTAAGTCAGTGTATCTCAACTGTATGTCTACCACTGCACACTATCCATAAGGCAGCAGCTGGCAAACATTGAGTAACAGTACGACATAATCATTTACAATCATTTGCTTAAATTGTTAGCCTGTGCATAAACAAATGACTGCATCAAATCATGCATGGATAAAAGAACTTAAGCAGACCTTAAGAAGCTGGTGACTATAAGGACAGGGGACCACAGGGATGTGCGGTGTAACCACAGTGACATCCAGTGAAACCACAGAGATGTCAACTGTATCCATGCAGATGTCAGCTGTAACCACACGGATGTCCAGTGTAACTACAAGGACATACACTTTAACCAGATGGATGTGCACTGTAACCACAGGAACATCCAGTGTAACCACATGGACGTGCACTGTGTCCATGCGGACATTAGCCGTAACCACACGGACATCCACTGTAACCAGATGGATGTCAACTGTAACCATACTGATGTGCACTGTAACCACACAGATATGCAGTGTAACCACAAGGACAGGAGTGGCCAGTCTTATCGGCAAAGGGCCAGTGTGTCTGCAGGTTTTTTGGATACCCTTTAGGTCAGCTGTTCAAACCCAGGTGTGAGGACTCTTCAGCCAATCAGTCCTCTAATTAGTGACCTAATTACGGAGTTGCAGTGAAAACCTGCATACACACCGGCCCTTTGTGGATAAGATTGGCCACCCCTGCACAAGGACATCCACAGTAACCATATGGATGTCAACTGTAACCATACTGATGTGCACTGTAACGACATGGACATAAACTGTAACCATACTGAAGTGCACTGTAACCACACAGACATCAACTGTATCCACGCGGACATATACTCATAGGCATAAATCTTGTGGGGGGGGGAGAGAGAGACTCAGAACCCCTCCTTCATGAGGCCTGTCCACCCCCCCCCCCCCACCAATACATGATTGTAAAACTATGTCATTTTAAGCAATAACTAATATCTATTGAAAGTACTTTTGCATGCAAACCAATGTATTTTTAAGTTTCGAAAGACCCCCGTCCTTTGATCCACTGCCTGCTATTCTGAATGCCATTACGTGGCTCAGTACTCGCTGACCACCAGCAAGCAGCAGCTTTGCAAATGTTAACTTAAGACAGAGGATTTGTCAGACTTGTTTCTTTACTTCTGCCACTCAGTAGAATAACACTCATTTACATTCGTAAGCAGACTGCTACCTGTCAACTGTGTTGCTTCATGGGTGAATCTTTGGCTTCATTAACTTTACAGCAGTTAAGGGGTGTTTCTCTCCTACTGTAAATAACCTGCACACTCACTGTGTGTTTTGTCAGTCAGCCAAAATGTCAACACGTAAAACAAGTAAGTAAAAAAAAAAAAAATACACAGTAATTTCAAAGGCAATTTGATTAAATCTTCATTAAAGAATTAATCGCTTATGGGAATGTTAACATAATGGTATCATTAGGCAAAGTAAACAGTGAAAGCAGAGACCTCTATTTGGTGGTGTAATCGTACGTATCTCGTTTAGAAAAAACAATACAATAAATAAATATTTTTAAAGAATATTTTGGTTGATTTAGTTGGGTTATTCATTGAGGTTTCTCTACTGCCTTCAGAACTGTGCTATTTTGAGGGTTATCTTCAAGTAAAGCTGCCGAAGTAGATTAGTCCAGTGTAATGACTTTATTACATATTTACAACATTTGAACATGCTAACTTTACCAGTCAGTTATCTAGTACATGTAATAATGAGGGTTTTTTTTCTATAAACATTTAATACAAGTACAACTTGTGTTGGAATCTTTTGTGTTTGTGTTTGTGTCCCCACCAGTGAAATTAAATTTTCATCCATGCGTGAAGTATAACTACACGGATGTGCACTGTAACCACACGGATGTGCACTGTTTCCCAGTTGTGGTTAGAAGGTGTTTTCAGGGCACGCCAGTAATCTGGTTTAACCTGGTGGGGTTTGACAGGGAGTTTGCCAGCTATAAACGGTAAAGCACCTGGGGGTGCGGGGAATGGGAGGGGCCCGCAGAGACAACGGGACAGATTTCGTTGAGAGTTGAGGCCGGCAGGGGTACAGTGGCAGCTGACGTGTGGCTTTGTAGAGATGCACCTCGATTACCCTGCTCAAGGGTACAACAGCAGAATCATTCATGTGACCTCGTAGCGCCTTTTGGTTACAAGTGCTAGTAGCTTCCAGTCTAACTGCCCTCCCGCGGACAAATAGGCTGCACGGCAGTGAGCAGGTCGCCTTTGCTCCAGTGCAGGGAATGAACGCATAAGGACTGCCGTGAAAGTCACCCCTCTGGTGGAAAAACCAACAGCTCATGATCCATAAGTGCCAGGAATTAGGCAGTAGTGCACGGACGACCTCACCCTCGAACTCCACCTCAGGGCATCATCAAGAAGCTTATTATTCGCAGTCTATAAAGACTATTTTGTTCTGCACCTGTGAACTTCAGAGCCAGGCTGACCGAGGCCAGAGTAAAATATGAAGTGTAACATCAGCGCCCCCTAGGGGAAGGATATATAAATGCTTTGACGAAGCTCGGGCTGGTTTCCTGACACCTTCACGAGGTGCCCGGTGAATGGCTAAAGCAGAGGTCGCCTTCCTGCGAACGCGTTTGGGGTGTTTAGGATGTACCATGTCTGGCAGCCGGTGCTGTCTGGCGTAGACCCTGCGATTTAGGCACCCCCTCAAACCTGCATTATTTAAAAGGCACCAATGCACCATATTGAGAGGAGAAACCTTTTTTTTGACTCAATTACCGGAGAAGGATTTGGTTCAGAAGCTTGAGGGACAAGGGTCATGTCCTTCTATCTGTCTTGCCCCCATAGAAATAAAACCACTGCCTAGAAACACATAATTCCCCCCCCCCCCCACCACCACCACCACCATCAACAACAACAACAACAAAAAAGCATACAGAAGTGCCTAATAAATGCACGAATGGATGATTAAATGTAGGATTTAAGAAACTGTCAGTTAAAAATAGCTCATTAGTAGCTTGTTCGGGTCCAAAATGAGTACAGACCCCTCCACCCCCATGAGCGAGGAAATATAGCTAAAATGTATCAGGACTTCTTGTGCTGGAGAAGCAAACAAGAGACTAGGAAAGGATTATGTATTATGTATTGGTGAGACAGCTGGAGCTGTCTTGCTGCCAGAGTCTCACACTTACCTGAACACACTGCACCTCTGCGGGGGCTTGGGACCGTCTTTATAAAGAGCACTGCACGCATGGCAACTGTGGATTCCTGCATGATTTACGGGGAAGATTATCCTCTGATCTAGTTAGAAAAATACTTTCATCAAACCACACAAAATTTACCCTTAGATGCGTTGACCCGAGATGTCACTTTTTACATATTTAATATTATTTGATGCAGTTTCGACTAAATTCTTAAGATATGCCTCATATTTTTCATCTGTAATAATTTACGCAAAACATTAGAAATGGCATGAAATTTCTTTTCATCACTATTGGCGTAAAAGCTATCGGGTCGGTAGCGACGCAACGTATGTAAAAGTGTTACAAAAAACGTCCATATGCTGACGTGCCGGGAAACTACTGACCAGAAGGTGAAGTCCGCAGTTTTTGAGTTATCAGTGGTATGTTTAGTCTGTAACGGTTTACCAGCGAAAAAAAAAGGAAAAGTTTACAACGACTTTTTGTGAGAATGGTATTTGGTCACTATTGACCTGATAATGTTACGTTGTAATATATCGCGGTTTTGGATAGTGCGTTTATAAAAGAGTACACAGACGAAGAGGTGCACCCCATATGACCATCCGCGCCAGTCCGCCAAACGGTGGATTGCTTTAGCATCCGCCAGGAGCCATGTTGGAATGACAATAAAAATGTCACTGCAGTTTGTGATTATTGTACTGAGTAACACATTATCAGACTTAAAGTTATTACTATATAAATACATTTATAATGTAAGATGCTCCTCTACTTACGAACTTTCAACTTATGAATTTTCAGATATACGAACGAACAGGACTGCAAGTCCAAACTGTGTTCCTTGGGCTCCCGTTCCCTGTCCGCAACATCAATTTTTTTTCTTCTATGCGCCAATTCCGCCTAGCATGACTTCTGGCCGCTACTCCCACCGCGCAGCAGCGTAGAGTCTCTACTCTCAGCATCCTAGTTCTTTGTACTTGCGTACACCCTTAAAATGATGTTGACTGACGACTTACGAACATTTCAAGTAACGATCGGCCGTTCAAAAACGTATCTCGTTCGTAAGTAGAGGAGCGTCCGTACTATTATTAGCCTAGGGTATGAAATATTAAGAATTCATTTAATTAAAAAATATTTATAAAACATAAAAAATGTTCAGAAAGTAATTATGGAAGAAACATTCGGTAAATGTTTGCCGAGTCATGGCCATTTGTGGCTTGATTTTTTTATTTTATATGCTGGGTCTCTAAAGGTATATAAAAGTGTTTGTAGAATGGACCATGCATCACAGGGTCAGCATGTAAAGGGGAAATGACATCACTCATAAGATTGATGTGATCCGTAACAGTTACATCAGCGTTAATGTAGGGTCACTTTTGAGAATGTTATTCTCCTTCATTATTGATGGCTACGGAAAGGGTGCATCGGAAAGATCTTCAATTCATCTCGTGAAATCCAGTGTATGCATTGCACTCTGCTTCCCTCTAGTGGCCACTATGGGAACTCCCACCTGAAACAACAAGAACTGCTTCACAGCATGGAAATTTAGTGCAAAAGCAGCCAGGGAGATGTGACAGGAAGATCGTGGAAATTGCATTTTATTCATGTGCAGTTTTGGAGACGATTTTCACAAAACAACAGGGAGAGACATAAAATAAAGCTATTCTGTAACCAGGATCCGAAAATCAAATCAAAACAGTACATCGGCTCTTAGGAGGGTCAATGGCAGGCTGTGAAATCAGGGATTATGGTCTGTGTGCAGCGTCTGAAAAGAACCCGTCTCATAGTCATTGCTGCTGAGAGGAAATGGATGAGCTGGTAACATGAGCCACTCGGTGGCGCCCTCTCATACTCCATGAATGTGAAACTCACAGGTGCAGAGGGAATAGATGAACGGGGCAGTAAAAGTCTCTGCCACAAGCCAAACAGTCGCATGACCAGAGTCCGTTGATTGGCTGACATCCAGGCGGTCCCCCACTTCCAGTAACAGCCCAGATGCCAGAGGACCGGGTGCCTGTCATTAGTGCGGGTGAAGGAACTGAATAACCCCATGGTCCTCCAGCCTCTTCAGAACCTGTGCTTCATGGGTGATGTTGTGCTCAGAGTTCTGGAACTGAGGCAGACAAGCAAGGTGGTGATGAAGGCAGGTTCGTCAGAGATGTCTGATGTCCAAGATCTGAAAGGGCTAATATAGTGCCTTTCAAGAGGCTAAGAAACGTGGACTTTCTACACAGCAAAGTTGTGGGACATCGAGAGAGCTTTCCAATAAACACCTGCCAAACACCTGCCTGTTGTATAAATTAGCCCTAATATGCAAAAAAAAATGAATAAATGATTCTATATTATATTCTACTTATATGGATGCAATTACTGAATTGGTCTTTAGGAAGCACCTCATATTTAATATCCAATGGTAAAAAAAAAAAAAAAAAGCTATTTTCAGTTATTTTGCAACCTTTAAGACTTATGAATGATCCACCAAAAAACTACAGCTGTGAGACTCTATAGCTTTAAAACATGAGCATGTTAACAAACCTGTTACTGACTAAATGTTATTTTTGTGGGTGAGAACCACAGGATGTGTCATATTCACAAGAAAAAAATTTTTTTCTTTTATTCCACACCCAAAAACTTCCACTCACAATCATGAAGTCCATCGTGTCTCTCCCAAAGTAATGAATCAAGTCGTTCTTGTCGCTGGGGTAGCCAAATCCCGCTAGGTGCACCACACTGCAGAAGTTCAAAGCCACGTAGACAGCCAGCATCCCAGAGGTTGGGCAGACAGGTTTCTGCAAGCGGGAGAGGAGAAATCACAAAATACAAACAGGAGTTATTAACTCACGCCAGTAAGGGGCATGCTAACCTGCGCTCCTTACGTCACACAGACCATCAAAGCCCTGGGGATTTCGGCTGGTTGAGCATTAATTTCACAAGTTTAACCATTTCCTTTTATCCAGATGTGAACAGAGCACGCAAACGTGAGGGATTTCAAAACACTGAAAATACACTTTATTGCCAAAAGTATTGGGACACCTGCCTTTGCACACGCATGAACCTTAACGACATCCCATTCTTAATACATAGCTCCTAATGTGGAGTTGGCCGACCCATTGCAGCTATAACGGCTTCAACTGTTCTGGGAAGACTGTCCACGAGGTTTAGGAGTGTGTTTGTGGGAATTTCTGACCATTCTTCCAGGAGAGTATTTATTAGGTATTGATGTAGGACGAGAAGACTTGGCTCACAGTCTCCATTCTAATTCATCCTTAAATGTTCTATCCAGTTGAGGTCAAGGCCCTGTGCAGGCCAACCAAGTTCCTCCACACCAGACTTGCTCATCCATGTCCTTATGGACCTTGCTTTGTGCACTGGTGTGCAGTCATGTTGGAACAGGAAGGGGCCGTCCCCAAACTGTTCCCACAAAGTTGAGAGCATAAATCTCTTCTGCACAATGCACGCCTCAGCATGCTTTACCCCTGATTTCACATGACCTACCACTTCGTGGCTGAGTTGCTGTTCTTTACAATTGCTTCCACTATATTATAATACCACTAACAGTTGACCATGGAATATTTAGTAGCGATGAAATTTTACTAATGGACTTATTGCACAGGTGGCATCCTATCACAGTACCACACTTGAATTCAGAGCTCCTGAGAGCGACCCATTCTTTCGCAAATGTTTGTAGAAGCAGTCTGCATGCCTAGGTGCTTGCCAGAGCAGGAGGGGACCTCAGAGGGGCCGAGGAGGCATGGCGAGGGACAGACAGAGGGGCCGAGGAGGGAGTTCGGAGGGAGCACCAGGGAAGGGGACGAGGAAGCTGAAGGGGACACCGGCGAAGGTAAGGAGAGAGGGGGACCCGCAGGCACTCTCCGAGCCCCAGCGCAAGCGAGGGAGGGCGAGCCAGGGGGCAGGGTGGGAGGGACCCCAGCCTTGCATCTATGTCCTCTGCCCTTCTTGGACACAGACATTAGGACCCTTGGCCGGGGTCAAGCTCGCCAGGGCAAGGGCGGAGCAGTGACAAGGAGGGTCCCCCAGGGGTCCCATTCAAGCTCCTCCACCTCCAAGGAGGGAGGAGCGATGGTTAGACTGTCCAGGCTTGAGTGGGGTCGGGAACAGGAGTTACAGGGGTTAAAGTTAGAGGGTGACAGGGGTTACAGAGGAGCCTCGGCATAGCTGCAGCAGGAGTGGGCGTGGCACACACATGAGGATCGCACGGGCCAGGCATGACAATTAGTTTGTGTTTTTTTTTTTTCCAGTTTAGTTAATTTTTAGGACTATACGCTATTGGTTTCAGCCCATAAAAAAGACAGCAGCATGTTTCGGTAGGGTAGCCCCGATCGATAGATAATTCTGATAAAATGCGCTGAGAAAACCGCCAGAAAACCGAAACCAGCCTGCAGGCCGGGGGTAGGATCCTGTCTGCTTTGTTTAAATTTGGCTTACCCACAGGGGTGGCCAGTCTTATCCGCAAAGGGCCAGTGTGTCTGCAGGTTTTTGGGATAACCTTTAGGTCAGCTGTTCAAACCCAGGTGTGAGAATTCTTCAGCCAATCAGTTCTCTAATTAGTGACCTAATTAGGGAGTTGCAGAGTAAGCCCGCATACACACTGGCCCTTTCTGGATGGCCACCCCTGGTTATGGAAACATTTCTCTAATATGTTGTCCACTTTGTCACACAGCTTTTGAATAGAGGTTAACACTAGAGGTGCACTAATCCCATATTCGAGGTCAGTATCGGCACCAATTCTTGCCCAATTAGACGGACTGGGTATCGGCCATGTGTCACCGATCCTCATCGGTTATTTATTTAGTTTTCGGCAGTTCGTAAAGAGAGCTGCCATTCCTTGGTAAATCGATTTGTACAAATCAATCGCATGAAAGCTCATTCCCATTTTAGATGCATTTTTTGCGGCACGCAAGCTGAACGCTAACGTTGCCTTTCGGTGTTTTGCTGTGAGGGCAGTGACGTCCGCCTGCTGTGACATCACACGGAAGATGAGGAGCACAAGAACATCGGACAAGAGGGTGACGACAGTAAATGCGACATGCATGCTTGCAAAACGCACAAACGTCTGCAATCTGCAAATATTTTACGCGACTTTTTACATCTCGTAAAAACAAAGTTTGGAGAGGAAGTACAGTAGCATTGCTGTGTATGAAATAACTAATTTAATCAAGCACCTTAAACTTGGAAGGAACATGAAGAGTTAAGGCAAAAAAAAAGGCATTTGAGGCATTTAGATATCAGGAAAAACTTCCAAACAATAGTTCAATAGTGGTGAAAATAACAGAAAAGTGACTAGAACTCGCCGTTCTACAGATGTTGTAGACAATGTGGGACTTTGCCACCTGATGGAACATCTAGATCAACGGCACATTTCGCCATCTCGAAAACATATTTCTGAGATGGCTTTACTCTAGAGTGATTGCGCTCATTGAGGAACAAGTTAAAGATGATCAGTCAATGAGTTTCACTACAGACACAGCATTTGGATCTCGAGTGTCTGACCCATGTCTCTAAACTGAATATTGGGTAAACCTGCAAAGCTACAATTTAACGATAGTGGTGGCATAATGGTTAAAGTACACTTGCAATTGAATCCCCAATCAGCAAAGTACAGACGTGGACAAATTTGTTGGTACCCTTTCAGTTCATTAAACAATGTATTCATTCCTCCTGAAGTGATTCAATTAACATTAATTGTCTAATGTATAGCTGCTTGCCTTTAGTATGTGTCGAATAAACCAATACAATTGTGAAAAGGAATTCTTGTTTGTTTTACAAAGATATGCTAAAATTGTATGGACATAGTCTCTTTAGGGCTACCAAGAATTATTTATTCTATAGAATAATACCGTAAAAAAACAACTCCGGTAAAAATATTTCAAATATAGAAAGAACTGTAAAAGCAAATACAAAATATCTATGTATTTAATACATTGTTTGACTGTACAATTTTTAAAAATGCAGTAAAATACTGTAAAATACCTTAAATTCACTGGAAATGTAAAAACTACATAATTTGAATTTTACAGTGGTGTCCAATAGATTGGAGGATACGTGTTAAAATACAGTTTTAAATATGTAGTTCTACAGTTAATGGAAACAAGGTATACCGTTATACATTAAACAGTACTACTGTAATTTTTACGGTGAAATTCTGGATACCACAGCTGTCAGTAATTGAACGGACTTTTTTTTTTTTTTTTTCAGTGTAGCACCACAGTGATGTTTCAAACTGTTTAACCTTAATTAATATCAAATGTGCCTTCAAGCTTTTCATCAGCCATTCAGCCCATTTAAAGGGGATGAACACGCTACTGCGTTTGTTATTACTGTGTGCACCACACTGAAGATGGCCCAGAGAAAATAAAGGAGGGAGCCGTCTGAGGAGCTCAGACAGAAGATTATAGAGAACCACGTCAAAATGGGAAAGGCTAGAAAACCATCTCCAAGCAGCTTCATGTTCCTGTGACCACAGTTACCAATATTATTAAAAATCATAAGGTTCATGGGACTGTAGCGAACATCCCAGGATGTGGACGTAAGAGGAAATGCAACCTCAGGTTCATCAGAAGGACGGTGTGGATGGTAGATAAAGAGCCAAGGAAACCATCCAAAACCATTCAAGCTGACCTCCAAGGTCAAGGTACGTCACCTTCTGATCACACCATGTGTCGCATTTTGAACAATAACGGGCTCCATGGAAGACGACCCAGCAGGGCACCACCATTGAGAGAAAAACATAAAAAAGCCAGAGTGGAATTCACCAAAATGCACGTTGACAAGCCCCAAAAAATGTCTTTGGATGGATGAGACAAAACTAGAGCTTTTTGATCAGTCACAGCAGCTACATAAGAACATAAATTTACAAAAACGAGAGGAGGCCATTCGGCCAATCAAGCTCGTTTGGGGAGAACTTAATAGCTCAGAGTTATTGAAATCTTATCTCTGATTTAAAGGAAGTCAGGGTTTTAGTTTGTGCTACACCAACAGGAAGACTATTCCATACTCTAACTACACGCTGTGTAAAGAAGTGCTTCCTCAGATTCATTTGAAAATGTTCACCTGCTAATTTCCATTTATGGCCATGAGTTCTAGTATTTAAAATAATATTGAAGTAGCCATTTGGCTGAACAGCATCCAGACCTGTTAGAATCTTATAAACCTGAATCATGTCCCCCCTTAGTCTCCTTTGCTTGAGGCTAAACAGATTCAGCTCAGCTAACCTCTCCTCATAAGACATTCCTCTAAGACCAGGAATCATTCTTGTAGCCCTACGTTGCACCTTTTCCAAGGCAGCAATGTCCTTCTTAAGGTATGGTGACCAAACCCGCACACAATATTCTAGGTGGGGTCTTAACAAGGAATTGTATAATCATAGAATCACCTCATTTAACTTAAACTCCACACACCCAGAGATGTAACCCAACACCCTATTGGCCTTTTTTATTGCTTCCCCACACTGGTGAGAGTGGGACATGAAAGCATCAACATACACACCAAGATCTTTCTCGTAATCAGCTACCTTTATTTCAGTGGAACCCATAAAATATCCGTACTTTATATTTCTGCTCCCTGCATGGATTACCTTACATTTATCTATGTTAAATTTCATCTGCCAGGTATCAGCCCAGTCGCTAATTAAATCCAGATCCCGTTGTAGCCTCTGTGCTGCTAGATCAGTATCTGCTACACCACCCACCTTGGTGTCGTCTGCAAATTTAACCAGTTTGCTGTATGTATTGGTGTCAATTTCATTCATGCAAATTAGGAACAATAGTGGTCCTAAAATTGAACCCTGCGGTACCCCACTATGAACGCAGGCCCACTGTGACATTGTGCCTCTAATAACTACTCGCTGCTTCCTGTCTGTTAACCAGTTTTCGATCCAAGCTGCTACAGTTCCTAAAACCCCTGCAGCCTTGAGCTTAAGCAAGAGCCGTTTGTGGGGGACAACAAAGGCCTTCTGGAAATCTAAGTAGATCACATCGTAGGCCTTTTTGTAATCAATTTTGCTTGTAGCTTCCTCAACGAACCAGCAGATTAGTTAAACAGGACCTACCTCTCCTAAATCCATGTCGGTTATCCCTCAGAATGTTATTTGAATCCAGATAATCTGCCATCTTCACTTGAATTATAGCTTCCATTACTTTTCCAGTTATGAAAGTTAAACTAATTGACCTATAGTCTGCTGGATTACATCTATCCCCCTTTTTAAATATGGGCGTTATATTAGCATGCTTCCAATCAGAAGGTACCACACCAGCAGATAAGGCTCCATGTTTACAGAAGGAAAAATGAAACATTAAAAGAGAAGATGTCCACACCTGCTGTGCAACATGGTGGAGACTCAGTTTTGTTTTGGGGCGGCTTTGCTGCATCTGACATGGGGAACCTTGGATCTGTGCAGGACACAATGAGGTCTCAAGACTACCAAGGCATCCTGGAGCGAAACATCCTGCCCAGTGTCAGAAAGCTCAGCGTCAGTCGCAGGTTATGGGTCCTCAAACAGGATAACGATACGAAACACACAGCTAAAAGCACTCAGGAACGGCTGCAAAGAAAACACTGGACTATTCTTAGATGGTCCTACGTGAGCCCAGATCTTAATCCTATGGAACATCTATGGAATGATCTGACAACCGCAGTGTGGAGACGCCGCCCTTCAAACCTGAGACAGCTTGAGCAGTTTGCTTAAGAAGGGTGGCCCAGACCACCTGCTGACAAATGCAGACGCCTCACTGTGAAGTACAGAGACCGCTTGTCGGCAGTGACTGCTGCAAAAGGTGGTGCCACGACATTAAATTAAGGGTTCCATCTTTTTTTGTCCAGTTGTTAAATTATGTAAAATATTCAACCGACTCAATAAAAGCAAAGTCTGATCTGTGTTAAACATGGAATACACAATAAGGGATGCCGGTAAACCTTTTGTCAGTTTTAAGTCATTTCAGAGACGCAGTGTTTTGTGGAAGGGATCTGAGGTAGAAATTTGCGAAACGGCCTGCGCTTCAGATTATGACGCCGCTTTCTTACTGGATTCAGGGAGCACGCACTTCACTGCCACCTCCGTGTTTATGCTTGGAGAACTTTAACATCCCCTTTATAGTGGTAGGCAGACAGCTTGCATCCCCTCCCCTCCAGAAGTGGACCAAACTGGCTGGCATGAGGCACATACATTTTATGCATCTTGTCAAAATGAAGCATATGCACTTGTCGTACAACAGTTACTTCATAGGCCTGCCCACCTGCATACAGCCCCCACCCAACTGGGGCTTTTTCCCCCGCTCTGTCTGATAAGCATGTTCCAAACTTACACTTCTGTTCACTGGCCAGCATTTCTGCTCCTATCTAATGAGCATCATGTTCAAACACATATTGCTGCACTAAGGTTAACTCTTAATTCTCCTGAGCTTACATTCTTGGGTGTCAGCTACCTAACACACAAGCACTCTTGCATCAGTATATAAAGTGGTGAAGTTCTATATAACATTCTAAAAGCGGATTACAAAAAAAAATCCCTCTCGTCAATTTTTCTCTCGCAGTACCAACATATTTGTCCATGTCTGTACCATTAGGGGGTATTCTGAATAAGGTTCTGCTCTCTGGATGCTGATTTAGCTGCCCCCTGCTATGTCACACATACAGTACAGGCCAAAAGTTTGGACACAACTTCGCATTCAATGTGGTGTCTTTATTTTCATGACCATGACATTGGTAGATTCTAACTGAAGGCATCAAAACTATGAATGAACACATGTGGAGTTGTGAACTTAACAAAAAAAGGTGGCATAACTGAAAACGTGTTTTATATTCTAGTTTCTTCAAAATAGCCACCCTTTGCTCTGATTACTGCTTTGCACACTTGCTAAACACCTCTGGGAACTCCCTCAAAACCATTTCAGGTGACTACCTCTTGAAGCTCATTGAGAGAATGCCAAGAGTGTGCAAAGCAGAAAGCCTGTACTGTAGCTTAAATACAGAAGACACATTTCACTGTTGTGCACTGTTCTGTAGCATGTCAATGACAACTAATCACTTTCACTATTAAAGAACTTCGTGGATCAGATACCAGCATTTCAGTTTCAGATGCCATCAGAGAATCCTAGTGAACAAAGGACACGGAATTGTGCAAGACAGTGGGAGTAATACAAAAAAAAAAAGCACTGGATGATGTGAGTCACTAGTTTGGACACTCGCTGAGAGGCACTCGCTGCAGCTTGTGATACATGAGAGGCTGCGATCACAAAAAAAAGTGTAAGTAAAGTCGTTGGATGTTCAGCTACTATGAAAATTTCAATCTCAACTACCTATTTAGTAACGCAATTAATATATAGTTTACATTAGGTCTTCGTTCGTTTCGCCTTTTTGCTGATGTTACAAGCGCTGCGGCTGGGTCCTGTGATTATATTCGCCTGGTAATGACAGTGCACCCGGGAGAACATGCTCACTTACATCCGGGTTGAAGGGAGTCCCTAGCAGATCGCTGGCTGTGTGGTGCATGAAGAAGGGATCCAGTATACGGAACTGAGACGACCTGCCCAGCCAGGTCCTGGGCGGTGGCTTCCAGAAGCCCAACTGTACCTGGTTGAGTAAACCCAAGTAGGGCCACGTCAAACACTTTGTCCTCTAGGAACAAGGAAATACAAATTCCTCAGCTAGATGTTTCGTCCGGAGATAAATACTTACTATCCTCTTCTTATTGTACAGAATGTCCCTAAGCCAGATCAGGTCTACTAGCTTGAAGGGTACAAGCACCATGAGGGTGTCCGGCTCATTGTGGACATTGGGATCGGAGACGGCCGACTCGGGGTAGAAGAAGCGCATGGTGGTCTTGTTGCCTACATCCTTCTCGAAGCCCCTCACGGGACCGTCGTTGATCCTGCAAACAGGCCAAAAAAAAAAAACAAACAGATCGTAAGGTAGCTACTTATGCAGACGCACACAGGCCGTGTCAGTGATGTAAACGACGATGGCTGTCCCAGGCACCAGATCTCGGCACATTTGAACATCTTGAGATCTGCTGGAGACCTGAACAACAAAGACACACCATTCGTCCAGCCATCTTCCACCTGCGCACCCCAGTCGGGGTCCCTGAAGGGTCGGGAGTCTGTCCAAGGCAGCACAGGGCATAAGGCTGGGGACTCCCTGGGTGGGATGCCAGTCCATGGAATGGCACGCACACTTGAAACACTATCATGCACTATGTATAGTTTAGAGCAGTGTTCCCTGCACAGACCCCCATCACAGTCCACATTTTCGCTCCCTCCCAGCCAAATCAAGCACATTGAATACCTGGAGCATGTGTATAAGGGAAGGCGTGGGAGCAAAAATGTGGACTATCACCCCGTACCTGTGGACAGGGTTGGGAAACACTGAATTAGAGAAACCAATTTTTCTAAAGGCATGTCTCTGGATTGCAGGAGTGTCTGGACAAGGCCTGTATAGAAATTCCACACAGGCAGGAAAGTGCCAGAGGTTAGAACACGCCCAGACGCAGAGGCATAAAGTCCCGCCGTCACCCTCTTATCAAACAGAGGGACTGATTATGAAGGAATGACGAATTTCCAGCATAACTCAGGACGTATGCGCGGCCCAAGGTAAGGTGCACCGATGTTTCCTGGTGACAGGTGAAGGACCAACATCCTACTCAGACACACACACACACCCACAAATCATTGCTGCTACTTCCCTTTCAGAGCATGCCTGTACATCTGTGCAGTAACAAGCTAACATTAGCTACCAATATTGCCAGCTAAAACAAAAATCATCCCGCTCATCAATTAGCATGAATACACGTTACATTCTATACACAATGTCCTTCAATTCATCAAACATCCAGACATACCAGGCTACATCTGGTGTGTGTAGGTCGTGGAACGTATTGTTTGGTAGCTAACTCTGGAGCTACGTAAACCTGGAGGGGCACGAAAGCAGAGCGTTTTTCCCTGAAGCATGAACACACCCTCATTGTTTCAAGTGGTAAACAAAGACGTAAAGTGGTAAACAGATATTGTGAACGCAACATGAGAAGGTTCTCTATTGATTCCCTTATCAATTCCTAATCAGTGTAAAAATAATCAAATATTAATTTATCACTGATTATAATTTTGTGGACATGTAATTAGACCTGGCCAGCTACATATTTACAAAATAAACACGGTAGTTCTATGCAGTTTTCCATACCAAAAGCAGCTGTTTTATTAACTGTAGTGTGATATGAACAATAAACGATAAATTTAAAATATTTGTTGCAAGACTGTAGTAACAAGCACACAGGCACATTACCACAAAACCAGGCCATTTTTCTAACACTTGAACTTGTCAAAACTTACTAATACTCCTGAAGTAGGCAACACCCTATAGTTTAATATTACACATATGCTTTACAAAGTACTGACATACAAAGCTAATGAACGCATTTCACTACCAGTACCAGGGTGCAAATCTATGGGCTGATATTTGTGCCACTAGAAGCAGACTATGAATTTTGTATATTTGAATCTGCAGTTGTCGCCATTACAAAACTGAATCTGAATTCATTAGTTTGAATCTGAATTCCAATAACTTGAAACTGCATTTATCCTACCTGGAAAATTTTCAGTTCATAAATTCAATTTCAACTTATTGAGACACATAACCGGGTCCTTAAGGAAAAGTAATCGACCGCAGATTCACAACGCAACTCATTTCCACGTTTACGACAGTTCTGCAGGTCGGGGTAAAGAGGAGGCGTGTGCCGAGGATTCTTTACTTATAAATCGAATATTTTCGTAGTTCGTTAGAGCATAAAAACCTGTTTACGACCTTGTAAATCCGTTTTTTTAAAACACATTATTAGACATGAAATAACACCCTTTAGTTACCATTACTGTTATTATTGCTGGACACGGAAACAGAAACGGGGAGACGAGGAATCAGGATCGAAGGGTTTATGTGGAATCACTCCAACAGCAGGACACAGGAACATGTAACATCAAAACGTCAATGACAAACCTGGGCTTACAGGTGGACTTAAATACGCCGGACGGATCAAACTGACAGAAAACTGGTCACGATCGGGACTGCACACTTGGTTAATAAGGGGGCGTGGCGCACAAGAGGATCGTACAGGTAGGTCATGACAATTACACTCGTATTACCCAATATATTAGACAAAATAAGCGAAAATAAGACATATTACGTTACAAATATCATATTATTATTATTATTATTGTGCATGTAATTACGAAGAGTAAAGATGCTTCCGATGCATAGCGATATATCATTTTCACTGTCTCGATCAACTTCTTATTGAATATACAAAAATCCGTGATAGAGTGAAGCAGCGAAAGTCTAAGCGCGAAGTGGCGAAGGACGACTGTACCGGTTTAAATAGCCAGCACAACGTTCGGAAAGTGACACTCATTATTTTCAACTCCAGCGGTACAGTTGTAACTGGGGGTGCCAAAAAAAATCGAATCTCAGGTACTAATCAATATTTAAAAAATAATCATATACTAAAAAATAGTATATGATTAGATACTAATTTTCATCATTATTGATACCAACAGTAGGGTTTCCGCCTCATTCGCTGCACTTCACACAGCACCACTTCAATGCAGGCGCGCATGCACACACGCACACCCACACACTCGCGCAGCCTCTCCCCTCCTCTCAATACGCCCTGAACGCATTCACCGTAATTAGTTAACTGTGACTATGGAGACCACGGAGCTTGTACTCGGCGGAGTGGCGAACACATGGCAATCTTTAAATGTAATGCCATGCTGACAGCTTAAATGCTTAAGCGTATTACCAGTGTTACCATCCTTAAAAGTGACAACGGCTTTGCATTGGTTGCACAATGGTCGTCCTTCTTTGTAAAATGCTGCCATGCTCTGGACCGTTTCCTGCGCTCCATGTGTGTGGCGTCATTTCGCGCGACACAAAAAGTCCAGATGAATCGTTAGAGGCATCGGAGGTGTGCGATTCCGCTTCTTCGCAACAATAACAATAAGATTCCCATCCCTGCCTGTGACTGCCGATGCTTTGAAAGATGGAAGCTCACACTCATTCTTACCTGATGACCACATCGTACTGGTTGATGGTGTTCCCCAGGGACGTGTTCTTGATGATGAACCCATTTCCAATGACCACACAGGTTCTGCACTTTGAGCTGCAGAGACAGACACAAAACAGTGAGTGATAGTCTTACAGTGTTCACAAACTCTTCCATTTATGTTAAATTTCTTGAAGCTACAAAATGGAGAAACTATGAAATATATAATTATTATTCATTTCAAAAAGTGGACTCGGTTTAAGAGAAAGTACCTAGACAGGTAAGTTAATGATGAGTTTAAGAAAATGCAAACAGTACGTATTTATATTTGGTGGCAGGATTTGTGGCCAGTGGCAATGATACCAGCATATTCCTGATGACTCTGGGATTGTTTACTTTTCTAGTCCTTCATACTGGAGTTCCTCCCATCCCACACCCCCATAGGTACGACTGTGACTAAGTTACTTCACATGCCTGTGACAAGACTGGGTGGGGAACTCCTGCTTGCGCAGTGCCACAGCGAAACCTTTTGTGGGGGGTTTTTCGTGCCTTTGCACTTTTAGTCCTGAACTATGCAGAATTGTCTGTTGCCGCTTTTCTACCAACATGGAGCACTGGTGCCGGCCTGGTTCTTGCTTGGTGCCCGTGTTTCCCCCAGTTTCAAAAAAGAAAAGGAATGGAAAAAGTCATGCATGCGGAAGTGAAAATAATGGTTCATATGTATTCCGTTTTTTTTTTTTTTTTTTGATTGATTGATTTTCATTTATTTATTTTGATCATTTTCGGATTTGAAGTTTTTAGAAGCTGCCAAGCTGGAAAAAAAGGTTCTCAGAGCATGACTCGTTGTACTGTCTCTATCCACATTTGTCTCCTTGAAGACTCCAGTTTTGTGTGTCCTAGTGAGCTAATTCTTGCTCATTATTTTATCGCGCAAATAAAGTCTGCTAAAACCGGAACTTTGTTGTCTGTGTCATGATCTCTTCGCCATCAGTGCGTCACAATTTTTTATTTATGTAATCTGCAACCAGTTTATAATTTATTATTAAATCTGGCCAGCACACTGATCTTTCATTTTCCACAGAATAAAAAACAAATTATTTAATGTTGTTCCGCTAACAGGCTGGGAAGTTGCTTCACTGATGAAGTATATCGGTTATGGATTGAATTTTCTGGGTATGCATAAGGCTTTTACATGATACCCCATAATACTTTCATTGGCATTACGGTTCCAGATTCTGAGACCAGCTATTCCATGGTGTTGTGCTAGAGCCGTTTTTTTCTGACACAGGGCCTGCTTTTTTTGGGTGGAAACACGCGGAACCAGTTCCGGATTGAGAAAAAGTCCAGTACCATCTCCGGCACCTCAATGGTGGAAACAAGGCATTTCTACACATGCCAAAATAAACTGCTTTTCCTTTGGTCTTTGGTAATAACTTCAGGAGAAAATGGGGCCTCAGTAGGCAGATTGATACATTTCACAAGGCGCTGTTCAAGAGAAATACTGCGGTCTCATTTCAGTCACAATGAAATTGTCTCAGTAGGTTGTTAAGTTTACTTGCTTAATAACCCTATCAGCGCTAGGCATCCTGGGTAATCCCCTCTCACCTCAATCTTTCCTCATTTGTATGCCACCGTAGATAAAAGTATTTGCTGAATAGACACTAGCTGCATAATTGTAATGTAGATTTTACTTTTTTGTTCCGATGACTGGTCTTGTAAACTGACACTGACTGAAATCATCCTGTTTTCTTCTCCAAAGACTCACTAGCAACTGTTTTAAGGTTTTATTTCCCCATACATCCCATTACATGAACTTATAAATGTCACAACGACTCATATTCAGAAGATACGGTAACACTGGCCTTAGACTAACAAACAGGCGTATATAACCAATATCTCCAAATTCAGCCTCACCTGGAATCAGTACAGCAGCCCCTACTCATCCCTACAGGGTGATACAGACTAAGACCAGCATGGTGTCACAATCAAAGCCCCATCACCATGGTAACATACTATCATTAAAAAGCACTGGGCATTCTCCTACCTCTCCAGATGTTCAGGAATGTCATCATAGGGCAGGACTGAAAAAATGTCCCTCAAGATGTCCTCTAGGGAGTGAGAGATTGTGCAAAGTCAAAATGCATTCTCAGAGAGTCAAACTATCATATTTATATCTGATGATTAATGTCTTTAATACCATGTGGTGGAAAATTCCACGTACTGGTAGCAACACCTGTTGGGTTAGCTACTTCCAGTATGTCAGGCTCCTGAATGAAATTTAATTAATCTTTTTACTAGAGAACTGCTCTGGCTCAGGATTGTAATCATGTCGTAAAATAATGGGGCTGAATCTCCACCCCTGAAATTCGTTTACTAACCAGTTAGTAGAATTACGAGGTTAACCTCCCCCCACCCCCAGCAAGGGGTAGTGCATTGTAACTTTCTGACCAGCACAGGAGGACAAAGGGTGACGTACCACTGCCATTAATGCCGTAAGGCAGCGGTAAACTGGGTGAACCGTCTGTCCAGAAGAATTGCTTCAGCCTCAGAAAGAGATGCGTGTTTCTGCTCACACTGGGTTTCACATGCGGCATAAAAGGGAAAAGGCACAATCACAATTGACATGTCTTTTAAAATATAAAATCTAAAGAAAAAATACATTAATACATATGTCAACGTTCTATATATGTCTACATGTGTATACACGCATGTATAATATACACGCTGTATCTAATTTTGTCTCAAACTCTCCCCAGCTCTGTGTGTGAGCTTATTCTTTATTCTCGCTCATTTTACCGCTCGTTTTACTGCCGCCTCATTATCTCTTCGCCACTCGGGTGCCACAATGTTTTATTGATTGGACACACGGACACACACATCTGGGAAAAAAATTAAGAGACGACAGCAGAATTTTCAGTTTCAGTATGCGTCTGGGTAAAATATACTTTTTTTTCCTTTTTTAAACTGCAGCCTGGCTCTTCCCCGCTTCTCATTAATGAAGGGCTTCTTCGTTGCTTTACGGGGCTTCAGTCCTGCTTCGAGAAGCCTGATAAGAACCTGTCCTTGCTCTGCACTTCACACCGCTTAATCTTTCCCATTCTTCATGAAGACCAACTTTGAAGACCAAAGTTCACGGTCATCTCTGGCATTAGGACGTCTCTTCCACCCTTTACCTGGCTGGTTGCTGGTATTTTCCCATGTCTCCTGTCTTCTCTCAGAAGAACCAGGATTAAACCAAGATTAAAGAATGCAGATTTAAGAAAAAATATAGAGTGGTCTCTTAACTATTTCCAGAAGTGTGTGTATGTGAGTGATTTTTTTCTCTCTTTTCCAGTAAACCACACCCTCAGTTGGGAAAGCCATCCATCCACATGGTTTCAGGTATGTGTGACTTCATGATCAAACCCGGTTGAAGTACGACTCCACAAAGAAAGCATAAAAGCATGCTTCACTACTACATTTCAGCTCTTGGTTATGCCGTGAAAACAACAGCTAACTTTCCATGATATTCATGGGAACAGAGGAAGTTTGTACAGCAAGCAGAGGTAAGCGGTAATTAGAGGTGCAAAGTTCAGGCCCTTTAACAATATAACAAGTATATATCTACACTTTATTATTAATATTTTTAAACTAGTAACCTCAAATGACAAAACTGGATGCCAAAAGGTAATTAGGCTACTAGAAACATACGTAACGTTCTGTTCCACCTCGTTTGTACATTTTGTTTGAAGCATTTTTGAGGTATTTGCAGTTCTGTCTGAACATCTTCCAAGTGAGGACACACAACGCTTAAAACGCCCCACCATCATTCTCCCACTGGCAACAGTGTCACTTACACTCATGCATCACAAGCTGTAGCGAGTGTGCGAAACAGCCCAAGCTAGTGACTCCCAAATCATCGGTTGCTTTTTTCATATTACTCATGCTGTCTTGCACAGTTGCGTGCGCCGTGTTGTGGGAATTCCCACTAAATACTATTCAACCTCTCAAAAATTTGTTTTTGTTTTTTTACAAAGATTGCAAATCCCCGTGCTATTCGTTGTTGTTAAATGGATAAAGTACTTCATGACTGTCGCCCTCTTATCTGATGTTCTCATCCTCCCCCTACTGCGAAAGGTATGCGCATGATGTCACAGCAGGTGGAAGTCTCTGTGCTCACACCCACTGAGTGGCAAAAAGACTGAGTGGCATTGGTAGCAATCAGCTTGAATGCCGCAAAAAAATACATCTAAAATGGGAAAGGGTCATGTGATTGATTGTATAATAAATATTATTATTATAATTATTATTATTAAGACTTTATTGATCCCCGTGGGGAAATCGTCTTTACGCCGCCCTCAACTTGCTCTGTTTTGTAGAGTAAGCTGTCTGTGAAGAGCAGCCACCCATAGCGGCACCCAGGGATCTGGGGGGTTAAGGGCCTTGCTCAAGAACCCAGACGTGCTGATTCGAGGTTTGAACGAGTGACCTGCTGATTACAGGCACACAGGCTTAGAATAAATAGGAGCCAACTTTTTACAGACTGACGAAAACTGAATAAGTATCAGATGTGGATCGGTCACATGTGGCCGAAAGCCGATCCGTCCAATAGGAATAGATCGGTGCACCTCTGGCTAAGACAGAACCTTGGTCTAGATTTGTACCTTCTGCACCTGAACGTCCCACCTCTGCTGGTAACGTGAAACTGCCAGTGGCTCTCCCCCCACACTCACTTTAATCTCAGGCTGTCCCATAACCTGAAGCTGTTACATGCCGTTCCGTAGATAGATGGGGATGTGCTGGAATCTTCCAAACTGGAGAAGTAGAGAAGATCATATGCTCACCATGTTTCGGCAAAAGAGAGACTCAGAAGAGAATATTCTCAGTCAGATGCAGCAAAGTGAACAGATTCCCTCGGCATCCGTCTATTCACATTCCAGTTTGTAAACCACAACCTGGAGCCATAAAATATTAAAGAGTAACTAATAACTGCAATCCAAAATGCTCTGAGGATTGATTGTTTCCGGGTCGGTTTGATCCCCCATAAAAGTGAATAAATTGGAACATCAAAGTGGGAGGCGACCACTGTCTTCCAACCATTTACAAGCATGAGATTTATATAGGATTCAGAACCATAATTCGGCAAATGAGAACCACATGAAGACCATTTGATATCACAGCAAGGAAAAAGGAAACGATCAAGTTTAAATGGGATTTGGGATGTAAATGAGAATCACGTTACCATGTCATCAAAAAAAAATAATAATTTAATGAGATGCTCAGAAGATGAAGACAGGCTCGGCCTCTTGTTACATGATATAAGTGTTGTAGCTTGTTAACCGAAAATTTGGCGGTACACACGAGATATGCGAATGTGGAATTTTCGATTTTAATCTGGAAAAACCAAACGGTGGCTGAGGAATCTTGGGTAACATTTCAGGTCATAAATACTCATGACTTAATTCCTAATTAAATGGATGTAGCAGCATTGGGAGGAAAGAAAGGTCTGGTTCCTTACCTTTGCAGGATGGAGAAGAACTGGTAGGAGACCAAGGTTATTCCTAGCAACATCAGTCTAATGAGCCAAACTGGGAAGAACAGGGGTGATTACAACTCTTTCCAGTTCATCTTTCACATGTATCTATTGTGCTGCTCTGCTCTTAATCTGACCATCAGCCCTGCACAGGAAGCTAGTCTGCCTTCTAAATTATGTGCAAATGTGGATACTGGCACTGCTTTTGCCCAATAACATCAGACATACAGAATATAGAGATCGAGTGAGCTTTCTTTACCGCGTGCAGTGACCCAGTAATGTGAGCCATTCGATACAGACTTCAGAAAATGCCCACCAGTTTAATTAAAGGGAAAGCAGGATTCCTCTTTCCGTTTTTTAGATAAAATTCAAAACATAGGTTAGCTTACACGAAGGCAAACAAGGGTTTTTTTTTCCTTCTAAGATCCATATAACGAGCCACGTGCAATCTTATACAAGTCATTGTGTCCATGAAAGATTCTCAGCGAGTAGTGGTGTAACTTTACATCTGCTTCACCAAAGGCTATTTGCCCTGTCCACACTATACAAAACTCGGGTAAAATTAAAGCAAGTCTTACCGGCGTCTTAAAAAAAAAAAAAAGTTGCCATTACAAAAGATTTCTAAGTAATGCAAAATTATTTTGGGCAAAATCGGGTTTTGGTATTCTAAGACTAAAAACTTCTGAATGAAGATAACCAAAATGTCTACAATTACGTGCTGATCTCTACGTATTCATTAAGTGCTCTGTAAAGTGCCAAAACATTATCAAGATTATTTTACATGATATATATTTGCCTCTACAGTCCCTATTGCAAAGCTGGAACTGCTTGTTCCATAACGAAACACCGGATGATATAATCGTCCAAATAAAATTATTTTGGTCAATATAGTAGGTCACAAACTCACAACAAATTTTATTCGAAATACAACATTTTTAAACGCAAACCCGTCGCAACCGTGTCAATAAATACAATGCAAAAGAAAAATATATACATTCTTTGTCCAGTAACTGGCAATCTGCAGTTACGTTATATCCAACAGACCGATGCAAGCAGAAAAGTAGGAACAGAAAGAAAAAAAAGTTACCGAAATGAGCATGCATGAGTGTGTACTGCGCCAATCGGGAAAGCTTACTTTTAGTGTTCTTGCAACATATCTTCTCCGGACTGACCGAAGTTTCCTTTTCAAGGGAAGGCATCGGGGCTGAAATAAATCCCTCTTCAGTCTTTCTTGAGCTGCGTTGTCGTGGTCACTTTATCTTAATGCAAGACGGACGCCCATGTCGAGTTTGGTTGTAATTATTCATGTTTAACACTTGGCTGCGTTACAAATTATATTTGTTAATGCCAAGGAAAACTCGTTCGGTGACAGAATGCCATACTGTCCGCAAGTGAGTAACCAACTGCTTTGATATTCTTCATACACTGTATTTTAATGATTCTCATTAGGTCAGACCTGGCAAAGTCTGCCGGATTTTGTTTGTCAGTCATTAACTTACCGGCACAGCCTACGTCACTACGGATTTGACCTCTCTGCCCTCCCTCCTGCACCCTAACTCACACAGTCTGGAGGTATATATGCCTCTACGAACCCAGCAAGAATAAAACCCACTCCCGTGCCCATGTAACGTCACTAAACCACGCCCTCTTCAGGTTTCTGAACGTGAAGTTGAAGGTGAAGACGAAATCCAAAATAAAGTAAACTAACGTTTTGGAATATTTGAGCTTCGACGTAATAATTTTCATTAATGCTATAAAAGAAGTCTGGCTGTAGACTGCTGCCCCCGCGACCCGACCCAGAAAAGCGGTAGAAGATGAATAGATGGACAGTTATAAAAGTCGATAATGTAATAACTGGCTAATGATGTAATACATTTTGTGAACAATAACGTAACCACTTTTTGCCAACAATATAATAATTCAAATGTAATAATGCAAAGTTATTTTATATTTATTTTATTTGTTACATTATTGAACATCTATTACATTATCAACGTATTACGTAAGGAACCGATTCATGTACTTGTTAAGTTATTTGCATTATTACATTATTGATAGTTTTAACATTATTGGCTACTGCAAGGTGACTTCTGGGGGTTAATGCACTGATTTTGCTGTCACTGTTAAGGGGAAATTCAGTTTTATAAAAATCGGTGACAAATCAAAAAACTAAAAACACCAACGTCGTGGGGTTTCCTCCGGGTACTCCGGTTTCCTCCCACAGTCCAAAAACTGAGGCTAATTGGACTTGCTAAATTGCCTGTAGGAATGCATGTGTGAGTGAATGGTGTGTGAGTGTGCCCTGCGATGGGCTGGCCCCCCATCCTGGGTTGTTCCCAGCCTCGTGCCCATTGCTTCCGGGATAGGCTCCGGACCCCCCGCGACCCAGTAGGATAAGCGGTTCGGAAGATGTATGGATGGTGTACCTTTTTGCTTGCGTCTCTATATTTCAACATCGGATGACTTATGCACTTCAAAGGTGAGTCGGTGAACTATGTCGCTGGTACGATTAATCAGACCAACAACATTTTTTACAAGGTGGTCTTTATTGCACCCGTACTATTCACACTGACAACCCACACACTCCGTGCAATTGCCCCTATTACCCCCCCCCCCCCCCCCCCCCCCTACACACACATACACACGGTGGGCCCACGCACACCTGCATTTACAACACTTCATATAAAACATTACACGCAACATTACTTTTGTCCAACATTGCCGGTGCAGGTGTTGTGCCAAAAAGTCACTGTCTGTCAGAATCTGATTACAATCCGCGCACAGCCTGTTCGGGACGCGTCGCACAGTTTCTATGCTACTACAGCGGCTATTTTCGATATCAAATCGTCTTAAAGTGCAAGAACTATACAGTACATGCACAACACTGTTGCATCGTTTTTTTATTCAGTGGACAAGATCGGCCTGCTGGCCAGATATAATAATAAATTATAACCATGTCACGTAGCGCCGGTTAGATGACTCCACATAGCTGCATAGAGAGCCTAGCATGTGTTTACCTGCATATTCCTCGATCTGTGCCAGTCATTCGCACGTTTCCGTGTTCTCTGTAAATGGTTACCATGGGTGAATCTCAACACCGTAAAAATACCGTACTTATGGTTTCAGTAGAACCAGTCTTGATAATTTGGCTTCCACGAATAGATTTGGATCACTGATGTATCATAGCGTTATAACATTAAACTGACGTCATTCCGTTCTGATCAATACCGGTCTCTTCAGTCAGAGATTCAAGATTCTTTCAATTGCCACATGCATAGTTATACAGGTACAACATATGCAGTGAAATGTATCCTGAACCGCCCATTTGACTGTGCAACTAGAAGGAACAAACACGAGTACATAGTTACAAGTGTATGGAAAAAAGAGAGATAAAATTTAAAAAATAGAGCTTTGAATATAATAGATTTATAGATGTGCGATATGCAGTTATAAGTTGTAAGTTAAAATGCATTGTGCAATGTCATACGTTTAAACAGTAGAAGCCTGAGTGACAATGTAGTAGCAAGGACAGTGCAGTAATATGATGGAGACAATATGGAATGAGTCTAGTTATCGTGAATAGAATATTATACTATAATATTATAATAATATGCTATAGTACTATAGTAGTGTCATGACACGGGGAGGCACAGAGCAAGGAAGCACTAACTCGAGCCCAGAATCAGGGTATATTAGGAAGACACTCCCAACACGGGGCAGTGAAGCACACGCAACGTTAATGACAGGACTGGGGAAACGTACTGGAACGCGGACTGAAATACACAGGACTAATCACAACAACGAGGAACAGCCGATGAACACGGGGTAGATAAGGAGGCGTGGCCGACTAGAGGGTAGGACGAGCAGGGCATGACATCCATGACCACCCATCCATTTTCCAAACCGCTTATCCTACTGGGTCACGGGGGGTCCGGAGCCTATCCCGGAAGCAATGGGCACAAGGCAGGGAACAACCCAGGATGGGGGGCCAGCCCATCACAGGGCACACTCACACACCATCCACTCACACATGCACACCTACGGGCAATTTAGCAACTCCAATTAGCCTCAGCATGTTTTTGGACGGTGGGGGGAAACCGGAGTACCCAGAGGAAACCTCATGACGACATGGGGAGAACATGCAAACTCCACACACATGTGACCCAGGCAGAGACTCGAACCCGGGTCCCAGAGGTGTGAGGCGACAGTGCTAACCACATCACCGTAGGCCTATATAAAGTGCTATAATAATATACCATAATACTACACTGTCAAAAAAGGGGGCGTGTCCTAATTGAGGAGTCGAATGGCCTGAGGATAGAAACTTTTTGTCTCGGCCATGATGGTTTTGCAACTGGTGTATCCCTCACTCTCCTGACCTTTTTGTGTTTCAGAAACTGAATCTATTTTACGTTTATTGTCCGAATGTTCTTATTCCCAGGCTTTCCCAGCATGAGATTTCTATGCTTATTTTTAAGGTCTGTGATCAATTCATTGATATAAGAAGTTATATGGTCCTTTTTTGGGCAACTAAGATCGATGACATACTTATTGTATAGTGCTGTCACTATGGAATATAATAATAATCGAGTAATCGTTGATAATATAATATAAAAATAATCTAAATTATGCACTGCAGTTGGCGCACAGCAGGAACCAGCCACGCATTGCAGGGTGCACACTCAGTCACACATATGGTCCTTTTAGGCACTCCAATCCACCTATGTTCAAGGTTTTGGACATTATAAGGAAATCGTCAGATCTGCCGAAAAGACACCGACACACAGGACGAACGTGCAAACTCCACACACACGCAAGCGGCGGTGTGCGGTGACAGCGCTTCCCAGTGCCACGCTGTGCTTTCATGCACATGCAGTCATCACATTGAAAGGACTGCGATAGTCTGCTGGGTTCAAACCAGGGGCGGAGCTATAGGCGGGGCGGGCGGGGCCACCGGCCCTAGACCCAGGCCCTCCCCTGAATTGTAGAGGGCCCTCCCTCCAGCAAAAAGAGGACCCTTCCGTATACTAAATACACATTTACCCACAAGTTATACTGATAGCTAGAACATAATTTACACTCTATTTGTGACCTGCAATTTTATATATGTGTCATTTTTTGTATACATTCTTATTATGGCGGGTGTAAGGTTTAATAATTTTTTTTTTAGAAAAAAAATCTGTAAAATCCATACAACAAACATACCTCAAGAAGGAAGGTGTATATGTTCATGCGCCTCGTGTCCATAGCTTCTGGGATAGGCTCCAGACCCCCCGCAACCCAGAAGGTTAAGCGGTTTGGAAAATGGATGGATGGATGGATGGATGGATAATGTTCATGCCTGGTTGCGTCTGTTGGTCCAGAAAGGAAATTAACATGTTTAAAAGTAAAAATGGGGCACAAAAGAGGAAGGAAAAGAAAAAAGAAAAAATAACTGTGAGCAACTTCTGTTCTAATTGGGTTTTATATGCCGCAGGCCTTCTGTTTGTTTGCAGTTTCGCCATGTAGGCTACGTTCTTAAACTGCTTTTTGTTGGATATACCCTGATTATATGCCGTGGGCCTTTTAATTTGTTTGTTTGCAATTCAGCCTTCTATAAGCTGCGTTTTGTTATACTATATAGTTCGGGATGTTTTATTGTAGTCTTTATGTATATCGTTTAGCCTAACCCAGCCACTTAAGGGAGCAAACCAGCTGAACTAGGTGCCGGTCCCAAACCCGGATTAAGGAGTTGGGCTGGCGTCAAGAAATAAAGAGACCGTATCTTCACTGCATCACTCATGTGAAAATGTGGGAAATATGTGGTTGTGTAAATAAATGCGTTAAAGTTAATGATTAATAATTCTGTGCTGTGTAAATTGTATAAAAAAATTTTAGGTGTAGGCCAAACAAATCTCATCCTGTCTGAAAAGGCGTATAAAATGCAATTTGGCCAGTAAAACTGTACAGTTTTTGTGAGGGACAGTCGATTTCTCTGGTTAAGTTTTTTGTGATACTGCACCTACACTTTAATACTAATATGTGGATTTCACACTTTATATGAAAACTAGATGACCAAAATGATGCCTCGTGAACCATTTGTTGTGTTTTTAACTCACATACACCACATACACGTGCGCGGGGGAGGGGGGGGGGTTACCGATTGGTGTTTTGCCCAGCCTTGTGTGCAGTTGTTCCGTCACTGTTTCAAACCATCAATAAATTGCGTTAAACACATTTGCTTAGTTACAGGAAACCAAACTTGGCAAGCATTGCCATTTTAATGATGGTTAATTTTCAGCAATCTGTCTGGAGTTAACTGCCGCTGCCTTTGCGTGATCTCTGCATGCCATCTCCGAGCCAACCATATAATTTTCGTCCTGTTGGACTGGTTCATAGCATGTGCGGCGCGTCTGTGAGAAACTGAGCAAAAATGAGTGAAGAGGTGACAGGCGGAGAACTGGCCACGTGGTTCGTATTTCGCTGTATGAAAATGTTTTGTATTTTAGTGACAACCAAGTGATTTGTCGGCACTGCTTCGTGTTTATTGGTGCAACTCTCAACAAAACCGAGTTATCTGATAGACTGCTGGTAGATAATTAGTTAAATGAAGGTATATAAGTACTACACAGGTTTATATAGTTAATTTTCAACTCCTAAATATCGCAATGTGATCCTTTTGTAATCTCGATCAGCCCTACTCAATACCTTAAGAAAAAATAATTCACGCTAATTGGTTATTGTGTACCGTTGTGTAAGTAAAATGATGCGCCTAAGCGACAGGCTAACTTTAATTTTAGCAACGATTATTTACACATGCAGGAAATACAATAAGCTACATAAATGGAGGCAAAGTGATGACACAGACATGATAAACTACACTGAGAGGCTACATGGCAGATATCTATGGCATGGATAATCTCGCATTACTGGGCGAGTCCGTCAAACCTGAATGTCTTCTTCTAAGAAGTATTTGGTTTACAGTCATGCCATGGTGATATTCAAATGGTAACCCTGTATAGTAAGGGTACAAATCATATACTTAAGTCAAGCTTAACTAATTGATCACTCATGATTATTTAATGGATGAATTAATACAAGATATATCATTAATTCCTGTTGCTCACTTCTGGTTACCTTATATGTATACCTATATAGCATACCTATGTAGTATACCTTATATGTGTACCTATATAGTATACCTTATATGTGTACTTATGTAGTATACCTTATATGTGTACCTATGTAGTATACCTTATATGAGTACCTATATAGTATACCTTATATGTGTACCTATATAGTGTACCTTATATGTGTACCTATATAGTATACCTTATATGTATATAGAATGTGGTTGGTATGTGTAATTGATTAACATACAGCTACATTAATTTGTAGCGATGAGACGTAAAAATGTAAAAAGGGAACGTTTGTTCAATGTTTGATGTAGAACTTCAAATGTTGGATGAATATTGCAAAAATTTTGGAGCAGTTTTTGAAGCGAACAGAATCGATGATGGTGATGACGATGATTATTCTGCTAAGTCTAAAGTAGGACTGAAGACGTACAATTTGACGCGTAACCTCCTCAGTTCTGAGAAGCCGAAAGAGGAAAAGTTTCAGGTTAGCAAATCTCTTGAAGAACCTTTTCCACTCAAAACCGAGCGAAGTTGTACAACGTTATAAATTTGACTCGCGTTCTCGCCAATGAAACTGTTACCGAATACGCAGCAGAAAAGCCCATCACTGAAGATGACTGACATTGAACTTGAGATATGCACAGGTCAGCCTATTAAAGTAATACGAACTGCTCATGTTGATGTTTTGATGTTAACTATCTGGGGCAAAGAAAAAAATATAGTGAAATGCACAGAGTGGGCAGCTCCGGTGAAACCAGACAGGTCCATAAGACTCTGCGGAGGCTACAAGCTGACAGTGAATAGAACTGCTCCTTTGGAGCAGTACCCCAAACCATGCCTAGAAGATCTTCTTATAACACTGTCTGGGGGGTATGCAGTTTCCAAAACCAGACATGAACCTTGCATACCAGCAACTTATGATGGATGAATAGTCCGGGAAATATCTGACAGTGAGCACTCAGAAAGGAATGTTCCTTCCTTCTAGGATAGCATCAGCACCGCCCATTTTTAAAAGAATCGTGGAGGGTTTTCTGCAAGGTATAATAAAGGTGACGTTGTAATTGAATGATGTACCTGTCACCGTGGTGGGACTGGAGGAACATCCATGACACTTGAGTCAAGTGCAAAAGAGGTTGTCTGATGCAGGATTGTGCTTGAAGCATAACAAACGTGACTTTCTGCAAGATGAGGTGGATTACTTGGGGCACAATGTGAAAGCACACGTGCTTCAGCTATGTATGTCATTGTAGCAGTCTCATCACCCACAAATGGAAGTTAAAACCTTATCTGGGCTTAAGGAACTATTACGAGAATTTCTTACCAAATCTGTTGACATTACTGGCTATACTGCATAAGCTTTTAGGGAAGGATGGACACTGGGAGCGGAAGAAGGAACAAGAAGATGCATTTCAGAACTCCAAGGCACTGGTGCAATCAGCAATGGTATCAGTACCTTATTTGATGGATGAAGAACTTGTACTTTCATGTGATACCTCAGCCTATGGATTGTGTGCAGTACTGTCCCATAGAATGGACGATGGCAGTGAAAGGCCCATCAGGTGTGTGTCACTCTCACACCTGCCAAGAAACATTATTCCCAGTTAGATAAGGCGGGTCTGGCTGTGATATTTGGCGTACGGAAATTTCACAAGTATCTGTATGGCCGACGGTTTACAATTTTTACAGACTGTTAGCCTTTAATGTCTCTCTTCAATGAGAAATAATAATCCACAAATGGGTTCCCTTAGAGTGCAGAGAAGGTCAGTGTTACTGAGTGCTTACAAGTACGCCATCCTCTACAAACCAGGCAAAAACAACACCAGCACTGAAGCCTTAAGCCGGTTGCCAGTCCCTGAGGTTGTCCACCAGACCATAAAAGCTGATCATGTTTTAATGATGGATGTCAAAGTGGAGAGACCCCTGTACAATGACCAGACCGGACGTTGGACAGCCGGGGATATGACATTGTCCAGGGTTTGTGAATATGTCCTGCGAGGGTGGCCAGTCGACTGGAATGACAATTTACGCATATACAACAAATAACTAACAAAACAACTTCTTCATCCTCCATTGTTTTGGGATGGCGGTGTAGTCTCTTACGAAATTACGGGTGAAGTTTAATCTACAAGCATTTCGCGTCTCCCATACTTGTTCAGCCCAAAGTTCCCAGCGCCTGTTGCATGGTCGCCAACATTCACGCTTTCAGACTCTCACACTCACGCAATTCATCTCACAGCAAATCTATATTACTCCATAACAAACCTAAAAGCAGCTACATCTAAAGCACTGGGGTAGATCTGTAAACCCTTCAGACGACTGACAAGATCAAGACTTGTCTCAAATTGAAAATGTCATTCTAGCCAGCTGACCAAAGTGGGCAGCCCTGCATTGAGAAAGCAACACACAAAAGTGTCCAGCAGCTAAAATAAAGTTCCCAATCTGGACAGCCCAGAAAAAAAGTTCCTGGATTTTGGTGAGAACGTGTCTCATACAGTAACTCACCCGTAAAGGACAAGAACAGCATAATCTACGCAGGGACAGATGGCCGGACAGAATAGTGTGTGTCCACATGCCTTATGTTTACCTTTGTAAATTGTACTGTTTATGTTTCTGTGTAGCTTTGGTTCACCCTGAACTGAAATATGAAGATCGGCGTATTTTGCGTTGGTTTATACCGTATGCATATCCCTCAAAATCTGTGGGATCAAAAAAAAATGGACAAAATAACTAAATAATAATTTCTCTAGCTGTTTGTCCTGTTGACATAAGACATTGATTTTGCCAGCAGGGACATATACGGTCACCCTGTCATGGCTGGGGCAGTGTCCAAATTCAGGGGCTGCATCCTTCAAAGGACGGGGTTTATGAAAGTGTAGCTGTTGTAGGCTGCACTCTCCAAAGGCGGAACCGAAAACATTGCCGAATGGGACGGTCTGGCCTACAGACAATTTCCTATTTGCGCCAGGAGTCAGGAAGTCCTGACGCTTGCCGAACACGCTTTGACGTCCTGAATCCTTCTTCAGCCTAAGTGAACCTCTCACCTTGAGGTTCTTCATGATCTGCTAAACAGTTCTTTCAGGTGCAATATTCTTAGCGGCAACTTCCTCGCATGTGAGGTCATTTTGATGCAAAGTGACGATGGTTGCACATGGTTCTTTGAAGGTCACCATTGATAGCACAAGAGTACAATGATTTCAAGCACTTCACTTTTATAGCAATCACTCTGCTCTTATGAATCAGTCAGAATGATAGAGTCATTTAACTTGACTTTTATTCATTCACATGTTACCCTGTACTGATGATATGATTGTATGGAAATAATGTTAGCTGATCATTTTGTGCCAGAACCAAATTAGAGTGAAAATGGGATTTTTCTGATATATTACCATAAAAAGGTTAACTTTAAGTCAGTAATTAATTGCTAATATAGATTTCTTTGAAAGACATAATTATCGGAAAATTACTTGGAATGATAAAATTTTTTATATTCGAATAATTTTCGAACTCTTTGTTTTTTTTTTAAATAACAATAATAGCCGAACAATGAAGGTTATTTATAGAATTTCGAATCATCAAAACAATTTCCACACATTTATAACGGCCAATATTTCAGAACGCTTTGAAACCTTTCAAAACACTGCGTTTGCACGGCCTGCTGGCAAAAACCTGAACTGCGGCTGTAGCTACGCTAGAACGAAAACACCGCTGCAGGTTTTTAATGTAACGAGGCTCTACCGATCTGTCAGAAAATGTGCATAATACATATATATGTCGATTATTTTTATTTTCTGTCATAGGTAGCTTATATGAGCAATTAGCATGTTTTTTTATCAATTTTTTACCAACCTTAATTCAATGAGTATGAATCTTTAAAATGTTGCATTATTAAATTCTCTTGAGCATGGGTAAAATACCATTCTTTCACTAATATCACTAGCAGGGAAGAGAATGTTAGTAAAATTGTACAATTTTATGAATAAGTCTGCCAATCCGCTTCAGTGTCCGCTATTATTCCTGCCTGCTGCCGTCGGACAACAGGCGACCCAACGCCACGCCTTCTTCCCACGTGCCGCTCCCCATCTACAGCCGTAACACGGCAGGAAGCAGCGTCTCATCTTACAATACATTACGGTGCCTTATGTTCCAACTGCACATAATTTATTTGCACATAATTATTATTCTCAACATTGAATATTTATTTTAAGTCTCACGTTCTGCTCCTAAAGATCATCCATTTATATCCTGTGTACTTTTTAAATCCGTTGTAGTGCGTTTGCTTTGTTTATACTGTGTACGGTCTTTGTGTCTTAAGCATATGGCACTATATGCATGTTTGTCTGTATGCACCAGTATTTCCCCCGGGGGTCAATACAGTCAATCTGAACCTAAACTGAGTCTTATATCATTTACCGTAATTCTTCGTGATTTTGTTCCCATGGTTTTTGTTAAACAGAGCTTGACTAGAGACGGGCAAAAACATTCCATAAACTTGGAGGGAATAAACATGCTGGGAGACTGGATGCGGCGAGAGCACCCAAACCTTGTTTATTGGTAATGGTGCATCTTAAATAGGAAATCACATGGCATGGTCACATGACAGACACATGAAAGAAATCCACAATAATTAGGAGCACACCCATTAGCCAATCAATCAATTAACACCCCCCACTTGCTCACACATTATTTACAATCATCATAAGCAAAAACAAAGAATTTTCATGGAAACCAACTGCGTTGCATCTTAGCTTGGCGATAACCCAAACAGGAAAGTACAAAAGGTAAGTAGCTTAACTCTTGTACCTGGTTTAGTCATAAGGTTAGCAAACATCTGATCTGTTGGGCAATACTCCAAAGACACTTCACCATTGTTTACCGTTGATCTCACAAGATGATATTTGATATCAATACGCTTACATCTCTGTCTAACAGGATTCTTTGCCAGTGCAACTGTACCTTGGTTGTCTTCATAGATCATTGGTACACCATACTGATAATCATCGAGATGCTCAAGCGGTTGAGTTAAGTACAAACACTCTTGTGTGGTGGCAGCCAATGCCATGTACTCAGCCTCGCAGTTGGTTGCTTTTTAGTCTTCCAGGAAATCAGAGGACCATCGGTGCAAAGGCTATCACAATAACCAGATGTACTGCATCGGTCATTTGCATCTCCTGCCCAATCTGCGTCACTATAAGCAAACAACCCTAACCCTTCATCACATTTCCTGTAACAGAACATCTCTGCGCCTTTCAGATATTTCAGTACATGCTTTACAGTTGTCTACTGCTCCTTCGTTGACTCACTGAAATACTGAAATGACAGTTTCCTAACAACATAACTCAGATCAGGTCTAGTGCACGAGGTTAGATAGATTAGGCTGCCCACTGCCTCTCTGTATTTCCTGGTGTCACTCAGCCTTTCATCACCGTCAGTGTAATTTAACTTTGGTTCACAAGGTGCAATCTTGCATGTCAAACTTTTCGGCGGAAACCCCACGACAACATGGGGAGAACATGCAAACTCCACACACATGTGACCCAGGGACCCAAACCCGGGTCCCAGAGGTGTGAGGCAACAGTGCTAACCACTGCACCACCATGCCACCCCATACAGTGCTAACCACTGCACCACCATGCCGCCCCATACAGTGCTAACCACTGCACCACCATGCCGCTCGATGGGTTTCAAATCTGTTTAACTGTCATATACCACACTGTCCCCCATTGCTTGACAATATCAATCTTACTACTTTGTTTAGGTCTGTAATTATTATACTGCACACATCTTGGGTCCGCCTCATCTCCAAAAGGTGAGGTAAAATCCTAATTTCATCAAAAAAACTGACTAAAAACACATTTAGCTAGTTTTAGGTCATCTTTGCCTCACAACAGAAAAAAAAATGTTTAAATTTCATAGGCCATTTATTGCAGCGTAGTCAGTTTATTAATGAAATTGGAATTTTGTCTAAATGTAAGAAAATTATACTTGCTTAGATTTTCATTTTCTGCAGTGGAGTTCAGGATTTCAGGTAAGTCACTTCAGCTTTGCCCGTAGGTGTGAATGGTGTGTGAGTGTGTGTGCCCTGTGATGGGCTGGCCCCCCATCCTGGGTTGTTCCCTGCCTCGTGCCCATTGCTTCCGGGATAGGCTCCAGACCCCCCGCGACCCAGTAAGATAAGCGGTTTGGAAAATGGATGGATGGATGGATGGATGAAACCCATCGAGCTTGTTTGGTACATGATGAAATACTTCATCTGCAAGGAGGCCAAATCAGGTACAAAGCAGCAGCATGTCCAAGCAATAGAGTTATGTTGGGAGAGGAGAGTGACCCAAGATGTGTGTAACAGACTAATTACAGGAATAACAAAGTAATAAGGTTGATTGTGGAGAATAAAGGCGGACAGAGTGGAAATTGAAAAATAAAAAAACATATGGTTCTGTACTGTGCTTGAATAAAACAGACACATGTTCTGTGTGGCTAACAGTCTGAAAGGCTGCTGATGGCTGCATATTCACGGGGTGGGGGTGGGGGGCAGTAACAATGACGTGTGAATGTGTCATTAACTTCTCTGCTTGGCCACAATGAAAAGAGATATGTTTGCAGGGGATCAAGGTGAGGTTGTTTTCTTAACCCAAGAACACTGAACCAATGGTCAAGCAGGGTGGTGATAGTATCATGCTGTTTTGCTGACAGCACTTTACGTCACTACATTACACAAAGAGGATGGAATGATGAAGTAGCACTAGATAGATAGATTGGGAATTTTTTGTCATAGTACCAGAGTCAAAAATAGGAACATAAAAGAAACATAGCATAACAAGTATTTACTGTGACCCTTTGGAGTCTGAGGCCTCTCACCCACTTTCAAAGTAGTCTGACATGCCTTAACATTTTACAGTTTTTCTGAATTGCTAAAACATTTCCTAAAATATCCTCTACTTTAATCAAACCAATAAGCACAAACCCTAAAATTCAAGCTAAACTAACAAAAAAAATGAAAACACTACCAGTCAAACCGTTGTTAGCATGTAAATTAGAAACTGTAAGACTATAGTAAAAAAAAAAAGTATGGTCGTCTACCAAAGATATTTGCATACTGTACAGTTATGACTAACTAATATGTAACGTTTTCCATATTCAGTACTCCAGAAAAGTTACTGTAAAGGACAAAGCCAAAAAATAAACAAATGAGAGGCATATTACAGCAAAATGTTGTGCAACTGCCAAGCCAGAGTCACGGAAAGAAAGAATCTTCTGTGTGACCCATTTGTACCTTGACGTCGAAATTCAGCTCCTATTCACCTATGGCACATATTCTATGTTCTAGTCACTCTTTGGCTTCTTCTAGAAATGTGTGCGAACAGTTTTGAGTCATCGTGTTTAAATGACTACTGTGTGCTGGCTGCGCTTAACCTTTTGCGGCCTGTGTTTTCTATTTTGTATCAATGTTCACCACAGCGCAAAATGTGTTTGGATGAATGAGAATGTGTTTCGAGTTTTATGCTGTACACATACCTTCGGTGTTCTCATAACTCCACAATTTTGTCTTAAAATCCGCAAAAGAGAGAATCTCCTCTCTTTGAGTGACGAAAATGGAAAATGGCTTGAATGAATCTGGCAGCCCCATCAAAACCATTGCAATTAATAGTCCATCACTCAAGACCTCTCCAGCGTGCCTCAGCGCTGCGATTGAGGTCTCGGCACGTATGGCATAGTGAGTCACACTCTCACTACTCAACTTTTGCAGGGAAGTCAATTCTGCATAGAGACTCACAATGCAGGGCTTACCCTTGCCAGCATAATAGTCCCGCAGAATCTTGAGTGCTCCACGCCCATGATCCACAGCCTCTCGCATGACCAGGGACAAACTTATCATCGAGGAATTGGATCAGTTCAACATAAGCTTCAGCATTCTTTGCTGCGAAAAAGTTGTTCAAGAAGCAGAGCATCTTCAACAGGCTGTTTCTGGTCACAGAGACACTAAAGCAGTAAATGATTGTTGTTCTAGCGTGTCTTTACATCCTAGAGCAGCGTGTGCTGTAGTATTCCAAGTTGCCCCTGAACATGAGAACAGGAGTGTCTTCTATGGCCTTATATTTAAATTCAGCGTGTGAACAAAACATGGAACATGCATTATTCTCATTTGTTGGGTACATGTTATCATATTAGCTGCATTGTCTGTGATAATACATCTTGTTTTCCCTTGGGGGCCCTACTCAGATTTGAGCTTTTCCTTTGTTCCTTTAAGGTTTTCTGAAGCATGTAATGAAATAACTGAAGCTTTAAGGTTTTCTGAAGCATGCAATGAAATAACTGAAGCTTTAAGGTTTTCTGAAGCATGCAATGAAATAACTGAAGCTTTAAGGTTTTCTGAAGCATGTAATGAAATAACTGAAGCTTTAAGGTTTTCTGAAGCATGTGCCTGGGGTAACTTATTTACACAGAGTAATGCGTTTGCTAGCTTCCCCCTTACACTTAAATGGCATGCGACAGCTACGGATGCACCCATGTTGACTGTGGTCTCATGTCAGAAGTGAGGCTCACACAGCCGTAACTCCTCCTCCACCTTTTCCTGCTTCTCTATGTACCTTTCCTTGACCATCTGCTTCAGTGTGTTTCTGCTTAGCAGCAAAAAACACGGAACCCCTCTTCCTCCACCTCAGAAAATGGTCGACAGTCCTGTACAATCATTTCAACCAGTACATCATCCAGCTATTTTTTTTTACTGGCTGTACAACAAACACAAAACTTAAATACATATTATTCCGTAATTCTTTTTGCAGCTGCGTCCCTACATCAGGGGCCAGGGCCCCACCAGATGTCACTGTTGAGCAGGGCACGACATAATTAGCTATTCAGTTTAACAATTTATATATTTTCATCACAACTAGCTAATATTGTTGTGCATTTACTGCATATATAATGGTAGCACTGTCATGCATTCCAAATGTGCTCATATATCTGCTAAAATGGTTGCAATTTCTTGTCATATAAGCCAAAGAACATTGCACTATAGCATTACTAGGCTATACAAAGTTGATCAAACAACCACTGAATGGAAAAAGGTCAGTGCTGGACATGCGTAGCTGTGGAGCAGCAGCAGGCCTTGCTGCAGTGGAAATGCCAGCAGTATTGTCTACATTAACACTCTGTGCACTGAATGCTTAGACTGCAGGTATCTAAGCATAGTAGAGCTGTTGGGGCATTTTAACACCACAACACTCCGTCTACACTTCACCTCATCCATGGATATTAAATCAAACCTTATCCTATGTCCCACCCCTATGTTTACAAATCATATAAACCCGTATCTAATTGCAATTATGAAAAAACATGTCAAATGTCGAAACTGAGAAACTTTAGCATTTTATGAGAAATATATGCTCGATTTGAATTTGATTCCAGTAACACCTTTCAAAAAAGTTGGGACAGGGGCATGTTTACCACTTTGTTATTAAATTGATTACAGTTTGCTCGTCTCGCAAAACACTCGCAAATCAAGTTACTTGCAATCCGAGCTTTGACCGTATATATAAGGAGGTCTATATATCCATATAGATATATGGGCCCCCACGCCATCATGGATGTTGGGCTTTGGACTGTCTGCTGATAACAAGCTGGATGATCCCCCTCTCTTCTTTAGCCCAGAGAAATAGACAGGGAGAAGTGGAATATTCTCCTGCTGACTCCCACCTGTGCTGATGCCGCCCCCCCCCTCCGCATCTGCTTCAGTGTAGTTCAGGAGAGAATGTTCTTGCTGGCAGAGGGGGAGCTGGACCTCAGCTGTTTCTTACAGACCAAGCCTTACCGAATGCAACACAGCTCCTCTGCTTCTTCCGCCTGCTACAAGCCATTCGGAGCAGACGGTAGAGTAAGGAGAGTGGTGTAGGGAAGGACGACAGGCAGACTTTTTTTGGAGTTGTTAAGCACATGCTGTATAGCAGAGATACTATAATCGATTTTCCCTCTCCACTAGAGGGCGATATTGGAACCTCGGTGAACAAGAGGTTCAGCTGCCACCACCTTTAATTATATCCTGGTCTGGTCCGGTAGGTTAGAACACTCCACTCAGAATCAGACAAACTACAGCAATTACATCCATCCATCCATCCATTTTCCAAACCGCTTATCCTACTGGATCGCCGGGGGGGTCCGGAGCCTATCCCGGAAGCAATGGGCACGAGGCAGGGAACAACCCAGGATGGGGGGACCAGCCCATCGCAGGGCTAAAGCAATAACAATATTTTATTATTCAATTATTTCATTAATCAATGGGCTCACGTTTGATGCCTCTCAGCACACAATTCCCCCGCATACACCGAGGGCGTCTGATAAAACAGCACAGCACACGTGAAATAAGTTAGGTTACGCTCTCAAAGCAATAAGTAATTCCAGCTGATCACAGCACGGCACCAATAAGAAAGTCTACACAGCAATCAACATCGCAATCCTGACCAGGAAGATACACACGTGATAAAAAACAGACTTCTGAAGTATACAAGGCCCTAGCAGTCGCGATGGCCTACACTACAGCCCCTCACCCACACGCAATACATACAAACTATATAAAGGGGATTAGTTTCCCCTTTTTGTTCTGGTTCCCACTTGAGTTCTCCGTGGGGTCCAGGAAATTGTCGCCCCGTCTGCAGCCCAAAGGGGTGAACTCTGCATCCCGATTTATGGAGCATCTGATTGACATCAGGGCTAGAGGTAATGCATCAACCCAGTTCAATTTAGTCTGTGCACAGATTTTTGCCAATTTTTGTTTGACCGTCTGACTCATGCGCTCTACCTTCCCCTGGGACTGTGGGTGATATACTGTCCCGGAAGCATACCTTAGCAGATCCTCATTCCTGAAATGGGACCCATTGTCTGACCTCACCCTCTCGGGGACCGTCCTCTCTCCTCGTGGGCCAGGCTTCTGGCCATCCTGAGAAGGCATCCACACACATCAGCACATAGCGCATTCCCCGTACCGGGGTTACCATGTCTGTGTAGTCTATGACTATTTCCTCTCCGGTCCTGCAGCATGCTGGAAACTGACCCTTCTCTGGTTTTACCGTGGGCCTCGGGTTATGCAGTGCACAGATCTCACAGCTCTTCACAAACTCCTGCACCATTTCCTTCAGAAACGGATGCCACCATCCTCTTAAGTTATTAAGCATTTGCCCCACCCCTACATGGCTCATGCCGTGAGCCTCCTCCAGGACCTGTTGCCTGATTCCCATAGGGAGGGCTGGCTTCCCCTCCTTGTTGCACCACAGTCCCTCTGTCTTAATGCCCCCCTTTTCCATCCATATGTTTCTCTCCTCTGGGGAGGCTTGATTCTGCATGTCGCGGAGCCTGCTCAAGGTCAGCCTACCCTCTCCCTTCAGTTCCTCTTCTACCGTAACCATCTGTCTGCTTACCACATATCCTGCGGCTCGTTTCGCTTCCTCATCAGCTGCTTGATTTCCTTGAGCTATCACCGTTCCTGACCCCTCATGTCCTTTACATTTTACCATGGCTACCCTTTTAGGAAGCATCAATGCTTCTGCTAGCTCTCTCATTTCTACCTCGTACTTAATCGGTTTGTTTCCTGCAGTTAAGAATCCAGCTTTCAGCCACTGGCTGAGTTCCACATGCACTGTCTGAATAGATGGCGACTTCCTTTCCTTCTGCTAGTTCCAAGGCTTTGATGACGGCCCTGATCTCTGCTCTCTGGGCCGACTGGGCCCCCCACCACAGTCCTGGCCACCTGCAATTTGTCCTTACTGACCTTGAACCTTTTTCTGCAAGGCGGAGGAGCACTGAGCGGGTTGCTTCAAGCGCTGCCTCCGCAGATGGAGCTGCGATAAGCAAATCATCGACGTACCGGACGAGGGTGACACCATCAGGGAGAGAGCAGCCCTGCACAGACGGCTTCAACACCTGATTAAAGAACCCGGGAGGCAGAGCAAAACCCTGTGGGAGGCGTGTGTACCTGAACTGGCACCCCCTGCAAGTGAACGAGAATATGTCTCTACAGTGGGGCGCCAGCGGCAAGGAAAAGAAAGTGTTAGCCAGATCGATGCACGCAAACCATGTCTGGGACGGAGTAAGATTGGTGAGAGCAACGTAAGGGTTAGGAACCGGGACAGTGGGGGTCAGCAGCAGGTCGTTAATAGAACGCAAGTCGTGTGCCATGCGGTATTTACCTGTTCCTGCCTTCTCTACTGGGAGGATAGGCGTGTTCCACTGGGAAGTAGAGGGTTCTAACACTCCCGCCCGTAAGAGACCGTCTACAGTCTCGGATATCCCTTCCTCTGCGGCCGGTTTGTGTTGCTATTGCCTGACCCAAAGGGGTCCTGCTGTGGGGCGCAGTTGGAAGTCCACGGGCGTGCAGTGCACCACACCGACGTCAGTGGGGCTGGTGGACCACAGTGAAGCTGGCAGGGAGGCCAGGAGTGCTGCTGCACTGGGGTGGTCCATCTTTTCCCTACTGTGGTCCCTGGATAATTCTTCATGCTCCAGGAGGGGGTGCAGCATATTCGTCATTAGAAAACAATTTGAGCTTAATTTACAGTCTGTTCGCGTTTGGACTTGTTAGTTAATGGGATGAGCTGTTAGGTTTGTGTTTTTAACAGGTACAATGTTGCCAGCACTTAGATTATAATTTAATAATGAATACTGTTTATCTCGCATGACCTATATTGGTGGTATTAGCTTACTCCTTAGCACTATTTCGCTTAAATAATAGGTTATTTTTCCCATATTGGAACACAAATGTCTCATGAAAATGTGAAGTACAACTGAACGAGTCGGTGAACAAATCAGTACGAATATTTGGAGGTGAACTGAATCAAACCACCTGTGTCCCGAAAATTATAAGAGTAATTTCGGTCATCCTTAATGTAAAGGTAGCCCTCACAGTCGTTGTATTTAACCGTCTGAAGACCGGGGAGCTGTGTCAACCAAAATTTGTGGGCAGGCACCATTTCAAATCCACACATGACATAAATTAACCAGTAAATGCATCTCATAGAAGTACAACTATTTACAGATGGCATACCGTATTAGTATCTGGGCAGTCTGTTTGACAACAGACTGAACTTTTATTTTAACACAGAAATGATCCACAAGAAAAACCAGCAACGTCTTTTCTGCCTGTTTAAAGCAGAAGGTTCTAAGTGGATAAAACTATTCTGACTTTGCTTTATAAATCCTACATTGAGTCCATCCTGACTTTCTCTGTAATCTGCTGTGACGGAAATCTGAGTCAAGGCTAAAGCTGCGCTCGCCCAAATTAACACACGTGCCCGACAGAGCAGGCCTCGTAGACATGCATAGCAGACGTGTCCTGAAAATGCCCATCGTGCCAGTCAGCGTTCGCCCTCTTCGCTCCGGGTCTCAGTCACTACCTGCCGATTCCCGCTTCAGATTTCCTGCCGTTAAGACCGACAGGTTCAGACACTCCTTTGCCTCCAGTGCCATTTCTCTGCTGAATTCGGATCAGGGAGGGAGACAGTTTGGGTTGGTTTACCGTGGGATTTATGTTTCATGTGGTCACGGATGTGTCTCGTGGTCCGTATGATTCGACTTAACTTTACTGTTAATATTTCCAGCAGTAACTTGGCGGATTATGGTGGTGTCATATTAGAACATCATTTTTTTCTTGGGCCTTTTATCATTACATTAATAGTATGATTGGTATGTTGGATACGATTGCTTTCTTTTGCATTTTTTATTTTAATGAGAGCTGCTATGAGGTCGGGGACACTGTCGCTTCTCAGGTTGTTGTGTTCAGTTCCCTTTGTCCCTTGTTTTTACTTTCTTTTATGTTTGTTTTTGTTGCCTTGCTACAAAAAAACAATTGGCCTCTGGGGACAATAAAGTAGAAAGTTGAAGTTACCCTCCGGAGATTTTACCTAGTCAGTCCAAATCCCCCACCCCCCTGGGCGATGGGCCCGCAATTTAATGTCAACTACGTAGCAAAAGTAACACGTAGTAAAAGTGTTTGTCAACGCAACAGCGATGCTGGCGAGCAGACAGTAAGATGTTATTTTTGGTGTTGGGTCTTAATAGCTTTCATAGTAAATAGCAAAGATATGCACACTGACTGAACATAAATGCACTGCGATAGCAGGCCAAATACCAACAAATGCAACTAAATTCCTAGATGCAACCCGACAATGAACTGTCTGATGCTTTGCTATTGTCACGCCCGGCTCGTACGCTCCTCCTGTGTGCCACGCCCCCCTGATTATCCACGTGTGCTTCCCCGATCGTACCCAGCTGTGTCTTGTTATTTTGAGTGATCCTGTCTATTTAAGTCTACGTCGTGCCTGTGTCCGTTGCATGTCATTGATGTTAGTTGGCGTCTGATGTATCCTGGTCCCCGTGATCTGATTAAACCACGTTTAACCCTTATCCTGCCTGCCTACTTCCTGCTCGCTCGCCTACATGCTCGATCGCCCGCTTTTAATCGCCGCGATCGTGACAGCTATGCTTGGATGTTCTCTAATATTGATCAGTGACAGTCTACAATGTTTTTTTTTTTTGATTGCTGGATCCTGTGTTGTTGTTGATGATTGTTTGAAGTAGGAAAAAGCTATGGCTGCAGTGTTAATCATGGGTGGGTCACAGCTTGGGCCCACTGAGGCCAGGCCCAAGGGCCCCAAGCCGTAGGGGCCCCTGAGCAATGTCCCATATATACAAACATACAAACAATATCATTGTGCACAAAATGGTGAAAGCAAGAGCAAAATTTCACCGCTTTAGACAGCCAATCACACCTGGGGATCATGGTTTCGAGTTACACGCTCACACATCTCGCCTACACAGATGGGCACGCATGTAGAAACACTTGCACACGCCCCTCCAAACACACACACCAATTTCCTATGCTTGTATAGCTGTTATTTTCTTTATTCTATTATTTATTATGTATTTATCCATCTTTTCCCTTCTTTCAGATGCTGTTGATCGTTTGCCTGTTGTTTCCTTCCCTCTCCTTTGCTTTCCACTTTACTCCTGTCGTTCTTCACTTATCTCTCTCACTTACTCCTTCTTTTCTTTTTTCTTTCTTTCTTTTTTCTTCCCCCCCTAATCTGTCCCTCCTCTTCGGCCAGCTCAGCCAGTGCAATATTTTACATGTGCTAAAAAAAATGCAATAAATAAATAAAATAAAGAGAAATCGATCAACATTTCTTTTATAGAGTTCATAGATCCCCTCATGGTAAAGCAAACATGTTTAGGCACAGCAGTGCATTCAGACCGTGATTCTGCTGGCTAAAGCTGCCGGACAGGACAAAAGGAAAGGAAAAAATATATATTTAAAACCCAGTAATGGAATGTCTTTGAAGACTGGATTTTCTGACCAGATATTGTGATTGGTTATTGTAGGGACTAGTCCCATTGTCTGGGTCTGTGACCGGGAGAACTGCTGATCTTACCAGTTCTCAGGCCCCCCAGCCAATCAAATTGCTTTGGGAGGAATGTGGGAATTCCTTTGTTTCCCCGGGTGATAAGAACCACCACTGTGATGGGTTTGGTCTTACTTTCTGTTTCTCTTATGTGAGAGCATACTGCGTTACGGTCGAGAGAATTGTGTCCGTCGTACCATGGCCATTCAGATTAGTCTGGGTGATACGTCCCAGAAGAACATGCAGAGCTTATATGTTCTTCCTGTGTCTGTGGTGCGTTTCCTCCCATTGACATAATTACAAAGAAAGTGCAATAACCCAGAAAATGTCCCAGACTTATTAGCCATCGCCTTAATTTTCATTTTTAGTTATAATAACGCATGTTTAATTGTATTTCATTTTCATTCACTCGTTTTTTGTCAATTAATACTCAGAGCAAAGATATGTTATATACTTATAAGGGCATGGAGAGAAAAGATGCCACCACCCGTGATGTTAATTTTCATGTCAGCACCACACAAAGCAGGTGAATTATTTTTAATTTTTTTCTTCCTGCAGTGACATATCTTGCCCCCAGATCATTAGCTCTTACAAGTTGGTAAGCGTTAAGGAATCTAGTTCCTGGCTCCGAGCTCCGGGGTCTTCTTTATGGGGAACTGTTGTAGCTCTTGGCTGCTTTCACATTGCATAAGAAGAACTGTGACCTTCATGCTAAATAAGCATGAGAAGCAAAAAGCTCGTAGGTTAAACGTGACACATGCAGCTTGATGTGAAACTACGCTAGCACTCCAAAACCAGTGCAGGATGAACAAGTCGTGCTGTTAGTTATTTGCTGGGCTCATCCTTATCAGGATCCGTAATCGCTTGCTTGCATATCAGCGGCCGGAGCTGTCTGGTTTTACACATAAGAAGTCTGCCATCGATCGCATCCTGGCACTGAGCATTCTCATTGAGCGCCAGCGTGAATATTGGCAGAGGTTCTGTGCCACCTTTGTTAATTTTCGTGAAGTGTTTGACTCGAATTGATCGAGTTGCCCTATGGGACATCCTGAGATTTCACGAGATTCCCCAGTAGAATCTGGATGTCACGGCCGTCCTGTACACTGGTACGGTAAGTGCTCTGTCAGAATGGAGGGAGAACCTCCGCGTTCTTACCAGTAGATGCTGGGGTTCACCAGTGGTGTGTTCTTGTTCCTGCTCTGTAAAATGCTTGTGTTGATCAGGGTCATGGGTTCCAGCGGCTGTGGGGCATCCGTTGGTGAATAAAGTTTTACTGATCTTGACTTTGCCGATGATACTGTGATCTTCGTGGAGTGAATGGAGGCTCTGATAGGGGCTCTTGAGAGACTGAGAGAGGAGTCTGAGTGTCTGGGATTGCGAGTCTCCTGGATAAAGACCAAGATCCAGGGGCCGGTTGCACAAAACAGCTTAAGTTAAAATTTTCCTTGAAGTCCGAGTTAAGGTCTCCTTAAAATAATGTCGGTTGCAAAAAAAAACCTTTAAGTCTCCTCCTCAAGGTTTCCTTAAAATATTGTCTTAAGTATTTTCGTTTTTCCTCCTTATCTTGGTCTTATACTTAAGGAATCCCTCAATGGTTGCACAATAGACCTCAGCGAAAATGAACACATCCCAAAAAGAGTGTTCCGTGACCAGGAAAATCCCTTAGATACGGTTATTGATGAGCAATTGATTTTGCTGTATGAATTTGACCGGCAGTCAATTTGACACAGGAGTTGCCAACGTCAGTATTAATGACCGCTACAAAAGTTGGAACGAATCTTCATAAATGCTTTTGTAAAGTTATGTCGGCTGTCATGAAGGGTTTATGATGGTGCAATGTAGCCTTATTAAGAAAGTAAATTCTTACCGGTAAAATTCACTTACATAATGCGACTGAAAGCTAAAAGAGACGTAAAATGATGAGTTAAAATAATTAGTAAATCCAAACAGAATTTATTTAAATCTTTAAAGCAGCAATTGAACTTGCGTTTTCAAGTTCACACAACTGACGCAATCACCCTCAGCTAGGTCGCCTAGGTGAGGGGGTCTGATGTGTGAAAGACCCCAAACACCCCATTACCAGGTCACATGACTCATGATCTGCCCTAGCCCAGTGGTTTCCAATCTGATCCGTAAAGGGCCGGTGTGTATGTGGGTTTTCCTTGCAACTCCCTAATTAGATTACTAATTAGAGGACTGATTGGCTGAAGAGTCCTCACACCTGGGATTGAACAGCTGACCTAAAGGTTATCCTAAAAACCTGCAGACACACCGGCCCTTTAAGGATAAGACTGGCCACCCCTGACCTAGTCCAATCTCAGTAGCAGTATCACTGTGAAAAATCAGTGATCACTTTGCTGAGAACAGAAGCAATTGAGCCGAAATAACTTGTCTGGTTACTCGGCTTTTCACTGAATCAGTGATTCCTTCCAAGAATCCCACACCTGCACGCTTTAAGTATTGTGGAATGTGCTGGTGGATCCAGTTTACCTGGTTCACGATAACGGAGAAGCCTGGCGATTTCCAGGTATTCTTCCTTATGATGTTTCAGAAGCATCTGTAAGTGCCTCATTAGATGCATCGTATTAAACGCCGTTCTGCTACCACCTGTTGAAACTCTTCGATCCGCGGAAAATGAAATAAATCGGCACGCCAGTTTGCCAGCTTCGTCCAAATACGGTTTGTCCTATACCTGGTGAAGAGTGACGAAAATACATTTTAACTTGCAAAAATACATTCACGGCGGGCTTTGTTTCCTCAACGTTTTGGCCTTGAATGTGTCATTAGGCTATAAATTTCATTATGGAGTAGTATGCGACAAAAAAATGTATTCTTTTCTAATGCTGTTTTACTACTCTTGACATGGCCACAGTTATTATGGAAAAAAAAATACAAATTATGTCAACTTATTTTGATGACAATTATAAACAAAACACTATCGACAACAGTGCAAATCTCCGTATCTCGGAAAACGGTGGCTTTTGCAATCGATGATCAATTTTATTCCCACTGGCACAGCTACAAATGAGTGCAGGTGCTGCAGTATTTATATTTATGCAAATCGGGGGTTAGTTTACCGCAGCCTTCCTAATGCTCCTTAGAAAATTCTATTCTATAAGTTCTATAAGCTTCGAAAAACTCACCCGGCTCAAATTAGCACAATAAGCTTGTTATTCTTCCTAAGCAAATGGAAGTTGGCCATAGGAGCAAGTTCATCAACGAGATTCAATTGTTTTACGCAGTTCGATCACTGTCGTATCTTCACAGCTTGTATGTGATTTTTATTTCTTTGTTTCTACCACACCACTACAGCAGGCTTTACCATTTTGGTTCTCTGTGTTACCTTCATCACATCATTTAACGTCATATTCCAAAGGTAAGGTATACCAACCCTCATCTTTGTTTTGGGGCTAAAAGCATCACGATTACCAAAAGTGACATTTTCTGACAATCTCAGTATTTACCAGATTTTGTTCCATCCGATTAACGGAACGGAACGGAATGCAATAAATACAATTTTGACTGTGATACCTACTTCGATTTGGGTAGACCTAGTTTATATTAATATACTTTGTCATAAATGTTTTATTTTTTTTTTACTTTAAATTAAGATGGCACCGCAAGTTTGGAATCGCTAAATTATTATCATTTAAAATCACATTTAAAGCTTGTGGTATAGTTCATTAGCAGTTTTTGCGCTTGCTTGTTGTCAGACCCCTGGGGCCTGTACTACGAAGTGGGGTTACTGGCTTATGTTCCCACAGTCCGGTCATTGATGCTGTTAATTAAAAATCCGTCTCCCGGATCCTGATTCTCCGGAATTCCTCCTGCTCGCGAAGAGATTCAGGATATACGGGGTTTAATCGAGAGGAACGACAAGGCAAGGTACATACTGTTCACAGCGTCAATGACCGGACTGGGAAAAGCAGACTTGAACGCGGAATTAAATACACAGGACTAAATGAAAATGACAGGAAACTGCTGATGACAAGAGGGGTTCCACACGAGGTTACCGAGGGGGCGTGGCACACGGGAGGAGCGGACGAGCGGGGCGTGACATCTGGAGATGCAGAAGAATAACATGGCGCTTGGGTGCTGATCTTTTTCTTTCAGCGATGTGGAATCAGCATATGCGAACCTCCACAGAACTGTGAAGTGTGTCAGCACCTCATGGAACAGCACGGGCTTCAAGTAAGTGCAGATGTGGCTGGCTAGCCTGATTGGCGTCCTTTTCCTCAGCCTGAACACTAACATTTCGCGGCTACACTTGTGATTAACCTGAGATCGGTACATTCTTGTTGCAGTTCAGGCCTACGACCAACAAGGGGCACTGGTGTAGCGATTGGTTGTTGAAAGATTTCAGTAACAAATCCTAGGAGATGAGGAAGCATAGAGAAGTACTACTCACAAAAGAAAGTGGGTCTAAATGTGCTGTCTCTGTTAGATTCCGGGTGGTTAGCACAGTGGTTAGCACTGTTGCCTCACACCTCTGGGACATGTGTGCGGAGTTTGCATGTTCTCCCCATGTCGTCGTGGGGTTTCCTCAGGGTACTCCGGTTTCCTCCCACAGTCCAAAAACTGAGGCTAATTGGAGTTGGTAAATTACCCGTAGGATTGCATGTGTGAGTGAATGGTGTGTGAGTGTGCCCTGCGATGGGCTGGCCCCCCATCCTGGGTTGTTCCCTGCCTCGTGCCCATTGCTTCCGGGATAGGCTCTGGACCCCCCACGACCCAGTAGGATAAGCGGTTTAGAAAATGGATGAATGTTTGATTCCGTTATTTTTTTATTAATGAAGTAGACATTTTATTTGGCCTGAAACACATTAGAGAGTCTTACAAAAAAAATGAGCACAATCTGTAAACGTAGGCCTAATTATAGCCTTTGAAAAACTTGAAAATAAGATCTAATAAATGAAACAGCTAAGGGGTACATTCTAATAATTTTGATGCATCAGTAATATTCAGTTATTTCTTTGCTTTTTTCCTTTGGAAAAAAAAAATCAGTAATTTGTAGTACAGTTACTACTTTTATGAGGTGGTATTACTGCATTTACATCCATGAATAAAAAACGTCCCTAAACTAAATAACGTATTTCTCAGAAATTAAATTCTAATCCTCCCACGATTCAAAATGTAATATAATTGTCACTAAACTGAGGGAGAGACAAAGATTTTTGATTCAAGCCAGTCACTGATGTCGCTTTATTCTGTTCTCTCACCTGCATGCGTTTGCAGAACAGGCAGAAACACGCGTCTCTTCTTGAGGCTGAATGACTTCATCTGGAGGTACATTCCTTCCAGTTTACCGCTGCCTTACGGCACGGAGCACAGTGGTACGTGCCGCGTCCCTTTCGTCAAATTCACGCCGGTTTGAAGGAAGACTCATAATGCCTTCCCCGTTCAGTCCTATTACCTTTTTAATCGAAAATCTCGTTCCTCGAGCTGTATTTGAATACATCTCTGACGCGTGGAGTTACGTTATCCGTGTCTGATCCGCACCATGGTGTTGGAGGAACACAAGTTAAAGATTACGTATCAATGCTCTATGATATATATTCACAATGCACCATTATCTGCACTCCCCCAGAGGACACGCTGAAGATGATTTTGAGCGCTATGTCGAGCTTTGACATGCCTGAAAATTCAAACAGGTAAGTCCTACCAAGCGTAACCTGAGACTCACTGCTCAGTAGTTAACTGGCTAATCCCCTGATTTGACATTAGCAGCGGTCCTGGTACTGTTACCTGTGTTCAGTGGCTTAAAAATGGGGTATGCAGTATATGCGGTGCATATGGGGGCGCCAAAACAAGAGCAGGACAGGACAAAAAAAATTAATTGACATCTACGTTTTAAAACGTTTAAGAAACGTAAGGCTTAGCCACTGGCAGTAGATGTTACGAGCAGTGATGTTATTTGTTGCGACGGGCACCGTCTCCGTTACTTTCCTCACTGCTTGGGGGGGGACGCTGCTGAGCGTCTATTTAGTAGTAGCCAGAGCGTTAGCAGCCTGTCGCTCATTGACGTGGTGGGGCGTCTACTTGCGGCAGGATGGAGAGAGCAAAAAAGTTATCGGGTGCTCAAGGCAGAAAGAGAAAAAAAGAAAAGGGGGAGGCATGCGGAGGGATGCGCCAAAAATGCTGATGCGGGTGAAAGACAGCAACAGGTATGAACTGTGATGGAAACAAATGTCACTTGTGTGTGAGCTTGTGCCCGGTGATCAGGCTATGAGCGTCACAGAAAACTCGGCCATATGGGGCTGCTGCTGGCTATAGCTTACTTGGGTTAGGCAAGCAGAAACTGCATTGCGATTTCTTGCTGATGCACACAGGCTATAGGCAAGGATTAAGAAGCCGTTTGTCAAATTGATTAAAGTGTGGTGCGTGCATCGTGAATGAAACGTGTCGTTAACGTCGCTCGGACTAGCAGCTGATCGTGTAATCAGCGTTCATGGATAGCTGGCTAACATGGCTGACTGAAAGTCGGATGGAAGTGATACGACAAGTCACGACGACACTATGAACTAATGTACGTTGAAACTAGGGCTATATATATATATATATATATATATATATATATATATATATATATATATATATATATATACACAATATGTGAGTGTTTAAACGTCAGTAAGTGAACTGTAAAACGGGCATTTTTTTATACCTTCTTTTTGGAGGGGGGCGCCAAAATTGTTGTTGCATATCCCCTAAATAATAATTAGTTGCGCCCCTGCCTGTGTTTTAACATTACTGCACTGTGCATTAATCTTTGTACGGCTACACCTGGGTGAAAGCTTGTAATTACCAATCCATCCAGCTTTTAAACCACTATCAGGCACAGGGATACCAGTCCGTCGCAAGAAGCTCCATGTACTGGTACTGGTGTACTGGTGGTTTTATTCATTCTGAAAATGTTCTTATATACAGCCCAGTAAAATGGCCAGTAGGTTGACAGCAGGTATTCACTCTGCATTGTGGGGGGATATTGGACGGAGATTGAATGGATTTTTAATCTGTCCGCAGACTGGACTGCAGAAGCTGCGTAGTAGTTGGGAATGGGTATGGAATCAAGGGCACCTCCCTGGGGGACACCATCAACCACTATGATGTGGTGATCAGGTAAAAGAGAGCGAGTGTGTGTGTGTGTGTGCGCGCGTGTGTGTGTGTGTGCGTGCGCGTGTGCGTGTGCGTGTGTGTGTGTGTGTGTACGCAGGGTCACGGTGGTCGGTCAACATCATGATCTGTCAGTTATACAACTCGTACATTGTTCTCTTAACAATTCAATGCTGCAAATCTACAAAACACTGTCACAAAAGGTCCTTTTTCAATAGTTCACCTAAAAGATTTGACAAAGATATGTCAAAATATACTCCCAAAAAATGCTAAAGATTAATGCTAAAACAGCAACCAATACGTCATGGGAGAAAAGGAGTATGTGATATCGAATCATAGTCTCTCAACATTGTACCTACTCATGTTTAACGCAACCCTAACAGCTAGCAACGCTAACAAACCTTGGTTAACAACCATTTAAATTGTGAAAATGATGCATCTCTAAAAATCAAATCACTGCATATGTAGGCTATACACTACACCAGAAGATGGTGTATTTCAGTCATGATCGAGGTACGGCTCCCTTGTTCGGTATCTGAGTCTCTCGTTCAACGACTGGTTCATCCCTTCGGGTCTCTCGTTCAGAACTAAACTAGAGACTCTCAGTCCTTCGTTCTCTGTAGGCATATACTTTCAGTCCCAGGTTTAGTTTCCAGCCAATCATATTCTTCCTTACATCACGACCTTACATGTGTCACTGACTCTTACTGGCCAGAGTAAAATTTCAGAGGACAAGCGCAGAAGAATGAAAAGCACAAATCTTTGGAGGGAAGGGAGCGTGAGTGTGTAGTTTCTGTTCCCCGCGAATGAATCTTGGGGCAGGCTGAATTGAACCGTGCGATAAACGCTCTCCGCATCTTGCTGAAAAATCCTTCAGGCCTTAAACAATGAGGTGAAAGGCTGAGCAACTTTGTTGTATAATGAGCCACATTGATGGATATTAGCCCCTTGACAGAGCTCTTTGTCTGCTGTAGGACTCGTCCGTGTGGCTTCAAAGCTGCTGTGACAGAATGGGACTCTCACAGTCCCACACTGGATTATTTGTCCCTTTTACAGCTGAGACATTTTCCTAAAATGGTCCCCCTCATATCTGCTTTTTTTTTTTCCCAGGATCAACGATGCTCCCGTGAGAGGTTTCGAGAAGGATGTAGGCAACAAGACCACCATGCGCTTCTTCTACCCCGAGTCGGCGTCCCAAAACCCCAGTGTTGACAACGAAGCAGACACCCTCATGGTGGTCATACCCTTCAAGCCAATGGACCTGATCTGGCTTAGGAACATCCTGTTTGACGAGAAGAGGGTACCCAGTATTTAATACACTGGGACAATGATGATGTAATCCTGATGTAATCCTTTTTGACTGCCGGAGAGCCACTGACATGTCCATGTTTGGTTTTTCAGTCCAGGAAAGGCTTCTGGAAGTCTCCGCCTCTGATGTGGCTGGCTAACAGAAGTAATTTGCGTATCCTGGACCCCTTCTTCATGCGCAACACAGCCGCTCAGCTGCTCCAGGCCAGGTTCCGATCGAAGACGAAGGATGTAAGGGCGCCTCTTCAAGCTCTGTGACATTATTATTGGCTATTTCCCTGTCTTTCTAAGATTTCCGACTGTCTCCAGAAGTGCGTCCAGTGACGGACAAACGTGACCACTTCTCTCTTGAATGAAGAGAATTTACCCTCAAGCGTTACACCCAACACAAAAAGCCACTCAAAAGCCAGATTTTTGTGGCCATATAATTAACCATTTTGGGTTCATAAGAAAGTAAAACTGAAATTCTCCTTCACAGGTTTTCAAATGTCTGACGTGAGCTAAAGCATTTATAGGTTGGGAAGATCTTAACAGTTTAAGTTGCTAATTGATAGGTTTGACAAAGCTGTAATTAACCTCCATTGCCATAAGCCCGCTCCTCTGTGTAATCAATGCATTCAGCCTTATGTGTCTGGCACAGAAAAAATCGCTTTAATTCAATGATTTGTTTTAATTACTACCTATACAGTACTGTGCAAAATTATTAGACAGCCAAAGAAAATGTTTAAATGAGCCGTTTCAAAACCTCTGCTGACGTCTCCATTATTTCCGGCGACCACACAATACATCCATATATTTTTTTTTGACTAGACCACCAGCACACCTTATATAGCTAATCGATATCTCATTGGCTTTTTAACTAATTAAGGTAATTAAATGTGTTGGTGGTGAAATTTAATAAATACATGGAATGGCTGAGGTTCTTCCGAGGAGAGGTCTGGGAACCAACGTGGTGTTCATCTAGCCATCCGTCGAGATATCAGTAACTTTTTGGAGAGCAGAAGAAATTTTTACTGATTATTATAGTGTAACTCTTAATTTGCATGTTAAAATGGGTATTTTTCGTTCTGAGCAGATGTGCACTTGCCGGAAAAAAACCCAGATAAATAGCTTTAAACATTTCTTTAGACTGCCTCAGACATTACTGTGTCTTCTTAAAATGCTAACGGGATTTTCTTTAACTGTTTGAGGAGATCGGATATAAAGCATTGTGCAATTGTTATGCATTCAGTTTGAAGGGCTGTCGTTTCAGATGGAGGGTGATAAATTCTATGTCGTTTGCAAGGCTGGTGTCCCCCCACCCCCCCCCCCCCCCCCCCCCCCCGTCGGGTGACACGTGTGCCGCATCTGCTGGTACATTCAGTCCTCCTTTTCTGTGCAGTTCTCTCTCCGGCCAACCACAGGGATTCTGGCGATCTACGTGGCCTTGAATTACTGCGACATGGTTCACATCGCAGGGTTCGGCTATCCACCAATACAAAACCTGACGGCCCCAACCCACTACTTTGGAAAAACTGTTATGAAGTCTATGAAGGTGACACTTTCTTTCATGAAGGCCAGGCATTTTATTATATATATTAGCGTTTCCCCTAGGTTTACAGCTATTTTTTATTTTTTTTTGGTGGAGGGGGGGGGCACGGACAATTAAATTAACTGGCAAATGCGACGTTTTCCGACACGCGCTCTCTGTCCGCTGGTGGGACTGTGCTCCCCTGTGCCGGGTGTGATACAGAGAGCAGAGTACAATTGTACACGCACGACTGTGTAGAGACAAAAAATGACAAGCTGTTGTGTAAATAATTTAAATAACATAACTTGACCTTGACCTTCAAGGGGGAGTGGGAGGTGCCCCCCGTAATATAATGGTTGCGGAAACACTGAAATGGATTAGATTAGATTGGTGTGTGTATATATTGTATATATTGTATGTATATTTAAATATATAACTATTAAAATGAGCATGTGAATCTGTTTTTGGCGTAGTCAGTATTAGATATGTTTATCTCCATACTCCGTTCATCCATCTTGCGATAATGCGTGGTTTGTGACGTGTACTTTTTTTCCCCAGAATTCTGGTCATGACGTCTCCTACGAGGCAAAGGCTTTGAAGAGACTGGAAGACTCTGGTGCGATCGTATACCTTCATCCTCACTGATAGATGTGTCCCAGACTCCCACCACAGACTAGGAGACATATAATATGATGATGCCTTTTATTGAATGTTTTTGAACATGTTTCTTGAATGAATTTTTTTTTGCTCCTTGCACGGATACGAAGGCTGATGTATTGGGATGTGTATCCAATCATGCTCTGCTTTGAGACACACAAAGCGGGGGGGAGGGGGGGCTCATGGACTTGGTTTTATTTCATTTATTAAACAGGTTGAAGCTTTATTCTATTCATCTAATGGCAGTTTAATTTCTTCTGGGCTACACTGGGATAAGCACAGGAATTCGACCGCCAGCACATGGCCGAATTAGAGGTGCCGTTTGAGATTCTGAGCATATCATATCCCCCACCCAAACCAATCCAAATATGTTTCACATTTTTAGGGCTCATTTCACCTTTCTTGAGGGACCCTTTTATGATCCATGGAGCTATTTCCATTCCTAGCTTGCAATAATCTGCTGTTTCCTTCCTAGAAACTAAAAACAACAAACTGTCATCCTACAGACATAAGCAGTTATTTAGCTGCCAAAGCTCCACAAATGGATTAAGCAACATAATCCGTCATTTGGACATGCGAGTGAAAACTGAGACAAGATTCGCACTAGATACAAAGCCGGCCCCCTGTTTACATAATCAGAGAAGAAAGTTTTCAGTGAAGCGCTACGAATTTCGTTGGTCGGTAGCCGGATACCAAGATAACGTAACGTTCGTAGCTGAACCCCGTCATTTACCTCTGCGTGGCTTTGTTCAGCCAAAATATCTTGTTCTTATATTATTCTTAATTTTTAAGCACTTAGGTATTCTATGCAATTAACTTGATAAAAAAAATTGGAGCCCCTTAGGCTATGGTAATTAGTATTTCGTGCTCTCGAGTCACCAATTCGTGCTTTCGAGAGCATTGTTTAGTAACTCGAGCGCACAAATTACTATTAGATAGTTGTATAGTCGTATAGAGATATTTGTCTACCATGACACATAAGGAGTCCTCTACAAAGTTAGATGAAAATAATATCAAGTTTATTCAATTTCTTGCATGAGTGCTGGGGTGTACTATGACGCGAGTCCTACATAACTCCTACACCGGAGTTAACGGGACAGCCGTGTTAAATAAACCTGCTTTCCGCAGTCGGCTTTAAATGGTGCTGCGATGTTGGTTGTGTAATCACTTGGTTTGGGATTGCTGGGAGTCTGCTCGTTCGCGTAAAAGGGGCGATGTATGCATTGTAAACTAAGAATCCATCCATCCATTCAATTTCCAAACCGCTTATCCTACTGGGTCGCGGGGGGTCCGGAGCCTATCCCGGAAGCAATGGGCACGAGGCAGGGAACAACCCAGGATGGGGGGCCAGCCCATCGCAGGGCACACTCACACACCATTCACTCACGCCTGCACTCCTATGGGCAATTTAGCAACTCCAATTAGCCTCAGCATGTTTTTGGACTGTGGGGGGAAACCGGAGTACCCGGAGGAAACCCCACGACGACATGGGGAGAACATGCAAACTCCACACACATGTAACCCAGGCGGAGACTCGAACCTGGATCCCAGAGGTGTGAGGCAACAGTGCTAACTACTGTACCTAAACTAAGAATCGTCCTTTGATATTTGTATAATGCCACCCCTCGGCGAATTTTATCGTCGGCACCCATTGCCGTGGCGGTCTGTATACAAGGGCTTTGGTGTTGAAACCTCGTTAAGCCTGTAAACTCGCTTCGTGGAACGCCTCTCAGATCGAAAAGCCAGTGTCTACAGCTGACCGTAATGAACTTATTACTCGGTTAGGTTTCAATGAAATTAACTGGGTGGACTCGGGTACATTGGCGTGGAATCTGATCTCTGTTCAAGAACAGAGTGTTGGCGTGGTGATATTAAGAATAAATAAAATAGCATATTATTTATACTTAATTTTTATTTATTCTTAACATTAAGTTGTGTTTCTATTATTGTTATTCGTATTATTATTATTAATAAAATTAAGAATAACCATTTAAAAATTAAGAAAATGCCATCATGTGCTACATTAATTGCCTGCTTCCTGGCATTTAGATGGCATGTATTTATGATTCTGAATAGCTAGATAAACATATAGATATATTTCGAAGTAGACTGAAGTAAATGATTAGAATTTGGGCGAGTGTCTCACTGCGAGAATTAACAGGCGAAGCTTCCAGTTGCAGCCACAAGAGGGAAACGAAAGACAACGCAAGCTACAGGTATAGTCTCCAAGCAGGGGCGTGGCTGGAAATTTTGGGCCTCTTAACGTAATATACAAGGAACCCCACCCAGTGTCCCCACAGTTAAATTTGCGGTGGTGGGGGGGTGGGGCGTTAGTACGATTTTACGTATTCAAGAGCCCCTGTAAAGTGCTGTCCCTGCCCCCACTTTTGCTTTATATTGAACGTTATACGTTAGAATGGAACGCATGAGAAAGTCAGTATGATTAATATAATTAAATTGACATCAAGTGTTAACAAAAGCGTCAACATAAACGTCAAAAAAATAAATGTAAACATATGACGGGGCGTGTCAGGAGTGAACAAATCATAGCGAATGAATGAATGAATGAAAAGAGTCATGATTTTCATCTCCCGTTCTAGCTGACTGTCTAACAGGGGATACACATATCCCATTAAGGGGGCGTCCCGTGCTGCGAGCTGTTGCCATGGCGACAAAATTGACGTTGTTGATGGCTCGCACTGAAACTCGCTAGTCTCGGCGGATCTTCTTGCGCTGATGTTTGCCCTGTCTTCAGATGAAAAAGAGCAGGGAATAGTTTAAAACTGGCAGACAGCGGGCCACGTTTACTCACTTTCTCAGAATACACACAGATGTGGAAACGGGACTGTATCTGAAAATACAGCTGTGGGAAAAAAGGACCACAGCAAAATATTTAGTTTCACTAATTTCTCAGTTTATGGCTATGCTTCTGTGTAAGATATACTTCGTTTTTGTAAACTCCAACCTGGCTCTTCCCTGCTTCTCATTAATGAAGGGCTCCTTCGTTGCTTTACGGGACTTCAGTCCTGCTTCTAGCAGCCTGATACGAACTGTCCCAGCAGTGCACTTCACACCTGCACTTAATGTTTCCCATTCATTTGGAAAGTTACTTGATGCCATCCTACGATTAGTAAGAAACTGGTAGATAAATTAACGGTCATCTCTGGCATTAGAAAATCGCCTCCGCCTTTTACCTGGCGGGTTTCTGGTCGTTCCCAGTGTCTCCCGCTTCACCGTATTCTTGTGTACTGCTGCCTTTGAACCCGAAAGCATCCTGTTGCTCAGCGTAGCCTTTTGCCAGCAAAACCACAATTAAACCATGATTTAAAAATGTACGTTTTTTTTCCAGAGCTCTAGGGCTGTATGTTTCTCCGGTGTAAAGTAACTACTACTATTACTATGATTGTTATTGCTGCTGTTATTATTGTTATAGTTTGATGTTTGTAAATCGATGTTTTATTTCCCACTGGATAAAAGCATGATTTTACTAATGTGTGCCATCAAACCCATGAAGTTTCTTTGCTTTTTCTGAATAAAAAGAAAATATGCAACTCAGATTTCCTTCTTGCACTGCACTATATATCTTACAATGAATTTTAAAGGATGGGTTTCATTTTGTCATAACACTTGATTTAAATGTATTATACTTTCTAGGCAAGTAGGCCTACTTTTGACACCAGGGGCCTCACGTATCAATGGTGCGTATGAACAAAAATGCACGCTCACGCGCATTGATGCATGACAAGTAAACCTGGCCTAACACCAGGCGCATTTGATATCTGCTCGGTCAAATCAGTGCTACTGTTGTCTGGTTTCCCTTTCGGTTTTGTATTCGCATTAATGATGCAGGGTTCATCAAATACACCAAAATTAATTAATGGGACCGGGACAGATTGTACCTGATTTTCTGTCGTTTCTGCGATTTGGAAAAAGCCATCGAGCGCACGTGAAGCCTGACTGGTTAATGTTTTTTTCCGGCAAGTCAGTTTGTGTGTAAACAACATTGTTTCCGTGTTAAAATTATGAAGAAACCAAGGTCATGTCTGCCAACAGACTTCATTACTCAGTGTTCACAGCGTTTTATTTATAGCAACAAAATTCGGAACAGGACATCACAATCTGTAGCTATAAAATGGTGGACAGAATGGCTGAACTATTCCAACTACCATGGCTGTTTTAGCGTTGTTAGATCGCAAATGGAAGAATTAGAAGAGGCTGCGTATTTATTTATTTATCTATATGCTGATGTCATGTCCCATAATGATGACTGGCTTCTTTAGATTTCCAAGAGCTACCCTCTTGGAGCTGTGTGCCGAACTGGAGCCTGCAGGAGCTTTTCGACGTAAACTGGGAGGCCGATCGGGTATTTCTCCGTCCTCACTGAGTCGCAGCTTGCCAGCCGTATGGGACGGTAATATCCGCTCCTCATCCACGTAACAAGATTTCCTTACGCTGTGGTTGAATAGGCAAACATCAAAGTGCAATTCGCGACAACGTCCGGTTTCCCAAATAGATTCGGAGCGGCTGACTGCACGCATGCTGCTATAAAGGCTGCTTCAGAGAATTAATTTGCTTATGTAAATAGAAAGCACTTCCCTTCTATTAATTATCTGTGATGCGTCTCTATTCTGAGAAATTGTAGTGGTGGGAAAAAACTCAGAAATGGGCTGGTTTCTCTGTAATTTAATATTATAATTGACCTCCACTCTCGGGCGCTGGTAGAACCTACTGTAGGGCAGCTTAAGGTCCGTTGGCGCTGCCTGGGTAAGACTGATGGAGCGCTGCCCTATGGGCCACAGAAAGCCAGTCGCATTGCGCAAGCATGCAGCGTGCTGCATAATTGCGGCTTACATGAAGAGATGCAGTATGGCCCTGACCCACCAAATGTTCAGAAAATCAGGCAGCAAGGGAACTTCTTTTGAATGTAATTGACAGAACGTAAAAACAGGCGGACCGATGTGCCATTTAGTTTTTTTTAACCAATTCATTTAATTTGCGATCAATGTCGCAAAATATCACAATACTCCTTAGTCCACTGGCCACATCTCTTACAGCATCTACTATCCACAGCGGAATGGTACAGCAGAAGAATGCTGGTGGATTGAGGTCGGTGGATTGAAACTGTTCCCTGCTATGCAGCCTGTCATTTCTGGGGCAGCGGTGGCCTAATGGTTAGGGAAGAGCAATTGTGATTAAAAGGTTGTTGGTTTGAATCCCCCAATCACTGCTGAGGTACTTGAGCAAGGTATCCCCTCCCCACAAGCACTGCTGCTCAGCTCCCAGCAATGTCATTATGTCATATATGGATTAAATGCAGAGAACGCATTTCATGTTGCATTCTGTGACTCCAGAACAGCGCCCATCAGCACACGGCCAGATGGGCGCCCCTCGGTCTCTGAGGCACAGGAGCCGGCGGCCGAAGATGCAGCACCGCCACCGCCTTGAGTCGCGTCCCTTTCACGGGGGGCGGGGGGGGTCATCTTGTCTGAAACAGAATAAACGGTAACACTGCATCTCTGACCTGCTCGTTTGTCTTATTAAACATGCAAAATATTTATTAAACAAGTACGGATAATGGTAAGTGGGGAGAGAAGCCTCCCCCTCACCCACGGTGATGTGGGAATACCCCTCACCCACTAACAAAACGCCTGCTCTAAGCGTCTCCCCGATAATCTCAGCTCAAACTGCGTGAGCTCCAGCATTCCCCTACCTCCTCCAGTGGGTGGGCTCAAGTCCCATAAAGCCACCTTCACTCTGAGGGTGGGCTGCAGCTCACCGTCTCACATCAACTTTAATATCTCACCGCTTCTTTTTAATCTCAGGCACAGTGCAACTTTTGGGGCTATTTATACCGATTTGCATATTCAAATAGGCGCACACGTCTGCTTACACGCGGTTCGGCGCATGTGATTTTTTTTGTTTGCGTAAGCACATTTCTGGTTTTGTCTGTAGGCCATGTTTTAGTGGCAATTCTACGCAAGGCGTTATACAAGAGGCCCCAGGGGTCTTATTTATAAAACAGTGCGTAAGACTGTTGAATATCGATGTATACAAATTAAGCCCGGTAAACATTTACTTGTCACGGTCAAACAAATAACAATGCAGCCAGTGGAAACACATTGCAGATCCTGTTACATTAAAAACAATAAAAGTCTATTGTGCAGCATTGTTCCAGCAATTAGACTGACTGCTTTATAAAAAATAGCTAAGCACCCAGACTGAGTGGTGGAGATGAAAGGAATCTACATGTGGTAAAAGGTCATGTGACTGTATCGCAGTGATATATCTAATATATAGATCAAAAGGACAACAGAGTTGGCAGTATGGGCACACTGCTGGTCACATGCCAGTAGGGTGTGGCACCCCCCGGGGCCTGGATACATGTGGCGATACGGTACAGAAGGGAGTGGTACAGCCGTTGTATCCTCTCCTGTGGCAAGTCGGCCCACAGCTGTTGTAACTGGCCCCTGTGATCCTGCAGATTGGCACTGGGTCTGAGTTGACGTCTGAGCTGATCCCACACGTCTGATTGGGGAAAGATCGGGGGACCTGGCTGGCCATGGGAGGACCTCAACATGATGCAGTCAGCCCATACACACATATGCCCTGTATGGACGGGTGTTGTCTTGGTGAAAGACTGTAGCAGGATTCTATACCAGGAGGGGTAAGACATGTGGATGCAGGATGTCACTGACGTAGCGCTGTGCCGTCAGCGTCCCTGGAATCACTACCAGAGATGACCTGAAGTCGTACCCTATGGCCCCCACACCCTGATGTCATACCCTATGGCTCCCACACCATGATGTCATACCCTATGGCTCCCACACCATGATGTCATACCCTATGGCTCCCACACCATGTCATACCCTATGGCTCCCACACCATGATGTCATACCCTATGGCTCCCACACCATGTCATACCCTATGGCCCCACACCATGATGTCATACCCTATGGCTCCCACACCATGATGTCATACCCTATGGCTCCCACACCATGATGTCATACCCTATGGCTCCCACACCATGATGTCATACCCTATGGCCCCACACCATGATATCATACCCTATGGCTCCCACACCATGATGTCATACCCTATGGCTCCCCACACCATAATGTCATACCCTGTGGCTCCCTACACCATGATGTCATACCCTATGGCTCCCCACACCATGATGTCATACCCTGTGGCTCCCCACACCATGATGTCATACCCTATGGCTCCCACACCATGATGTCATACCCTATGGCTCCCACACCATGTCATACCCTATGGCCCCCACACCCTGATGTCATACCCTATGGCTCCCACACCATGTCATACCCTATGGCCCCACACCATGATGTCATACCCTATGGCTCCCCACACCATGATGTCATACCCTATGGCCCCACACCATGATGTCATACCCTATGGCTCCCACACCATGTCATACCCTATGGCCCCACACCATGATGTCATACCCTATGGCTCCCCACACCATGATGTCATACCCTATGGCCCCACACCATGATGTCATACCCTATGGCTCCCCACACCATGATGTCATACCCTATGGCTCCCACACCATGTCATACCCTATGGCCCCACACCATGATATCATACCCTATGGCTTCCCACACCATGATGTCATACCCTATGGCTCCCACACCCTGATGTCATACCCTATGGCTCCCACACCATGATGTCATACCCTATGGCTCCCACACCATGTCATACCCTATGGCTCCCACACCATGACGTCATACCCTATGGCTCCCCACACCATGATGTCATACCCTGTGGCTCCCTACACCATGATGTCATACCCTATGGCCCCACACCATGATGTCATACCCTATGGCTCCCCACACCACGCCACTCGTTATTAGTCTATACTTCCTGGTTATGGCAACACTCCAAACACAGCCGTCTCTGCACTGGTGTTAACAGCAGCCAACGCATGGGATGGTGAACCTGTAGTTGAACCCCTTCCGGCTGATGCCAGCCGTCGAGACACAGTGCAGGATGACACAGGGTGCTGTAGAGAGTCCGCTACCTGTGTCCGGATGGCAGGCATAGATGTCATGGGGTTCTGTTCCTTCCTTGGTGTGGTCTGTCTCGGATGACCGGAACCTTCACGACGTAAACGGGTGCCCTCACCTGCCCATTGGTTCCAACATCGGGCGACTGTGACATCCGCATGCCACACAGGCCGGGCATTTGCATGATACAACCACCCGGCCTCATGCAGACCCACAATGCGACCCCTGTCAAACTGCATCGAGCTGGTAATGCTGTCTAATGCGTCTACGAGGCGTCCTCTGTGTCTGGTGTCTGCAGCTCCTTGCAAATCGAACCATTTACATACCCATCGCTGGTCTGCACGTGTTACAGATTACATCCAAATCGCACCATTACTTCTGGGAACTTTCTTTTTGTCACTGAGTGCATTTACATTTCGACATCTGTAGTGCGAGACAGCACTAATGAGATATTACAAGTGTAGTTTGATTTGAGATTTCGGTCGGCTTATATATTTGACTATTGAAAAGTCCTTAATTATGGCTCATTATCACAAATGAAACAGGTATCCATCCATCCATTTTCCAAACCGCTTATCCTATTGGGTCGCGGGGGGTCCGGAGCCTATCCCGGAAACAATGGGCACGAGGCAGGGAACAACCCAGGATGGGGGGCCAGCCCATCGCAGGGCACACTCACACACCATTCACTCACACATGCACACCTACGGGCAATTCAGCAACTCCAATTAGCCTCAGCATGTTTTTGGACTGTGGGGGGAAACCGGAGTACCCGGAGGAAACCCCACGACGACACGGGGAGAACATGCAAACTCCACACACATGTGACCCAGGCGGAGACTCGAACCCGGGTCCCAGAGGTGTGAGGCGACAGTGCTAACCACTGCACCACCATGCCGCCCCTGAAACAGGTATGATAAAGATATATTTATGTGATGCGGTGCTATGAGGTGAAATTAAATGTAAGAGTTATGATTCACAAACACGAGACATAATTACACGTGTAATGATGCCACTTACATCTTTCCTACCATCTAGCTTCAATTCACCGTACGTAAGGGTTATAAATGGAACCCCGGATATTTTTTTACTTGGAGTAATATTTTGCTTTATTTACGTTTTTATGTCAGTAGTGTGAATATTTTCCAGCACTGTTGCTGATGCACCCAAATGACTGATTTTAACAGTCCACCTTACACTATGCAGTAACCAACAGCCCTGTCAAAAGACATTGATTCTGCAATGCTTGTGAGAACATTGGAATAAGAGATTCCCAGATTCCCAGTGGTTCGCTTATTCTGCATGAACGAGAACCTACTCGAACCCAGGAAAAGGCAACCTCCACATGTCTCAGATTCTGTCCTGACAATATAACTGTAAATATCATTGAACATCCATCCATCCACCCATTCATCCATCATTCATCCATCCATCTATCCATCCATCCATCCAACCATCCATCTATCATCCATTCATCCATCCATCTATCCATCCTTCCATCCATCCATCCATTTTCTGTAACCGCTTGGCCAATTCAGGGTTGCAGGGGGTTGTAGGGCGCAAGGCAGGGAACAATCAGGGTGAGGCATGAATGCATAGCAGGGTACATCCACACATATGGGCATTTTGGTAACTCCGATTCACCTCAGCATGCTTTTGGACTGTGGGGGAGGAAACTGTCCCAGGCGTGTGAGGCAACACAGCAGCTGCAATACTATGCTGCTCCCTATCATTAAACAGTGGAGTTTATATATTACAAAATCTGTTTACTGGCGCAGACATTAAAGAAAAACAAAATCTTGTAACTCTAAACGTGCGGTTTTAATGAGCCATTGGGAATTTTTATTAGGTCTATTTAATTGGGTATGGCAAGTTGCAAAAAAAACAGTCTGGTTGAGACACGTTCGAGACATGAACGTCAATTTGTTTTGTTGGGATCATTTAGTTGTTCCCAATATATCCATAGGGTGGCGGTGCACTTCGAGTTCCAAACCACCGGATAAATATATTGGACGGTTTCACGTCGCGTCATAAGGATTCTGCATTCTGTAGTTTACACCGGGTTATTCTACTCCAGCGTCTCGGATCCTGTATGTAAGTATTAACTGTTGTACGGTTTTGTTTTTTTTATAGTATATATATATAAATATAAATATAAATATATATATAAAGAAACTGTTCATTTCCGGTATTACTTCCATCGTCTTATTCATGAAGGGGATAACTAGGCTATCATAATTTATAATTTATATATACTTATAATTTGGAATTTTTATGTATAAACAAAACATAACATAGTATTTAGAAATTTTGCTTTGTTATTACAATTATAATATTCATACAAAAGTTATGAATTACATGCTTAAAATATTTTACAAATGGGGAAATTTACAGTTGTAATTGTTGTGACTCAAACCTGCAACCTACTGGATGCAAATCTATGAATCTATACAACGGTCCGGTCCGGTATTACTGCTTGTGCATGTTACACTTATTTTTTAACATTTTTATGACTGAAAGTATTTTAAATAAACAAGCAATGTGATGGACAGATAAAAGTTAATATGGCATGACTTTATCTAGATCGACAGATGAATTCATATTTAGTTGTTAAAAATAAATTATAGTAATGGCTAAGAGGAATTAATCCAAGTGATGTCTGACTCATTTGTATATGTATGTGTCTTATCCTGCTTTCCTAGCAGACTGGTTTTTAAAAAATGATAAGAGTGAGATACTGGACTGCAAGCATACTGCCTTTGTTCCTTTTCATTGGAAACTGGAACTTCTGCTTGGGATTAAGTGGATTCACAAGTAAGAACCATTTAACCTGTTCTGCTTTTACTCTTAATAATAATAATGAAATCCAGAGATTTTTTCCAGGATGACTTGTCCTCCCATAACATACCAGCTATTCTTTAAATGAATGGGCTAGAAATAAAGGCAATTTAATATACAACCAAAACAAATGACGCGCATGAGATAGTACCGATGACAGATTTCTGGCTCCGTTGCTCGTGTCCTTTGCCGCAAATGATGTAGTAATAGATTGCCTTGAGGCGACTGTGTTGTGAAAGGCGCTATATAAAATGAATTGAATGAAATGGTAGCATCACTGTGCCCCCGAGGTGCTGTGGACCAGGTCCCTTTTGACACCGCTAAGCCATATGGTCATTGCTGTTATCCTGCAGTCGATCCTCCAGCTGACTTGCATATAACAGACCCGGGCTACCTGGGCTGGCTGCGCGTAGGATGGGCACTGCCGTCCACATTGAGGAACGTCACTCGCTGCTCCGTCCGCTTCCAGCTTCAGTATTTCAACACCTACCAGGACAGGTGGACGGTAAGCACACCTGGCAGCCGCTTTCCTGGACAGATTCTTTTAATTCTTCACACTCCTTGTTTGTTCTCCTTGTTTGTTCCCAGCTGGTCATGCTTGTACTTAGCAATGTGATTCATCTAATTATGGTCCTTTGGGTTACCTCAGCTGAGATGGTTTTGGGCACTGAGGACCTACGTAGCAGAGTAGGAGAATATCCGCCTTGCGTGTGTGACGACATCGGTTCCTCTCTGGGTTCTCCATTCTGCATCCTTAGCAATCTGTCAATCCCCGATTGAAACGTCTCCGGTTTGAGTCGTATGATCGACAGAGTTAAATTAAGCCTTACTTGCTTCCAGGGACTGGTTTCTTGAAAGGAAAAAGTAACAAGTGTCTCTTACGTAAGATGTCAGGCATCATCTCGGCAATCGGTCAACGTGGTGATGCGAAATCATGAGCGGTTTCTCTGCCTCCGCCTTACTCACGTGATCTTGCTGCCATGGCCTACGAAAGACCCTGCAGCCGGAATCCACGCAAGTGTGGCGATTAATGCAAGAAATTCCATGGCGCGTTCCTGAATTCAGGTCTGGAACAGCTTATGCGGCCGGAGAGACATCATGTAGAAAACCTTCGAATGCTCCCACCAATCAGTGTGACAGAACACAGGCCGCACCGAGGGGTGGGACTTAGCCTCCCCCCTTCTGTGATGTCCTCTAGCGTATTTTGTTGCTATAAATAAAGCACTGTGAACACTGAGTAATGAAGTCTGTTGGCAGACATGACCTTGGTTTCTTCACAATTTTAACACGGAAACAATGTTGCTTACGGACATCCTGACTTGGCGAAAGCATGAACCAGCCGGGCTTCACTTACGCTTAATGGCTTTTTTTCCAAATCGCAGAAACAACAGAAAATCTAGTGCAGGTGGTGAAAAACAGAGCATCACTCATTTTGAAGCGTTGCCTCGCTCTTTAGATTCATTGCATAGTATCAGAAAGATTTCTGTTTCTGTTACGTCCTTAAAATAAAAAATGAACGTACTTTTCATGAATGAGTGTGTCGCACAGTCTCTGATTTTCCGCTATCTTGCTTTCTCTGGAATGTCGTGCAACTCTCTTCCCTCGGTCAGGATTTAGGATTTTGCCGTTTTTTCATTAAGCTGAGAATTAAAAGAATTCCTTCAGCTGTTTTTAACCACTCCACCCATAGTCACCCACTGTATTCATTTATTGGACTTTGAACAATGAAGTTACTCATAAAAGTACGATTTTTCTTCCAGAGCTTTGGGTCCCACCTTTGTTCTTTTCGGTCACTTAGGCTTGATCGGGCTGTTATGAATTAAGCTAAGGGGCGTAATTCAGAATCCGGGCCTATGTGACCAGCGCTTTGTGGCTGAATGAGGGATTCCCTGCCATCTCTTCCAGACTATCAGGACGACTCGGCTGAGTTTTCACGCCCAGTTTGACCTCGGGAAGGAGGTGCGAGTGAAGGTGTCCACGTTGCTTAGGGGGTCTTGCACCAACAACTCGGAAATCCTAAGCCCACCTTCAGAGCTAGTCCTGCAGCCTCCCGGTGGAGGTAAGACCAAGATCTGAGCGTGAACTATTGCACAAAAGAGGTCAGGCATCAGGGCCGCCTCTAAGCAGGGACGGATTACGGACCGGGCCAGCGGGGCCGCTGCCCAGGGGCCCTTGGGGTGCAGGGGGCCCGTGGGACCCCTAGCCCAAAACAATTTGCAACGCTTATCAACAATGTATTTTCGTTAGTCTATTTTAGAGGGCCTACATTCTTTGATCCTCTGCCTACAAGGGCCCCTGACCCTATAGGGAGGGTATTTGGCTGCCAAGGGCCCTTGAATTGTGGTGGTTGTGGTGGTGGTACTGGTGGTGGTGGTGGTGGGGGGGCCTCGCGAACGTTTTGCCCAGGGGCCCACACAACCCATAATCCGTCCCTGCCTCTAAGGGGGAGTTCTGTAGGACCTGCAGTATTCATTAATCGGGGATAGTACATGGTAACAATCATGAATCACAGCCACATAACGTCCTCAGATTATAAAGATGTTATATTTGCCAACACAGCACGTCACCCAGGTAACCATCATCAGCAGTATTATGGCATGGACAGTGAGATAGATACATCCATCCATTTATCCTACCCTCCAATATCTGCGCTCTCAGTGTGCCTGGAGTGCATCCCAGGGTGGGATCACCATGGAAACAGTGACAAATCTATGCAAATGTTTGAGGATAAGATTCTGCAAAAGCTGCATCTCTCAAGAGTACAGTGAAGCAGACCCACGCGGAGTCAGAAGGAGCCTCGGTGACCCTCAGCACAATGCACGCCAAGATCTGGGGTCACCGTCCACAAGGATTCTCTCTCCCTGACCGAGGGCTTTTCCCAGGAAAAGGGAGGAAACCGGCTGTGTGAAGCCAGTGGGGAAATGTTCTAGTGCGGGGGTGTTTATGCGATTTCATTTTTGATCTAAATTTACTGTGTATTCAGCATATTATTACAAATACTCTTCAAACCAGTACAGCAACCAGTTCCCGGGTTAAATATGTCAGACTTACAGACAGCACCCACTTACAAACGGACTGCTTTAAAGCCTATTACATAAAATATTCAAGTTAAACACAATAGGTTGTATCAAGGAATACATGCACTGCTTTATGACACTGGTAAAAACATTGCACAACAGTTTGAACAGTTTTCAACTCAATGCACAGTACAGTACCAGGGACGGATTACGGGCCGCTGCCCAGGGGCCCTTGGGGTGCAGGGGGCCCGTGGGGCCCCTAGCCCAAAACAATTTGCAACGCTTATCAACAATGTATTTTCGTTTGTCTATTTTAGAGGGCCTACATTCTTTGATCCTCTGCCTACAAGGGCCCCTGACCCTATAAGGAAGGCGTTTGGCTGCCAAGGGCCCTTGAATTGTGGTGGTTGTGGTGGTGCTGGTGGTGGTGGTGGTCCTCGCGAATGTTTTGCCCAGGGGCCCACACAACCCATAATCCGTCCCTGTACAGTACCATTTAAATATACCATTACCATATAATAATAATAATAATAATAATAATAATAATAATAATAATTATCCACTTGTGCAAAGTTTCTTTAGGTTAGGTTGTTAAAATTTAGCGATGGACTAAAGTGCACAGAAGATGAATATCGCTCTCAAAACAAAGGCAGCGGAAAGTTGAGAGGCAGGCAGCTGTCCGTGTGTAATATGGTTTGGGTTACTCTCCATTTTCCTGTGTTCGTTTGGACTTCACAGGCAACGGGCCAAAGATCGCTGGCTTTGGCTGTATCTTTCATCGTAAGGAGTTCATGGAATGTACCTGGAATGAGACTGGAGAGCAGCCAGGACCCACCCAAACGTCTCTCTTCTACTGGTATGGACTGTTGGCCAGTTCAATATTCCCTTGTTTTTCTAATCTTCGCAAGATTTAATCTCAAATTTCGGTTGCAGTGACTCAGCGGGCAATGATAGCAAGGTCGCTGCTTTGAACCGGGTCTTGGCAGAATAGTCGTATGTCCATAGGCCCTTGAGCAAGACCCTTAGCCTCCAGCTCCCTGGGCGCTGTAAGGTGGCTGCCCGTCGCTGTGACCCCCCCCCCCCCCCCCCCCAACTTGCTGCCACCTGTATGCAGAGCAAATAGAATACTATAAACAGCACAGTAGCCTTACACCCTCACACATTCCTAAACCGCTAGTTTAAGTGGAAAAATTCCCTGAAAGTTTATCGCAGTAGTGGCCAACCGTTTTTTGCTACAATCGACCTTGCCAATCACAATTGACTGGTGGGCCACAACTGAAGTAAAGCATTATCCATGAATTATAGCTCACAAGCGTTTTACTTAAAAATGTTCTGAAGGCAGAGAAAAAAATTATTGGTTCAGAGCGGTAACCAATCAGATTGTATAGGATGTAGGTCCATGCAACTAGAGGAGGCAGGAGACATCTGATTGACTGGTCCCGCCTCCTCTAGTTGCGCGGACCCGCCTCCTCTACAATCTGATTGGTTATAACTTTGGACCAATCATTTTTCACTGGGCACTTGTTTAGAGTTTTGGGAAGATACTTTTGCAATGTTTGTAGTACTTTGTTGGTGTTCATCAGCTATGTCGTACATGACGATTTACAGTAAATGTGACGTCAATTAATTTCCCACCCGCAGGCACAAGAATATGGAACGCGCCCTGGAGTGCCCGGGCTACATCTTCTCCGGCGCTGAAAGAGTTGGCTGCGGCTTCCCTCTGGACATGCTGCTCGAGTTCTCCGACTTCAACATCTTAGTGAATGGCTCGTCCAGCATCAGGCCCCTGCAGCCGTCCTACTTCAGCTTACAGATTCAGAATCTTGGTAGGTGCAGAGCAGAGGCTGCGTTAGACTTGCTCATTGTCTATCTTTTTCCCAGACAGGGTTGTAAAAATTCTGCCATTTTAATTTTCTTTTTTTTATGACTTTCATTAACATTTTAAATAAGTGATATACAGAATGAGCTTCAGTTAATGCATTCGTAAGGGCACAGACGGAACAGATGACAAGAGACACCAACCGTGCGGTCCCTTTCCATGTCAACACCGCACCAAGCAGACAAATGACTTTTTTGTGGAGCACGGCTTGTCCTGCCGCTGGCTGATAAACGTCATCTGAATGGGCACTTTTCCGCTGAAGTTCTGGGGCTGGTTCCTGGTTCTGAGCCGCCTCAGCCGGTGACTTCAGTAGCTCCTGGAACCTTTCATGTGTCACTTTCCCACAGCAGAACAGCAACTATTATTCTAAATAAGCATAAAAACTCACAAAAAAAGCTTGAAGGTTAAATTTCACACATAATTTAATTCGAAACAGCAAGTACTTTTTTAGCTATTGGGGGGGCACACACACACACACACACACAGCCTTTTTAACATTTTTAATTTATATGGCCCGCGACATGCCTATAATTTATTGCTAAATCTGGCCAGTAGATCAAGCTTTCTTTAACCACAGAATAAAAATACAATGTAACGTTATCCGGCCAATAAGCACTGGCAAGTTTCACTGCCAACACCACTAGAATTAGACAGAAATATACTGGCTATTGATTGCTTTCTCCTATTTAGAGACAGGGAGAGGCAAGCAAATAGGTATTCATTAATGCATTAAATGAAACTGAAGTAAGAAACTTATTCCATCTGCTCAATTTTAGCGCCACTACTTCTCTTTCGTTTTATACCATTTCCTCGTAATTTCCAAGTTAGCGCGAGTGCTTGTGGTCAACCAATCAACAAGTTTCTTGGTATGAGACGATGAGGTCTTGCACACAAGATCTAAGTCAAGACTCGACAATGGCTAATGAATATGCATGCTCACCACCAACGGGACCGGAGTGCAAATTACTTGAAGTTACAGTAGATCGCCCTCACTAGTGTTCTAATCTTCTAGATTTTTCTATCGTTGGCTAAAATGTTCCGTCAGTGATGGAAAATGTTCGTTTAATGCAACCTCTGCTGCGGTTTCCCTGCCCTCAAGTTCAGCCCTACCCTCGATCCTAGGCCTGTTTGCCTCCGGAGTTCGGACATTAGCTCCTGCTGTTCTTGCTTGCGCAGCCCACCGATGTGCTTCCGTCTCTGCAAATACTCATGTGCGTTATCATTTATTTACATTTGATTTCTCAGCTGATGTTATATGCAAAACAACCTTTTTGCCCAGGTTTACCAAGCGGGCAGACACGGCGACTAACGTAGGGTTCAACAAGTACTAAAATGCTAAAGCAAAAGCCTGTTTTTAAGAGGCCGGTGCGGTGGTGCAGTGGTTAGCACTGTTGACTCACACCTCTGGGACTGGGGTTTGAGTCTCTACCCTGGATACATGTTTGGAGTCTTCACATTCATACTGTTGTGGGGTTTCCTTCAGGTATCCTGTTTCCCCCTCACAGTCCAAGCACATGCTAAGGTCAGTTGGAGTTCCCAACTTGCCTGTAGGTGTGTGCCCTGCGATGAGTTGGTGTCCCATCCTGGGTTGTTCCCTGTCTGGGAATAAATTAACGATCGACCTGTGTGTTTGATTTCAGTAAAGCCATCTATTATTGAGACCTTGAAGCTAACGGCGCACCCTGATAGGAATGTCACCGTGGAATGGTTACCACCTGAAGGAAGAATCTACCACAGTTGTCTGGAATTTGAGGTGGAGTCCCAGCTGGATGGTATCATGGTAAGCTTCTTCTCATCTCCTACTATCAGTTTGATTTTCAGTCATGATGAGACGTGCATTTGCCAAACAAATTCGGAGAGCGACGCACGGTGTTCCTGATGTTTCCCCGACACGCTGTGTCATTTTTTAAAGGGTGTCAAGGATTTATTTTGACATGTATACGTTACCCCGCATTCCGAAGACAGTCTCGAATATCACGGTGGCATTCGTTCTCAACGCAAACTTGAATCTGAGATAGCGCTGATAAGACTGAGAAGTGTCTTGTTTTGGAAAACGTGTCACTGCAGATTTGAGCAGAAATACGGGGGATACTTGTTATTTCAGACTACACCTATTTTGGTTTGCAAAAGTCCTCTAGCCCAAGGGAGGTAATTCTCCGGAAATGCATTCGTCTCAATAGCGTGCTGGAAAATTCCCCTTCAGCTACCACACTCCACATTTTCATATTTAACACTGATCACAGACATAACAGAAATACAAACAGAGCTGAAATACAGGTAACGGCAGCCCAACCTAAACAGGAAATAATACAATTTTGGTCACGTAATTTATTTGGCAGCCTTTAATCCTGGTGGTACCGTCTTCAGCAGCACCGAATTCGTGTGGATGCTGCCTGTGCTGTGCTTCAGGGCTCCACCCCTCTGACTGTCATGACCGGCTGATCGGCTCGATATTGAGCGTCTAGGGGTACGTTTCCCAAAAGCCCCCATTAGCGACTTACATAACTGGTACCATTCGGCTGCATATCCGGAGCCACCAGGCCGTCATGCTACCCGCGGACGTTCCGTGACGAGCCGGATGGGTTTGACACATTTTCAGTATCCGCAAAATTTGGAGTCTGTGAAATTTCGTGATGTCGTTCTGGGAGGAGAAGCTGTTCATGGCGAGTCTCCCCCTCCTCCTCTTCGCAGGAGAGATGCATCACCCGGGAGCTGACCTGCACCTTTGAGGCGTCCAGTCGCAGTGAGACCAGCTGCTTCCGGGTCAGATCTAGGGTGCACATGTTCTGCGCAGACAAAGGGTTCTGGAGCGACTGGAGCCTTCCCCGTTGCCTGTCAGTTCCACAAATTACACCAGGTGAGCAGCGTGTTCCAGGTGGGGGAACCCATTATTGGATTGGATTGGATTGGAAAAGCCCTTTATTGCTGTTGCAATATACCATGGCACCAGTCACAAGTACCGGTGAAGAGCAGGCCATCAACCGACCTTACATATACACAGACATCACAGTAGGGGGAAGACCGGCCGGGAGACAGGGGAAGTGAGAAGAATAGAAACAAGATAACATGGTGGGAGAGGAGGAGAATAAAAAAACACCCCCCAGATTGCACTCCAGTAGGGAGTACATTGTGGGAACCGAAAAAAACACCTCAGCAACATAAGCACATGGGCACTACACCTTACATAAAAATGACACGACTTGCAACGGGTAGGGGAAAGGGGGTGTGGAGGTGACCCAGCAGAGACAGACAGCCATCCGGTCCTGCTGCCATAGAGACGGCGCTGGTCACAGACCCGCCTGTTCACGCTGGGGGTATGAAGCGGCGAAGGCGTGGGATGGGGGGAGGGTAAGTCCTTGGGATTGGGGGAGAGGAATGCAAGAGAGTCTCACTGCCTTGTTCTTCTGGGGGAGTTGTTAGTTCCAGCAGCAGCCTTGGCCAAGGCCAGTGCTGATATGGGGGAGCCAAATACTTGATAGAATAAGGTTGTTTGGGTTTCCATGCGAGGAGCTGAAATTTCCAGCTCCTCTAATGTCCACGCTGATCTCCGCCATCCAATAATTTTTGCAAAGCTGTTAGCTTCTCCATGATGTTATCCAGTTTGCGATCCATTTGCACAGTCTGCACAGTCTGAGTGCTAACAGCTCTGCCCACTCCATCAATCATTCCGGCCAGCCTAGTGGGGCTTTGAGAGGCTGTCACCGTCTTCTTCAATCTTTGATAAACCAGGGCAATGCCTAAGCCAATCAGCATAATACCTGTAATCATGGTTCCGAATAAGTAGATGTCTTCAATGTCCTCCACGGAAAGAGCTGCCAGGCACACGACCCTCCACCGCTCCCATCCGTCCATCGTGTAGCCAGCTGCGTACGTTCCTGCAGGACAGTCAGGTTCCCCCGACCCTAGGCTTCTCGTCGAGAAGATGGTGTCATTATGCCTTCCCTTCCGGGCACACCCTGATTTCCCTCATTTTTCGCAGACACCAGCGCGCTGATGAAGATGGTCCTGGCCTGCGTGCTGCCCGTCACCATCCTCGCTCTCCTCGTAGCCCCTCTCTTGCTGTGGACCTGCAGGAGAACGTAAGCGCGCTCCAGTCCGTTCTCGCCCGTCCCCGTAGAGCAGACCTGCTGACGGTTCCATTCTCTCTTCCGTGTTCAGGCTGAAGAAGCGGAGCTGCTTCCTGACTCCCGAAAAGAACATGTTTACCCCTTTCTGCGGCTCGCCGGCTTCTTCCACTGAAAAGCTGCCTTTTCAGCTGGACAAAGCTGACGTCCAGCTGTTCCAGGACGGCCAGAGCGTTTAAACCTCGTTTCCGCTGCAGCTGCCCCTGCTCTTTTATCCTTGATATATTAGTCCTATATGCACTATATGCCAGAGTCTTGCCAATCGACTTTAGTATTTTTTTTATCGCGTAGCACGATACTGTGTACCTGACCCAGAAATGTTTGATCTGTCTACATTTTCTGACGTTTCGTGATTCTACAATGACACAGGATGCTTGGAGAGTCTGACTGACCGTTTCGTCATTGAGACACATGAACGTGGGAACAACCGGCACTCGACAGTCCGCTCTAACCCGCTAACTCGCCGAGCGTTTTAGCGGTTACGGTGTGTACAGTGCCCCACTTAACCCACTGAAATCATATTCCTTGTATTATTTGCAGAATTGCACACAGTTTTAGCCCTGCCTAGTCTTGCCAGACAGCTTGCCTTTTACAGTACTGTAAACTGTGGATTTTATTCGGGGTTATATTATTGGGATCATGCTGTTCCGAAGTAGCCATATTAGCTAGCAGCTGATTCGCCCTCCGGCTGTCACTGTGGTATTGCCTGTTTGTTATGATGTCATTACTGATGAGTCAGCATGGAAACTATTGTTTAAAGAGATCTGCAAGATTTGGAGGGGGGGGGGGGGGGGGAGGTTAATGATTGGTTGAATTTCGACTCTCTCTGCCCATCCCCTGCCACATAGGCACATACCCCTGGGGGGGTCAGGTAGGTTTACACATGTGACCCTGTCTTTGGGTATCAGGGAAGAAAGAAGAAGGCTGATTCATGTGGTTCCATGCTATTCTGATTTACTATTAAAAGAGTCACAGACTGTGCACAGAATGTAATTCTCACAGTATTGGGTCGCAGGATCTGAGCTATGCGAGACGTCATGCATCGTTTTGTACGGATCGCGTCAAATTTCACTGCACTAATAAAAGCATTTATGCTTGCCTGTTTTCCAAAAGCCGTGTTTGTTGTCTCTGTCGCTGCCAGTATCCTCACAGCTTTCTTTAGAGATGGACGTGGAAGCAGGAGGTGAGATTTACCGGCTCATGGTGATGTGCTGGCGGGAGGTGACTCCCGACCTCGGCAGAAGGTTGTCTGTAACCCTGGAGTGTGGTGCAGGGTTTCGGACAGCTTCGAGTTTTTTTTATCAATCAGCTGCACTGAATCAGCTATGAAGAGCCAAGTCTGAAACCATCCGTAAATGCGTCCTTTTAGACTTCATTGCTTTTACATGCAGACGCTCGAAGCATTCGAGCACTTTTACTTCGATGTCTTCTGCAGACCACGCCTGAGCGTCACCGTACTAGCAGCAATTTCACATCCCATGGAAGCTACCGGATGCTCGCTCTACTTTTTGCATGCCTACGTGGAAGCAGCAGTCGTATTTGTATTTCTCAGTGAGCACGCAGAGGAGTGAGAATATGGCTTTCTTCCAGATCTGTTCCACACTGGTACATGATAAAGGCTCATGCGGAGCAAAAAAAAAGTGCTTCTTTGCACACAGCGGATGTTTTGTCTATTACATGACGTCTCTCTTCATCAGAGTGGGGGATCTGATGAAGCATATTCACTGTGAGGATGACATCATTGATTCTCTTTCGGTAAATATACTTTGTTTAGTGTAACGCTGCCGCTCACCTCGGTGCAGGTCGACCATCGTACTCTAGTCCTGAACTCCTGCAGAGGTTCGCGCCTCCCTAAAGGAGCATTCCGCTTTGTTGTTTTCCCCAAGAGAAAGTTTATCCTGAAGAGAAAAGTGTTTCGCAGGAAAACCACACAGGTTTATTTTCATTGGATCCATATTTGCAGATTTCTGGAATTTGTGTTTTTGTATAATTGATGTAATCTCAGTGCTAAAAAGGCCATAGGGAGGTTTATAAATTGTATCTGTAATTGTGAGCAGACACAGGGGCACAGAGGTAAATTTTACTCAAGAACCAAAACTCATCAAAATACAATATATCCAACAAAGGAGAATCTGGTGCCAAATTAAATGAGGTCAGCGAAATGGAATGAAACTGAAATGAAGGCATAACATAACCCAAGTTATACTGAAGACAAGGACCAAATAACACACTGGGGAAAGAGTGATACAGTCACTTCCGCCCTTCACATGGCTGGTTTCTGGCCGTTCCCAGTGTCTCCTGCTTCACCGTATTCTTATGTACTGCTCCCTTAGAAACTTTGAACCTGGAAGCAACCTGCTGCTCAGCGTAGCCTCCTGCCAGCAGAACCACAATTGAACCAGAATTTAAAAATGCAGATTAGTTTAAAAATATAAAGCGGTCTCTTAATATTTTTCCGCTGCTGTGTGTAAGGGGTAAGAAGTTCAGCAGTACACAATAGCGGGAAACTCGCAATAACAAAATTACACCTGCATGCAAATATATCAATAAATCTAATAGCATATCAGGCCATCAAATCATACAAACGATTTTATATAGGAAAAACTATATGAGAAATATTAACTAGAAAGTGAAGGGCATTTATGCCTGAAAACAGCTACCCATCCCCCTACCGTGGGCCCCCAGTGGTACCGTCAAAGGGAATTTACAGAGAACCAATACGATTGTATTTTGTTCTGTGGTACGACGGTTAAATGACCATACTGATAAATAAGATGATTAAATGATACAATGTATCATTTACTGTAAATAAAGTGGTGAAAAGCAAATGACTGGGATATATGCCAGTTCTATTTTCAGATTTGGATTTGATCAATCTTGATATGTGTGTGTGTGTGTGTGTGTGTGTGTGTGTGTGTGTGTGTGTGTGTGTGCCATTTTCCAAATTGCGACCGCCTGTTTTTTAGGCTGTTCTCCAAATGCAGTTCCATGGAAGTGCTCTGTTGCTTCCCAGATTTCAGCTGGCTGACTTTTCTGGGGAATATGTTGCGACCTGCATGATGTCAGTGGCGTAAATCAGAGCTCCTCTCCTGCTTTTTTTTCTGCAGTATCAGCCTGGAACTTTAATTAGAGTCATGAACTGGTCTGTAAGCCCCGCTGCACTGCTCACTGCCTCACTTAGTCCCGTCCAGCTTCCTGTACATCTTCAGAGGCTGTTTCATGACCTGTTTGGGTTTTTTTTTTTTTTTTGTTATTTTACTTCAGAACCTTGTTTTCTCTGCTGGTATTTCCTCTAACTTTAGCCCAGGTTGGTGGTCTGTCCATAGGAGTTCATTCCCCTTGTAAGTATTCCATCGATCTCTTCAGTCTTCACTAAAAGACAATAGTCAATCAGAATGTTTTGATTATTATTATCGCCAGATTTACAGTTTAAAACCGTAAGCAGATAATGTGGATCAATGATTCATCTATCGCCCGTGACAGATGATGTCCATGAAGGTGACGCACTGGGTCCCGCTGAAATCCATGGAAGCATGCAGAAATACCAAAAAAAAACGTTGTGAAAAGCTCAGGCGGGTTGCGTGTGTGAGAGAGAGCATGTCACCGTCCAGTAAGCAGACTGTGATCTCTGGGGGACCTTCGTATAAACCTTTGACCTTTGTATATTGGCGTCACATTGAATTAAGAAATATAAGGTTAACCAGCCATAACGTGACATGGAGAAGCAAGAAGATGATCTGAAGAGGCGTGGTGCTTGCTGGGACATGTTTGATTAGGTTAGGGTTAGGGTTAGTCTGCTTAATTTTACTGGAGACGAACTATAGCACTGCAGTGCCGGAAACTGTATGCTAACAGCAAAAGGAAGTGGCCTCTTGGCACAAAGGTGGGCCAACGCATTATTAATTCCCTCTGATCAAATAGTTGCATTGCTTTTGGATGTGAATTTGAGTACAACGGTCATCCTTCACTTGCCATTTTACGCAAGCAGAGATGAGAATGGTCTAGGTTCAGGCCGACTCTTGACATTATCGCTACCGGCTTAATTTCCAAATTTTTGATCAGCCACTTGATCTGAACAGCAAGAAACTGCAACTATGAATGTGGGGGAACTTAAATGAAATGACTCGGGCAGTTCAGTACCTAAAATATAAAAACAAACAGCAGTAGAACATAATGTTACCTCTTCAATTCTCAAGGCGGAAATTGTGAAAGACCATGACAGCATTGAATCTTTTGATAAAGAGGCAGTGGGGGGAACTTACTCAAAGGAAGTGATTGAACTGTCCTCGAATAAGTTCCTTGGAAAAAGCTGGTGCTTTCTTTGATATTCAGCATACGTACAGAATAGTTTGTGGTTCAAAGCATCTGGATTATTCATCTCCATTCACCTGCATACTCTCCACACCCTCTTGTATCTCTTGGCAGGTAACTCTTCTGGAGAACAAGATCTCCATCCATCTCATTATACCTGGAAAAACTACCTTTTCTTGATCCATTTTGCCTGTAAAAATCCATCCACCTCTTGTACCCACTTGTCCTACTCAGAGTCATACAGGTTCTGGAGCATATCCCGGAGAATATGGACAGAAGGTGGAGAACAACCCAGATTTTTGGCACCAACACATCGCAGGGCACATTAATACTCCATTCATACACACAGACAGCTTCTCGAATTCACCCTGGTGAGTGTATTGGTTGTGAAGGAAAACCAGACACAATGATAACATGCAAACTCTACACATGTTGAGACAAAGGGGGGGGGGGAGATGGGGTTCAGGCTCACTGAGACCCTGACCAGGAGATGCGGCTGGACAATGGATGGACGGGCTAGCGTGGCGGAGTGGCTCAGTTGCTAGGGGTGATTCTATAGTACTTTAAGGTACATTCATACACAGGGACCAACCTTATCATTAGCCAATAATATGTTTTAAATTGGCGAGTGACAGGGGAGGGGCACTCCACGGGCCAATCAGCTGTCAGCTAGGACCGAGTGCCCTGGTGTACGCTCCCGTCAGACGCCCATAGTGTGTGCATGTGTGTGTCCCGCAATGGACTGGCCTTGTGCCCTATGCTGCCTGGAATATTGTATTTCTTCTCATTTAACCAGCTTAGCTTTTTCGGAATTTCCAAGTAAGTATTGCACAACAGTCCTGTTCTCCGACCTATCCCACAGGCAAGCGATACTCATCGCATGTCAGACAGCCACAGCCTGTGGCTTTTAAATATTCTTTTATTATCATTATTATTCTGCCTCATGCCCATTGCTTCCAGGATAGGCTCCAGACCTCTCATGACCCAGTAGGATAAGCGGGTTGGAAATTGGATGGATTATTATTATTATTGCAGTAACACTTTACATGACAGGCCACAAATACTTAGTCATAATTCAGTTACTACTTAAGTGCAAATTATGAACAAATCATGAACGAATACAGCTGCT